>NC_041392.1:150084927-150098496 GCF_002162155.2 Triticum dicoccoides | reverse complement strand
AGCGCGTCTTGAGCTCCTGGCCGTGGCTCCAGGCCCTGGCGGCCGCTGGGTCGCACTCCAGCAAGGCTTCATGGTAGGCCACCAGCGCTTGCCTCGGCCTGTGACAAAGTTGCTGCAGTAGGATAGGCGGCGTCGGTGCCCACGCTGGTGTCTCCTGGCTCCTCCATTGCTCCGGGGGTGCACGAGCTCGCCGGGCCCTTGCGCGTGCCTCAGCCACAACCTGAGGAGTGGACAAGGAGTAGAAGGGCGGCGTGCCCCTGCAAGCACAGTCCATCAGTTCGGCAACGCGTTCTAGTAGTGCATCGCGGCCGCTCTCGGTCAGCCTGCACCGTAACAGCTCTCGTGCCATGATGAGCATGGCCCGCACGTTCGCCTGCTCCCGCCGGGTGTGCGGTGATGTCACCGCTGCGTAGCTTGAGGCCCTCGTGGCGGCCCGCGTGCACCGCGGCGTGAGGGTGGAAGATGCCGGTCCGCGTCGCCCACGCCCCGCGGTGTTCGGCAGTATGCGGGCCGCCTGGAGTGCGGAGTTGAGGTCTTCCTGGGCGGACGGTGCTGCCCTGATGGGCCAAGCTGCCCAGCTGTCAGCGTTGGTCCTCGGGTCGCCGGATATTGGAACCGCGGAGTGTTGGCGGGTCAGCTGATGGAAGAGAGGCTCCAGCGCACCCTACCTGGCGCGCCAAATGTCGGATCACAGGTTCCGGCAAAAAACCCTTAAGGTTCAAACTCTGGGGTGCGCACGAAGATCTCTCTCCCCCTAGCTCACGATCTCACCACAATCTCAAAGCTCGGCCCGCCGAACCAGAAGAACAAGGGACATAAGAGTTTATACTGGTTTGGGCCACCGATGTGGTGTAATACCCTACTCCAGTGTGGTGTGGTGGATTGCCTTGTAGGATACGGATGAACAAGTACAAGGGAAGAACAACCTCCTAAGGAGAGGTGTTCTTGAGCTCGGTGAGCTTGCGTGTGTGAGGATGGAATGGATCCGATCCCAGATGAGTTGCCTCCTATGATGGTGGCTAGTCCTATTTATAGAGGCCCGGGTCCTCTTCCCAAATATCAGGCAGGAAGGGATCCCACAATGGCCAATTTGAAGGGGGGCAACTAGTACAAGCTATCCTGACAAAAGATGGTCTTCGCCTGCCAAAGGCTCTGGTGGTGACGCCACCGTGGGCTCTGCGATGACCTCCATCCTGCCATCCTGCTGGTCTTGGTCTTGTTGCATCGATATGGAAACCTTTGCCTAATGCCTCGGGACCCCTCGCCTGCGCCTGCTCCTTTAGCACCAAAGAGGAAACGAGTACTATGCGCCCGCTAGCACCCGCCTGGCCTTGGTCGTCATGGCTCACGTCACGGGAATCTCACGAGGTGCCCCTTGCCTTGATCTCTCCACTGCTCGCGAGCCAACCTAGTGAGGCCACCCCTGAGGAGGTCTTGCGTCGTCCGCCTCGCGAGGCTTGGCCCCTCGCGAGGGTCTTGAGTGTTTGCTGGTGAAGATGGGCCGTACAGGGCCGCTGATGGAGCCACGCCGCAGGCCGTAGGCAGGCAAGTCTGGGGACCCCCATTCCCAGAACGCCGACATGTATAAGAATATGTATACATAAAATACTAACCATGTTTAAAACGTGCCCTGTTAAGAAAGTAGCATTAGGATGTTGACAATCCACTGATGCATCAGTTATCCGCATAAATGATTTCTGCCTCATCATCAACCCACTTGATCAAAAACTGGTGCATAGTAGACGACACGCATTGGTTGCATGAACCCAATCACGGCCTAGTATGACGTTGTAGTTACCTTGCACCTCGGCGAGAAAAAAAGCAGTAGCCAAAGTTTTGCTCCTGACTGTAAGTTGATGGGGAATGTTGCATGAAAATCAAATTCCTACTAACACTCAAGATCTATCTAGAAGAAGCATAGCAATGAGAGGGGAGAGTGTGTCTATGTACCATCGTAGACCGTTAAGCGAAAGCTTATATAACGCGGTTGATGTAGTCATACTCTTCGTGATCCAATCACGATCCAAACTGATCTAGCACCAAACGAACGACACCTTCGAGTTTAGCACACGTGCGGCTCGGTGACATCTCCTCCTCCTTGATCCAGCAAGAGAAGGGAAGAAGTAGATGGGATCTCAACCAACACAATGACGTGGTGGAGATGGTGGTGGTGGAGCAATGGCAGCACTTCGCTAAGTGAAAATCGTGGACTAGAACTATGCTGGGAGGGAGAGACGGGGCAGTAGCCAATGCCAATGTGTTGGGGTGCCTTGCTGCGCCCCCTCCCCTATACTTATAGGTGTGGGAGGGCTGGGAGTCTAGCCCTACTCCTAGTAGGACTGGCGCCAAGGGGGAGGAGTCCTACTCCTAGTAGGAGTTGGACTCCTAGTCCCTTTCCACATGTCTTAGCCACATGGGACTCTTAGGGGTTGGTGCGCCTGGCCCATGAAGGCCAAGGAGCCCCTTTCAGCCCATGCTGGCATGTGGGACTTGGTGGACCCACTTGTGGACTTCCGGACCCCTCCGGAACGTTCTCAAAGCTTCCCGGTAAAACACCGAAAAACTACACCTTTTTCCAGAATCCCGAAAACGACTTTCCATATATAAATCTTTACCTCTCGACATTTCCAAGACTCCTCGTGACGTCAGGGATCTCATCCGGGACTCCGTATAACTTTCAGTTACCAATCATCAAATATCCCAATACTACTGTAGCGTCAACGAACGTTAAGCGTGCGACCCTGCAGGTTCGGGAATCATGTAGTCATGACCGAGACACCTCTCTGGCCAATAACCGGTAGCGAGACCTGGATGCCCATATTGGTTCCTACATATTCCTCGAAGATCTTCATCGATTGAACCACGGTGTCGAGGATTCGGGTAATCCCGTATGCAATTCCCTTTGTCCGGTGATATGTTACTTGCCCGAGATTCGATCGTTGGTATCTCCATACCTAGTTCAATCTCGTTACCGACAAGTCTCTTTACTCGTTTTGTAATACAAGATCTCATGACTAACTCAAGGCGAGGTTGGTAGCCAAGGGCTACGTCCAGCGGCAAGGGATTGACTTTGAGGATGTGTTCGCGCCTGTGGCGCGGATGGACTTGGTGCGTGTGTTGATCACCCTCGTCGCTCACCATGACTGGCAAATACACCACATGGACATCAAGTCAGCATTCTTGAATGGTGACCTGCTCGAGGAGTTGTATGTGCAGCAGCCGCTGGGATACGTGAAGACAAGGTGTTGCGCCTCCGCAAGGCCATGTACGGTATGCGCTAAGCTCCAAGGGCGTGGAACGCGAAGCTGGATGACAGTCTGAGCACACTCGGCTTCGAGCGTTGTCCGTCGGAGCACGCGGTGTACTGACGAGGCACAGGAAACTCACTGCTACTCGTTGGGGTGTATGTGGATGATCTCTTCATCACCGGCGTGAACAGGGAGGAGATCGCAAGCTTCAAGCAGCAAATGACCAAGCTGTTCTGCATGAGTGACTTGGGCAAATTCAGCTTCTACCTTGGCATCGAAATCCACCGAGAGCGTGATCGGATCATGCTCTGCTAGACGACATATGCCAAGCGTCTGTTGGAGCGAGCTGGGCTGTCAGACTGCAACCCAGTCACCACACCAATACAGGCAAGATTGAAGCTGAGCAAGGACGGTGTCGGGGATGCCGTGGATGTCATGTACTACCAAAGCATCATCGGAGGTTTGCGGTATCTGACCCACACAAGGCCAGACGTAAGCTTCGCTGTAGGCTCTAAGGAGGTTCATGGAGGCCCCTGCTGCAAATCACTATGCGGCGGTGAAGAACCTGCTTTGTTACATAGCAGGGACGCTGGAGCACGGATGTGCGTTCAAGCGCGGGAAGGGCGAGCTGAAGCTAACAGGGTGCAGTGATTCAGATCATGTCAGGAACATCGTCGATCGAAAGAGCACGACGGGCACCATCTTCTTCCTCGATGAGAACCCTATAAGCTGGTAGTCGCAAAAGCAACGAGTGGTGGCCATCTCTTCATGCGAGGACGAGTACATTGCAACCACCACAGCTGTGTGTCAAGGGATTTGGCTGGCATGGCTGCTCGATGAGATGCTGAACAAGGAGACAGTGCCGTCGAAGCTATTCGTCGACAACAAATCAGCGATCTCTCTGTCGAAGAATACCGTCTTCCATGACCGGAGCAAGCACATTGAAATCAGGTTCCACTTCATCCGGGAGTGCATGGAGGGAGGGAAGATCGACATCGACTACATTCGAACCAGTGATCAGCTCGCTGATGTTCTGAAAAAGGGACTTGGACGTCTGGCGTTTCAAGAGCTGAGGAGGAGGATCGGCATGACTGGAGTTCTTAGGAAATAAATCAGCAACGACAAGATTAGGGGGTGATTTGTTGACAACTTAATCTAGTCATTGGTAGCAGTAGTTAATTTCCATTTTTCAGTTAAATTCAGTTAGGCATGTGTCGCGGCTGTGCGTTCCGTGCATGTAGGGCTAGGACCCGGTCTTGGTGCTCGTGGTATGGCACGGGCGTGAGCCAGATCATGGCGCCGAGGTAGGATCTCTACTGGCCACCGTTTCTTCCTTGTACCAGAAAAAATAGTGAATGAGAAAGTCAGAAAAATCGCAAGATTTTACGCGACGCCAAACACCAGTGTTCATCTCTATCAGAGCGAGTGTCAGAGAGCGAATTCTGATAGCTACTGCCTGCAACCCAGCTCAGGATGTACTTCACTGCCACTGTAGCGCATCCGGCAGTTTTTTGGCAATTCTAGAGCTTTGGTTTCTCCTTCGCGGAGTGCAGCTACAAGCGGGCGTGGAGGATACTATTTTGTGGAAACACACGGCCTGTGGGAGGTGTTGGGGAACATAGTAATTTCAAAAAAATTCCTACGCACATGCAAGATCGTGGTGATGCATAGCAACGAGAGGGGAGAGTGTTGTCTACGTACCCTCGTAGACCGAAGCGGAAGCGTTATATCAACGCAGTTGATGTAGTCAAACGTCTTCACGATCCGACCGATCCAAGCACCGAAAGCACGGCACCTCCGAGTTCTGCACATGTATGGCTCGATGACGTCCTCGCCTTCTCGATCCAGCAAGAGGGGCGAAGTAGTAGATGAGTTCCGGCAGCACGACGGAGTCGTGACGGTGTTGGTGAAGAACAATCTTCGCAGGGCTTCGCCTAAGCACTACGAAAACTATGACGGAGGATAAACTAGAGGAGACGGGGTTGCCGGCACACGGCTTGGTGTTTCTTGATGTGTCTTGGGTGCTAGCCCTACCCCTCTATTTATATGTAGAGCCTTGGGGTCGAAACTTGGAGTAAAAGCCTCCACAAAGTCAGTTTCACCCGAAAGGCAAGAGTCCTTCTCGGACTCCAGGGCACCCAGACACCAGGGACCCTGGCGTTTGGCCCCTGGACTCCGCAAAACTTCCTTTTGCGCTTTCCAAAAACCTCGTGGGCTTTCCCCTTTGGCCCAGATAAAGTGTTCTCGTGCCCAAACATTTCGGGAAACATCTGGAACCCCTTCCGGTGAATTCCAGAACCCTTCCGGAGATCAAACACTACTATCCACATATCAATCTTTACTTCCGGACCATTCCGGAGTTCCTCATCATATCTGTGATCTCATCCAAAACTCCGAACAACATTCGGTCACCAACATACATAACTCATAGTACTATATCGTCAACGAACGTTAAGCGTGCGGACCCTACGGGTTTGAGAACTATGTAGACATGACCGAGGCACCTCTCTTGTCAATAACCAATAGCGGGACCTGGATGCCCATATTGGCTACTACATATTCTACGAAGATCTTTATCGGTCAGACCACATAACAACATGCGTTGTTCCCTTTGTCATCGGTATGTTACTTGCCCGAGATTCGATCGTCGGTATCTCAATACCTAGTTCAATCTCGTTACCGGCAAGTCTCTTTTCTCGTTCCGTAATACATCATCCTGCAACTAACTCATTAGTTGCAATGCTTGCAAGCCTTAGGTGATGTGCGTTACCGAGAGGGCCCAGAGATACCTCTCCGACAATCGGAGTGACAAATCCTAATCTCGAAATACGCCAACCCAACAAGTACCTTCGGAGACACCTGTAGAGCACCTTTATAATCACCCAGTTACGTTGGGATGTTTGGTAGCACACAAAGTGTTCCTCCGGTAAACGGGAGTTGCATAATCTCATAGTCATAGGAACATGTGTAAATCATGAAGAAAGCAATAGCAACATACTAAACGATCGGGTGCTAAGCTAACGGAATGGGTCATGTCAATCACATCATTCTCCTAATGATGTGATCCCATTAATCAAATGACAACTCATGTCTATGGCTAGGAAACTTAACCATCTTTGATCAATGAGCTAGTCAAGTAGAGGCATACTAGTGACACTCTGTTTGTCTATGTATTCACACATGTATTATGTTTCCGGTTAATACAATTCTAGCATGAATAATAAACATTTATCATGATATAAGGAAATAAATAATAACTTTATTATTGCCTCTAGGGCATATTTCCTTCAGTCTCCCACTTGCACTAGAGTCAAAAATCTAGATTACATAGTAATGATTCTAACACCCATGGAGCCTTGGTGTCGATCATGTTTTGCTCGTGGAAGAGGCTTAGTCAATGGGTCTGCAACATTCACATCCGTATGTATCTTGCAAATTTCTATGCCTCCCACCTGGACTAGATCCCGGGTGGAATTGAAGCGTCTCTTGATGTGCTTGATTCTCTTGTGAAATCTGGATTCCTTCGCTAAGGCAATTGCTCCAGTATTGTCACAAAAGATTTTCATTGGACCCGATGCACTAGGTATGACACCTAGATCGGATATGAACTCCTTCATCCAGACTCCTTCATTTGCTGCTTCCGAAGTAGCTATGTACTCCGCTTCACATGTAGATACCGCCACGACGCTTTGTTTAGAACTGCACCAACTGACAGCTCCACCGTTTAATGTAAACACGTATCCGGTTTGCGATTTAGAATCGTCCGGATCAGTGTCAAAGCTAGCATCAACGTAACCGTTTACGATGAGCTCTTTGTCCCCTCCATATATGAGAAACATATCCTTAGTCCTTTTTAGGTACTTCAGGATGTTCTTGACCGCTGTCCAGTGATCCACTCCTGGATTACTTTGGTACCTCCCTGCTAAACTTATAGCAAGGCACACATCAGGTCTGGTACACAGCATTGCATACATGATAGAGCCTATGGCTGAAGCATAGGGAACATCTTTCATTTTCTCTCTATCTTCTGCAGTGGTCAGGCATTGAGTCTTACTCAACTTCACACCTTATAACACAGGCAAGAACCCTTTCTTTGCTTGATCCATTTTGAACTTCTTCAAAACTTTGTCAAGGTATGTGCTTTGTGAAAGTCCAATTAAGCGTCTTGATCTATCTTTATAGATCTTAATGCCCAATATATAAGCAGCTTCACCGAGGTCTTTCATTGAAAAACTTTTATTCAAGTATCCCTTTATGCTATCCAGAAATTCTATATCATTTCCGATTAGTAATATGTCATCCACATATAATATCAGAAATGCTACAGAGCTCCCACTCACTTTCTTGTAAATACAGGCTTCTCCAAAATTCTGTACAAAACCAAACGCTTTGATCACACTATCAAAGCGTTTATTCCAACTCCGAGAGGCTTGCACCAGTCCATAAATGGATCGCTGGAGCTTGCACACTTTGTTAGCTCCCTTTGGATCGACAAAACCTTCCGGTTGCATCATATTCAACTCTTCTTCCAGAAATCCATTCAAGAATGCAGTTTTGACATCCATCTGCCAAATTTCATAATCATAAAATGCGGCAATCGCTAACATGATTCGGACAGACTTAAGCATCGCTACGGGTGAGAAGATCTCATCGTAGTCAATCCCTTGAACTTGTCGAAAACCTTTCGCAACAAGTCGAGCTTTGTAGACAGTAACATTACCGTCAGCGTCAGTCTTCTTCTTGAAGATCCATTTATTCTCAATTGCTTGCCGATCATCGGGCAAGTCAACCAAAGTCCACACTCTGTTCTCATACATGGATCCCATCTCAGATTTCATGGCTTCAAGCCATTTTGCGGAATCTGGGCTCACCATCACTTCTTCATAGTTCGTAGGTTCATCATGATCTAGTAGCATGACTTCTAGAACAGGATTACCGTACCACTCTGGTGCGGATCTTACTCTGTTTGATATACGAGGTTCAGTAGTAACTTGATCTGAAGTTCCATGATCATAATCATTAACTTCCTCACTAATTGGTGTAGGTGTCACAGAAACCGGTTTCTGTGATGTACTACTTTCCAATAAGGGAGCAGGTACAGTTACCTCATGAAGTTCTACTTTCCTCCCACTCATTTCTTTCGAGAGAAACTCCTTCTCTAGAAAGGATCCATTCTTAGCAACGAATGTCTTGCCTTCGGATCTGTGATAGAAGGTGTACCCAACAGTCTCCTTTGGGTATCCTATGAAGACACATTTCTTCGATTTGGGTTCGAGCTTATCAGGTTGAATCTTTTCACATAAGCATCGCAGCCCCAAACTTTAAGAAACAACAACTTTGGTTTCCTTCCAAACCACAGTTCATAAGGCGTCGTCTCAACGGATTTTGATGGTGCCCTATTTAACGTGAATGCGGCCGTCTCTAAAGCATAACCCCAAAACGATAGCGGTAAATCTGTAAGAGACATCATAGATCGCATCATATCAAGTAAAGTACGATTACGATGTTCGGACACACCATTACGCTGTGGTGTTCCAGGTGGCGTGAGTTGCAAAACTATTCCGCATTGTTTCAAATGTAGACCAAACTCGTAACTCAAATATTCTCCTCCACGATCAGATCGTAGAAACTTTATTTTCTTGTTACGATGATTTTCAACTTCACTCTGAAATTCTTTGAACTTTTCAAATGTTTCAGACTTATGTTTCATTAAGTAGATATATCCATATCTGCTTAAATCATCTGTGAAGGTGAGAAAATAATGATATCCGCCACGAGCCTCAACATTCATCGGACCACATACATCTGTATGTATGATTTCCAACAAATTTGTTGCTCTCTCCATAGTACCGGAGAACGGCGTTTTAGTCATCTTACCCATGAGGCACGGTTCACAAGTACCAAGTGATTCATAATCAAGTGGTTCCAAAAGTCCATCAGTATGGAGTTTCTTCATGCGCTTTACACCGATATGACCTAAACGGCAGTGCCACAAATAAGTTGCACTATCATTATCAACTCTGCATCTTTTGGCTTCAACATTATGAATATGTGTATCACTACTATCGAGATTCATCAAAAATAGACCACTCTTCAAGGGTGCATGACCATAAAAGATATTACTCATATAAATAGAACAACCATTATTCTCTGATTTAAATGAATAACCGTCTCGCATCAAACAAGATCCAGATATGATGTTCATGCTTAACGCTGGCACCAGATAACAATTATTTAGGTCTAATACTAATCCCGAAGGTAGATGTAGAGGTAGCGTGCCGACCGCGATCACATCGACTTTGGAACCATTTCCCACACGCATCGTCACCTCGTCCTTTGCCAGTGTTCGCTTAATCCGTAGTCCCTGTTTCGAGTTGCAAATATTAGCAACAGAACCAGTATCAAATACCCAGGTGCTACTGCGAGCTCTAGTAAGGTATACATCAATAACATGTATATCACATATACCTTTGTTCACCTTGCCATCCTTCTTATCCGCCAAATACTTGGGGCAGTTCCGCTTCCAGTGACCAGTCTGCTTGCAGTAGAAGCACTCAGTTTCAGGCTTAGGTCCAGACTTGGGTTTCTTCTCCTGAGCAGCAACTTGCTTGTTGTTCTTCTTGAAGTTCCGCTTCTTCTTCCCTTTGCCCTTTTTCTTCAAACTAGTGGTCTTGTTGACCATCAACACTTGATGCTCCTTCTTGATTTCTACCTCCGCAGCCTTTAGCATTGCGAAGAGCTCGGGAATTGTCTTATCCATCCCTTGCATATTATAGTTCATCACGAAGCTCTTGTAGCTCGGTGGAAGTGATTGGAGAATTCTGTCAATGACGCTATCATCCGGAAGATTAACTCCCAGTTGAATCAAGTGATTACAATACCCAGACATCTTGAGTATATGCTCACTGACAGAACTATTCTCCTCCATCTTGCAGCTATAGAATTTACTGGAGACTTCATATCTCTCAATCCGGGCATTCTGCTGGAATATTAACTTCAACTCCTGGAACATCTCATATGCCCCATGACGTTCAAAACGTCGTTGAAGTCCCGGTTCTAAGCCGTAAAGCATGGCACATTGAACTATCAAGTAGTCATCAGCTTTGCTCTGCCAGACGTTCTTAACATCGTCAGTTGCATCAGCAGCAGGCCTGGCACCCAGCGGTGCTTCCAGGACGTAACTTTTCTGTGCAGCAATGAGGATAATCCTCAAGTTATGGACCCAGTCCGTGTAATTGCTACCATCATCTTTCAACTTTGCTTTCTCAAGGAATGCATTAAAATTCAACGGAACAACAGCACGGGCCATCTATCTACAATCAACATAAACAAGCAAGATACTATCAGGGACTAAGTTCATGATAAATTTAAGTTCAATTAATCATATTACTTAAGAACTCCCACTTAGATAGACATCCCTCTAATCTTCTAAGTGATCACGTGATCCAAATCAACTAAACCATAACCGATCATCACGTGAAATGGAGTAGTTTTCAATGGTGAACATCACTATGTTGATCATATCTACTATATGATTCACGCTCGACCTTTCAGTCTCAGTGTTATGAGGCCATATCTGCATATGCTAGGCTCGTCAAGTTTAACCTGAGTATTCCACGTGTGCAAAAACTGGCTTGCACCCGTTGTAGATGGACGTAGAGCTTATCACACCCGATCATCACGTGGTGTCTGGGCACGACGAACTTTGGCAACGGTGCATACTCAGGGAGAACACTTTTATCTTGAAATTTAGTGAGAGATCATCTTATAATGCTACCGTCAATCAAAGCAAGATAAGATGCATAAAAGATAAACATCACATGCAATCAATATAAGTGATATGATATGGCCATCATCATCTTGTGCTTGTGATCTCCATCTCCGAAGCACCGTCATGATCACCATCGTCACCGGCGCGACGCCTTGATCTCCATCGTAGCATCGTTGTCGTCTCGCCAATCTTATGCTTCTACGACTATCGCTACCACTTAGTGATAAAGTAAAGCATTACAGGGCGATTGCATTGCATACAATAAAGCGACAACCATATGGCTCCTGCCAATTGCCGATAACTCGGTTACAAAACATGATCATCTCATACAATAAAATTTAGCATCATGCCTTGACCATATCACATCACAACATGCCCTGCAAAAACAAGTTAGACGTCCTCTACTTTGTTTGTTGCAAGTTTTACGTGGCTGCTACGGGCTTAAGCAAGAACCAATCTTACCTACTCATCAAAACCACAACGATAGTTTGTCAAGTTGGTGCTATTTTAACCTTCGCAAGGACCGAGCGTAGCCACACTCGATTCAACTAAAGTTGGAGAAACTGACACCCGCCAGCCACCTGTGTGCAAAGCACAGCGGTAGAACCAGTCTCGCGTAAGCATACGCGTAATGTCGGTCCGGGCCGCTTCATCCAACAATACTGCCGAACCAAAGTATGACATGCTGGTAAGCAGTATGACTTATATCGCCCACAACTCACTTGTGTTCTACTCGTGCATATAACATCAAACTATAAAACCTAGGCTCTGATACCACTGTTGGGGAACGTAGTAATTTGAAAAAAATTCCTACGCACACGCAAGATCATGGTGATGCATAGCAACGAGAGGGGAGAGTGTTGTCTATGTACCCTCGTAGACCGAAGCGGAAGCGTTATTATCAACGCGGTTGATGTAGTCGAACGTCTTCACGATCCAACCGATCCAAGCATCGAAAGCACGGCACCTCCGAGTTCTGCACACGTACGGCTCGGTGACGTCCTCGCCTTCTTGATCCAGCAAGAGGGGCAAAGTAGTAAATGAGTTCCGGCAGCACGACGGTGTGGTGACGGTGTTGGTGAAGAACAATCTTCGTAGGGCTTCGCCTAAGCACTACGAAAACTATGACGGAGGATAAACTAGAGGAGACGGGGTTGCCGGCACACGGCTTGGTGTTTCTTGATGTGTCTTGGGTGCTAGCCCTACCCCTCTATTTATATGTTGAGCCTTGGGGTCGAAACTTGGAGTAAAAGCCTCCACAAAGTCGGTTTCACCCGAAAGGCAAGAGTCCTTCTCGGACTCCAGGGCCAGACGCCAGGGTTCCCGGCGTCTAGACCCAGACGCCAGGGACCCTGGCGTCTGGCCCCTGGACTCCGCAAAACTTCGTTTTGCGCTTTCCAAAAACCTCATGGGCTTTCCCCTTTGGCCCAGATAAAGTGTTCTCGTGCCCAAACATTTCGGGAAACATCTGGAACCCCTTCCGGTGAATTCCGGAACCCTTCCGGAGATCAAACACTACTATCCACATATCAATCTTTACTTCTGGACCATTCCGGAGTTCCTCGTCATATCTGTGATCTCATCCAAAACTCCGAACAACATTCGGTCACCAACATACATAACTCATAGTACTATATCGTTAACGAACGTTAAGCGTGCGGACCCTACGGGTTCGAGAACTATGTAGACATGACCGAGGCACCTCTCTTGTCAATAACCAATAGCAGGACCTGGATGCCCATATTGGCTCCTACATATTCTACGAAGATCTTTATCGGTCAGACCGCATAACAACATACGTTGTTCCCTTTGTCATCGGTATGTTACTTGCCCGAGATTCGATCATCGATATCTCAATACCTAGTTCAATCTCGTTACCGGCAAGTCTCTTTTCTCGTTCCGTAATACATCATCCTGCAACTAACTCATTAGTTGCAATGCTTGCAAGGCTTAGGTGATGTGCATTACCGAGAGGGCCCAGAGATACCTCTCCGATAATCGGAGTGACAAATCGTAATCTCGAAATACGCCAACCCAACAAGTACCTTCGGAGACACCTGTAGAGCACCTTTATAATCACCCAGTTACGTTGTGACGTTTGGTAGCACACAAAGTGTTCCTCCGATAAACGGGAGTTGCATAATCTCATAGTCACAGGAACATGTATAAGTCATGAAGAAAGCAATAGCAACATACTAAACGATCGGGTGCTAAGCTAACAGAATGGGTCATGTCAATCACATCATTCTCCTAATGATGTGATCCCATTAATCAAATGACAACTCATGTCTATGGCTAGGAAACTTAACCATCTTTGATCAATGAGCTAGTCAAGTAGAGGCATACTAGTGACACTCTGTTTGTCTATGTATTCACACATGTATTATGTTTCCGGTTAATACAATTCTAGCATGAATAATAAACATTTATCATGATATAAGGAAATAAATAATAACTTTATTATTGCCTCTAGGGCATATTTCCTTCAGGAGGTACTATGCGTCTTTAGCTTATAACGTGCACTACTTGACCATCACCCGTTCTGCCATG
>NC_041392.1:150077999-150084600 GCF_002162155.2 Triticum dicoccoides | reverse complement strand
CCGAAAGTCAATTTTCTTGCATGGCTTGCCATCCAAGACAGGTTATGGACATCCGTTTGCTTGGCCAAGCGAGGGTGGCCAAACAGTGGTCCGTGCACCCTTTGTAGGCGTGAACAAGGACGGTCGAGCACATTTTCTTCCAATGTAGATACACTTTGAGAGTTTGGGAGATGGTTAGAGTTTGCCTTCAACTCATTGATTTGGATACTTCTGGTTGGGCGACTTACACGAGCATCCATGATTGATGGTGTAAATCGGCTTCCGCCCATAGTGCACACAAGAAAGTGATGCCTTCTATCTTTATGCTCGTTTCGAAAGCAATTTGGGATGAGAGGAACGCACGGGTTTTTCGAGGCCGCTCCGCTCCAACGTTTAGCACTCTCCAACCAATCAAGCACGAGGCGAAGCTATGGATCCTAGCAGGGGCGAAACATTTGGGTCTTCTGATGCCGGGAGAGTAACGGCTTGTATTTTTCTTTTCGGCCTTTGGCCGGTGCCTGGATACCTTGTTAAACCTCCTTCTTATTTAATGAATGGGGCGCATCTGGCAGTAATGACGACCATGCTTAGCTATTTGAATTTTTCTTGCAAACAACAATTTGCAGTTTGCTTAGGTCACGGACATCTCCTGGACCATCTCATATATTGTCTGTGTACGAAACCTGCTTCTCCTCTTTTTTTACTAGGAACGTTTCCCTTTTCTGATCAAGAAATTGTTTGGCTTTCAACTCCATGGTACTGTAATAAACTGATGCTGAGGATGCTTCATTTTACATGCAGACATATTTCAGCTATATTGGGCTTGTATGCTTGCATGCACCAGTTTGATGCGCACTGCATGGATTTGAATAATCCCCATCGGGAAGGGATTAAGTGAATTAACCAAAATGATAGGAATTAGAAGGGATCACGATTGACTAGAGGATTGCCCGGTGGCATATGACTTGTATAAATTGGGCCGATGGCCTAGGCCAACTCCAACGCACGACCCCAAATGGCTCGTCCGTGTCCGTTTGGGGGTAAATGGACAAAGCAGGACCTCCAACACGCGACCGTAAACGGACCGTCGTTCGTTTTCTGTCCGCTTCCGACCCACTCCTGGCCCAAGATTGAGACGAGTTTGCGGCAGAACGGACAGCACGCGCATGGGCGTGACGCGTGCCCTTGTCCTCTTGGCCCGCCCGTCGGTGGCACAGGCGGCCACTTTCCCTCCCTTTCCTCCAAAACACTCCCGGGCCTCGCCTCCACTCTCCCGCGTCCTCGGCCTTCCCCCTCCCTCCATCCACCATGGCCAGGCGAATCCCGGCAACCCACCACCGTCCGCCCACCCCATGGTGAAGAAAACGAAGCTTGTGAAGAAGCTTCGGTCGGAGCTCACGTCGGCCGAGGCCGCCAAGCTCGACGCCGAATCGGCCAAGAGGAGGAACCGGCGAACTGTCACGACGGAGAAGAAGGCCGTCGTCGAGTACGCCGCCAAGTGTTCCCTGCGGCGTGCGTTGCAGCACCAGGCCGACCTTGACGACAAGGAGTCCACCGTCTCCAAGGCGCACACCCTCCTCATGTTGGGCATTGTTGGGTGCTCATCAAAGATTGCCCCAAGTTCAAGGACCAATATAATGCTCTTAAGAAGAATATATGAGAGAAGGCGGCCATGGCTGATGAGGGAGACGTGCTCAAGAGGCCGAGGGGCAAGACAAGCTCAAAGGCCGACGAGAAGCGTGATGTGTCTTCTATAGCCTTGCAAGGAAATTCGGAGAACATGATGAGCCAAAAGGAAGTGCGGGAGGAGAGCAGGTGCAAAGGGAAGGAGGAGCAAATGAAGATATACCTAGATCTTCAAACGAAGAATCTTGACATGGAGGAGGCCGTGAAGAAGAGGAAGCTCGACATAGAGGAGGCCGCTCAACTCAAGAAGCTAGAGATCGAGGCCACCAATGCCGGCACAAAAGCCAAGGAGATGGCACTAGTGTTGATGAGCGTCAACAAGAACAACATGTCACAAGAGAGGAAGGCTTGGTTCATGAACCGACAGAAGGAGATGTTAGCCCGTGACGGCCTGAACTAGGTGAGACCTCGGCCACGCTGGCCGCGATGGCGGTCCTTTCTTAAGGTTGGCTGGTGTGTCGGCCGCTGGCTTTGTTGTCGGCGTGAAACATGTACTTTTTAAAGGCTGGCTGTGTTGCGGCATGAGACTATAGGCCGCTGGCTGTGTTGCCGGCCGACGTGAACTAGTGCGAACCGTGGCCGTGACTTAAATCCTTGGTTTCTCATGTTTGCATGCACGGGGACAAGATGCGTCGAAGATGCGACCGCTCGTTGGGCGTCCTGCCGACGCAAACTCAAATCCGGGTGGATACGACCCAATTGTCACCCTCAAACGGACGAAATCCAAACAAAACGGACGTTTGTTTGGGTCATGCGTTGGAGTAGGCCTTAGTATGGAGCAGACCATGTGCCACAAGCTCCGGTCCAGAAAAAGTAGAAAGTAGCGTCGTTAGAACACCATTGTGGGCCACAACATTAATGGACAACCGGCAAGAAGCACTGGTGCATTGAATATTGATGCAATGAAAAAGAAATGCATCATGCAATACGCCTGTGTTCACTGATCCCTATGTGGACCAACGGCTCGGATAATGATACCATATGGTAATATGACCCATGTTGAATTTCCGCTATTCCTATGCATACAACAAGGAGCGATTGCTCTAACAAGATTCGAGACACGAACCAACCTGTAGTTGGATGGTTATGTGGACAGTGGTATCCCCAGCCCACCAGGGTTCAAGTCCTGGTGCTCGCACTTATCCTACGGTGACTTATTCATAAAATCTCAAGATGATATGCCGGCTCGATCTCTCAGAGATGCTCATAGGGATAGGATGTACGTGTGTGTGTTATAATAGTATGAGCACTTGCGTCTGTACTGTGTTTAAAAAAAGCAAGATTCGAGATGAGGAGGCGTTTCCGCTTTGGAGCTTTTTTAATTTTTTTGAGCCGGAATACTCTTTATTCCATTAACCAGAATGGCCAGTCAAATTGCTGGCAATTAACGCATGAACAAAGTCTGGAGCCCCATCCGGCCACAAGGCTGAGGATGCATGGCTCATACGTGCACCGTGAGCAGCTAGGGCGTGTTTGGTAGCCTGCATGAGGCCCGGCCTGGCTCGCGCGGGACGAAAACGGGTCGATTGGTTGCCTGCTTTCACTGTTCGGCCCGCATGACATGAACCTTAAAGCACTCCTGGGCCTGGCTCCCTGGGAACGCACGAATCGGCAGTTTCTCCAAGGCCATGCCCGAGCGGTGCACGTGGGCGGCGACGGCTGCACGCGCGCGGCCACGCTCGAGAAGCCACGTTGCTTCCCGAAGCGCCGGCAGTTATTAGCCTCACCGCCCCTCACCGCTCCCTCTCCCCACTCTTCCCCACTCTCCCAACTCTCACCGGCGGCGGCGGATCAGAGCAGAGCAAGAAGACCACCGGACTCCATCACCGGCGAGCGGATCAGCAGTTGGCCCGCGGCAATGGCGGTAAGCACTTCTCTTTGTTCGACATGCAAAACTTTTTCCGTTCGATCCGGCGATAGATTCGATCCACGGCGGAGGGGAATGGGGAATAGAGGTAGATAAGCATAGGGGTAGTTCATACTAGTTCATACCAGTTCATACGAGTTCATATATGCAAGATCGGAATAGAGGTAGATGCGGATGCAGAAGGGGGATTGGGGGATAGGGGGTACACAATGGACACCGACTCACCGCGGCGGCCGTCACCGGCGTGCGGAGCGGTGGGTCGAGCTGCTGGCCTTCATCTTCTTCTTCATCGCCGTGCGGGCCGGCGGGTCATCGTCGTCGTCCTCGGCGGAGTCGAGGTCGATCTACCAGGTACGACGGCCTGGCTCCGGCGCCCTTGCTGGCATCTGCATCGCTTCTTCTTCCTCCTTAGGCTCCCCACCGATGACCGCCGGCGGCGCGATAGCCATCTCCCAGTACACTGCGGCACGACGGTCATTAGGAGCCCAGTAGTTCTTGTACTTGCACCACTTCTTCCTCTGTTTACCGTCGTCGGAGACGGCCTGATTCATGGCCCAGCGAATGATGTCAACTACCATCGCGCCCTTCGCTGGGTCAGGAATCAACGTCTTCAGCTCTTCTGCAATGGCCTTCATGAACACTGCATTAGATTCCTTCTGCATGTCAGGCATGGAGCCGAAGTTCGAGCACACCTCCATGGTGTTCTCGAACTTGGTGCGGTCACCAGCCGACCACCCGAGGAAGAAGGCCCTCCAGCCAATACCCCAAGGGAAGGGGTTGGCTTTGGAGCTGGAGCTAGAGCTCATGGCGATGGGGAGGAGGAAGGTTGACAGTTAGAGAAGAGAGGGGGTGGGTAAGTAGTGGTGAGCAGGGTGAGTAAATATAGGGGCGATGGAGAGGAGGAGAAGAGTGACAGTCATGCCGTTTTAACTACATGCTCTTCAATAAGCCATGAAATCTGTGTTGTGCCTGACTCCATGAATTGTGTGCAGATCGAGGAGAGCAATGAGATGGGCACAGAGGTGCTCCCGACCGTTGACAACAAGGGCAAGCAACCCCTTCACCTAATGCCCGACGAGGTTGTGCTGCCGCCCACCGCCGAGGAAGACCCGAAGACGCCTGAGGGTGACGACGATGAGGGCATGGAGGAGCCCCCCCAGCAACAAGCGCCGCAACTACGGACACTACCATCAGGAGGATGGCCCAACTCACTTCTGCAAGGTCATCCTTGCACCGAAGCTTGAGTGCATCCCCATGCCCCTGGACTTCACCAAGCACTTCGTCGCGGTGCCGACGGAGTTCAAGCTCAGGAACAACACCGGCTGCTCCTGGAAGGTGACGGTGAAGCTGATGAACGGCAGGGTGACCCTGGATCAGGGTTGGGCCACCTACGCAGCCGTTCATCAGATCAAGATCGGCTACATGGTGAGGTTCAAGCTCCTCACTCCAGACACCCTCAAGGTCACCATCATCGACGACGATTGCATTGAGGTCGTCAACAAGTGCGGGAAGCACGACGAAGCCTTCGCCGCCAAGGATTAGGGTCGGGGCCTCCCTAAGTACTATCGAGTCTGCTTTGAACTGTTTATGTTTATGGTTTATGCATAGAACTGTTATGAAGTGTGGTACTGCTTATCAGAAATATGCTCTTAAGTAGTTGATCCTCTTTTTATACTCTGCTCTGCTTATGATGTGTGCTACATGGTTGTGCCGAAGTGTGCTGGTAACATCACCAACTAGCCAAAGAGGTTACCACACACCAGACGTTGCATACAACCAAACACCATGCCTTGGGTTTGTCCACTAACATGCAGGCAACCGAACACCAGCAGTGTGGTTCTGCCCATGCAGGCAACCAAACAACATGCAGATGATGCATTTGAGACTGCATTTACATAGCCAGACTGAGTTGAGAAGGCTATGCAATGCACCTACTGTTGGCTACATCAACCAAACACGCTCCTAGAGAATCAGCTACAGTATTACAGCCCCTTGGGCAAAAAACAATCTTAAAAAAGAAAAAGTTTAAACTAACAAAGATTTTAATCTCTCTGAAGACAATACCGATGGAAGAGCGGTACTGGTCTGTCGCTTTGATTGCATGCATAAGGAAAAGCCAACGGCAGCCGACCCAATTTTCGGCCGGCCACCATGCAACCATTGGATAGGGCGTTCCCTTGTTGGCGTCTCTGTCCCGGTCGCCATGTGTGCCCATTCGGCGAGGGACGACAAGCGTCCCGCCAGCAAGCTCTCCAGCATCGATCGGAGTAGCTGGAGAACTTGCAAGAAACCGGAAATGGTCAGTTGCCTGGCAAAGTCCTCCCAGAATCTTCCCAACGGTAAACAAACCATGCAAATAGACCTCACGTAAAAACATTTTTTTGTGTTCAGTTGCGCTCCTGCGCATGCAAGACCTAGCCACAACTATGCATAATCGGCTACGGTGACACTTATCAGGATTATTAAAGACAAAGCCAAAATCTCGATCAGCATTCACCGAAACAAACAGTATTTTTTTTCTTTTTTTGAAGAGCTAAGATACAGGCCAGAACAAACAAAGGTAACACAAACACAAACACTGGAAAATGAACAGGAATGACGTAGAAAGACATCTAACAAGAATAATAAACCAACCGGAAATATATGACAACTCACACAGCCAGAAAAAGAAGCAACACATGTATGACCTGAAGCTACTTTCAACGAGATTCCACATTTACCAACCAACCATTATGCACTCATTGGAGCAACAAAAAAACTCGCAGATGGGGAGGGACTGGATTGCGACATACCCACAGGCTAGGTTATTACATACTCCGTAGTTCTATAATAACAAAATGGCTCCCAGACTTTCACATTGCCCCTTCCCTCTCCTGACCTCCCAGACTTCCACATATGCCATTGCCTCAATCCTCTCGGTGTCCGCGTGGCCACCTCCCTGCGCCCCTGCCCCTGTTGTTCAAGTTCCTCGGCTGGTAGTACCCATCGTCGTTGTTGTAGTACCCGCCGCCACCACCACCACCCCGGCTATTCTGGTACCCGCCGCTGCCACCACCACCCCGGCTGTTC
>NC_041392.1:150032329-150076707 GCF_002162155.2 Triticum dicoccoides | reverse complement strand
AAGTAAACATACCAACAAGATCAATATAAGCTTTAATCATTTCTACTTTCAGAGGTCAACAAACAAAATACTTGACCCCTCAAAATGTCCCCAATTAAAACCGTGTAAATTTTAAATATAAACACTCATCTAATAATTACAAAATGTGTACCATTTTTCAGTCTATCATAGCTCAGCTTCTGGGTGTTAGAACAAACACAAAATGAATAACCAAGCCAACACGACTAAGCAACAGTAGAAACACTTCACAGTAACCAAAATAATAAATCTAGCAAGATATCTTGTTTTAATCTCATCTGCAGAAAACACTTCGTACATGGTAGTGCTTTAGGTGAACATTCATAGTCATGACTGATCACATATGCTAGTATCAGAAAATTAGTAGTGCTTTTGCTTTCTGGATATAGTGGTTGATTATTTGCATCCAGCGCAATTAAAAAAGGCATCCCTGAAAAGAAAATACTATAGCTGGCAGCTTAGCCTCCTAGCAAAGTGCAACTGCTGTCCTGCTTGAGATATATTTACTTATTATACGACTGACCCTACAGAGGCAAGGAGTCCAGTCGAGTAAGTTAAGGGCATTGAGTTTGGAATCAGACTACGGCTAACCAGGAGGAACCATATAGTCCTCTAGGAAATGTGACCCTCTCATCAAGAATAACAATTACATGTACCTACATTTTCTTCTCTATATCAATCTACACCAACTACCAAGACACTAGCATGGGCATGGCTCACAGGGCAGCCACCAGCAAATAACGCCAAAAATCTTCAGTGAAGACCAAGGCAAAAGTTTCAGGAGTTCGGGTTATTCTAAAACTTGCATTAACACAATGCTCTCCGGGAAATCAAATCCTTTATGCATAAAAAACTGAAATACCATCAGCGAAATATGTATGCACCATTACACACTAAGTGTCCAGACGACCGCTGTGAGTTGGATAAGGTCTCTCATCATATGGCACAAAATAAAAACAGTACTTGAATTCCCAGCAACCCAAAACAATGGGAAAACACCACAAAAGTTAAACGATAACCCAAGTTCATGATTGGCTGTTTGGAAAATGCAAGACAGCACAATTTATCCAGGAGAACTACTTAATTATTAATGCATCATTTCAAATGTGTACCCCACCTCAGTGATTTATCATAGGTATGTACTCCCTCCGTCCGGAAATACTTGTCATCAAAATGGATAAGAAGGGGTGTATCTAGAACTAAAATACATCTAGATACATCCCCTTTTATTCATCTTGATGACAAGTATTTCCGGACGGAGGGAGTATGTAGGTGCATTTTAATAGTACTCTACACCAAAGAACTGTGATATTACCAAAGGTGTAGTAAGGTGATGACAGTGCTGTCTAGCTTTTGTTCCAATAATCATAATACTAAAAGGTGGAGATGGACATTGTACAGTTTCTAAATATAATGTCTGAGGCAACATGCAGTAGGTGATGCTTGGACGATTTACAGTGAATATACCATGATTTTTAGTTTTAAAAGCATAAAGAACTGTACATGTACACACAGGTTTAAATCTAGGGAAATCAATGCAGAAGCGATGCCAGCATAAAATTGTTACTAAAAATATCACAATGTTGTTATAAAGAATGGAGAACTGTGAACGTGAACTCTTAGGTTAGAAATCCCATTTTGCAATTTAGGAAAATGACACTACCTTTAGTGTTAGCACACACAAAAGAGCAACACTATAACTTCTATACATATTTAAATTGCAAGTGATTTTATGATGAGCCCTAGAGGCTGGAGCTTTACCCATGTCATATTAATGCTGAGTACATAATTACATACTATCTCAACAATCAAGCTTGCACAACGAACTGCAAAACTGGCAAGAACAATAGGGCTATAGATTCTGCAACTAGCAGCATTGCAATGCGCCTAGGAGATTGCGGCTAAAAATAATAAGAATTCCTCAAATGGAAGTCAAAGAAGATCCCTCGGGACTTAACAAAGATTACGAATGATCTATAGTTATGAAAGAGAATCTGCAACTCAGAAAAGTAATCTAGCAATAATATCGAAGTACACAGCTAGGATGCCAACGAACATATATTACCAGACCCAAAGAATATACAACTATTAAGTTGTGTTATCAAAGTAATGTTGGTCACAAGTCCTAGACTTGTAATCATAAAGTAGATAAGCAACAAGAAGTAAGAATGACAGATAGGAGTAAAATGGTCCCCAGGTCCCAGGAGCATGTGCTCCTTCAGTGGACGGTAAATAAATAATTCTGAGTGTCTAAAATTCAGGTAAAATTACACATGCAAATGTTTGAACCATTCAGATTCCAGTAGGTTTTCTTGGAAAAACAAACACTTTTTTGCGCCTGAGCAAAAGAAACAAATCTGGGCTCTAAAATGTAATCTTTAGAGGCACAAAACTTGTACAGAAAAAAAGGAGACCCAGTGCTAGAAGCTCCTACGCCAGGTGGGGCCTGGGGAAGGATTATACGAGGCAAGCCTTACCCCTGCACACTGCAATGCAGAGAGGCCGCCTCCAAACTTGTTTTAAACAATGGGTACAAATATTGTCAGAGCGCTAAACTTGGTTTCTCCACTCATGCTGCAGAAATGCCAGCTTTTTCCATTAAATTTACAAACGTAATAAAATACAAGAGAATTTACATGTGTATCCTTTTCAGAATGTTTTGATATCAGGGATTGGGATTGCTGTTCTTTTCAACCAGCATTTTAAGTAATGGCCAACAAAGTAAAAAAGGAACAAATGTACAATAAACAATCATGTTATTGCATGACTGCAATATGATGAATTCAAGCGCGTGATATTTATAATCTTTAATACAACAAAAACTCAATTACTATGTTTGCAAACTGCGAAGACCCATCAGAATAGAGACCATCCTGTACCTAGATAGTGGTAGCACTACACATAATATTATACAAAGATCATAGTTTTTAAGTTATTATTTTCAGCGTTTTTTCCAGAACACCAATGCACAGGCACTGTCTGTTATATCTAAGCAACGGCGCACAACATCCATATGAAACAGCATAATATACACCCCAAATGGATCGACCTTACAGTTTTCCAATTAAAGCTATAATCCACATTGATCATTACTACTGAATCAGCACAAAAAGCACCAGCAGCAGCAACAATGATGATAATAATAATACTAGGAGCACTGTGCACTACAGCAGATCAATCGTTGACAAAGATCAGAACAAAGTTTCAGGGCAATGATCACTTCACCATGCTAAGCATATACTATTAAATTACTAAGGAGTGCAATTTGCTATTTCACCTTGTGATTTTCAGCAGCTAGGGTCTCCTTGAGTGATGGTGCCTCTGGTGAGTCGGTCATGCTCATCTGTGCCTGCAGACCTTCAGCTCCATGGTTCCCAGCAACTGCAGGTGCTGTGTAGTAGTCTGATGCCATGATCCTGTCTAACTTGGACCTCACCGCAGCATCTACAGCAAAAGGCCACAAATTTCAATCAGCAATCACCTCAAATCAAACCAAATTACAAACCTATATCAACCCTCACATGTAACAGAGGAGCCAGGGTGGATCGGCGCATCAGCACGGGTTAGCCATAGGCGGGCATGATGGGCACAGGCCTGGAGTGCGTCATGGTGGGAGACACCATCTGCGGAAGAAGGGTGAGCCGCGGCAAGGGCCGCCACAGCAGACACTGCGTCAAGGTCGTTCTCCACGAGCAGGTCCACGGTATCATCCCATACGTAGCCGTGGGTGATGCAGCTGCTCCGTTCGTTCTTGCGCGCAACCATGGTGGCGATGAACTCGTTCGGTGACTTGACATAAAAAAGGGAGCCGAAGTAGATGAGCGCGAGGAGGTCCTGGATGGACAAATCGGAGCCAAAGGATGAGGAACCGGCAGCAGGTGCAGGGACGGTGGAGAGCTCCTTGGTGAGAGCAGTGGAGAGTGGTACGCGGAGGCGCTCAAGCTCGTCAATGAGCGCGGCGATGACGGGCTTGGAGTGCATGAGCTCCTTCTGCTCCTGGTTAAGCATCTTGCCGGCAGCGACGGACTCCTCCATCTGCGCGATGCGATTCTGCTTCTTCCGCAGCACACGGAGACGCTTCGACACCACCGAGAGCACCGGCCCTTCCTTGATTTCAAATATTGTCCCTTTGGTTTCAAATTCTTTAACCAACTCTGCAAAAAAATGCAAAGCATAATGTAAGGCAACAGTAATGTTTTCATCAACAAAAAAGCAACTAATTACATGTGTTATCAGACTACCATATTAACTAGTGCTTTTCCGGTTATTACAATTTTTTGTTAACTCCGTAAATTTATTAGGGACGAGTAACTGAAGTCGTGCCAAAAGAGCTAAAAAGAACACACGGTTCATATGTTGGTTCGAACCACGCCGTCTTTTGAGGAGCACACTGCGCACCAGACTCGAGCTTCAAACTTTTGGTGTCCACAGTAAGTACATATGCTGTCGGATGGCACATGCTCTCGTTCGCCATAATGTAAGTAACATTGTCATCAAGCAAGCTTAATGTAGGACCAGCACTAGTCAATTTCTTCCAAGTCAAATTGTTTTCCTCATCAAACATCCCAGGCAACAAATTCGGCAAACTTGAGTCGGTGAAAGATATCTCAGACGTATCAATCGTCAAGCCATCACACCAAACATCTGAATAAATTGATCTAGTCCATGTTTTAGCCATCCAGCCATAATCCTTTGCTCGCTTCATGTTGAAGAAAGCATCTTGCACATGCAAATCTAACTCAACACACTTGATCAAATCATTGAATATCGTCACATGACGGTGTGGTCTTGGAGTGAGATTCTCAAACATCAAATGGAACTCAGACGTATCACACGGTTCCGGAACTGGCAACGGAACAAAACGGATGGTAGGCTTTTTATCCAAAACATTGCATAAGAGAATTCCCCACCAGAGATCAATCCAACCTATGATACCCTTTTCTGCATATGCCACGCTCATGGTATTATGAAGCAATAGCTTATCCCTGGCATTCCTTGTCTCATTATCCTCAGCGATACAAGCGACCTGAGAGTGCCAATCATTCGTGTCAGATCGATATATGTGGAGTGTGTAATGTGTGTAATGTTTGCGAGACTCAAGTCTGAAATATTCAACATGTGGGAAAATGACAGCAAAGTCTTCACTGTTATCACTAACAGGCAAGATGGCAGCCATGTTTGGCGAAAAAGAAGACGGGTATGGCCTTGCAAGAAGATGAAGAGAGGCGAAATCGGGCCCTGCTTTGTAAACAAAATAGTCGATGAACCGCAAGTAACGGTTGACACTGTCCGAGAAGGTGATAGCCAGCAGTACAAAGCCTCCAGTTACACCAAGTATACGAGGCGGTGCTGTCAAGCGATCCCCGGTCTGATCAACGCAGCTGACCAGGCACAGTGAGATGGCTGGAGGGTCAACTGCTTCAAAAGAAACCTCCAAGTGAACCCCTTTGCTATTCTTGGATTTTGCGGTAGTGGAATTTTTCAACTCGCCCACTAAACATTTTTTATCCAAGAGGATTTGGGGGTGGTGGCCACACGGAGAAGGATGGTCTTGCATTGAGTGAAAGGGTGCCGATGAAGATATGGATCGTGGAAGGCGGCGAATGGCCTAGCCCTGGGAATTGACGGGAAAGAAGCTCGGGGGTCGATGTCAGGGAATCAGGGTAGATGAGCTCGGACTATGGCTGCCTGGGAGTCAGGGCAGACGGCCGGAGACGGAGCATCGTGGAAAAGGCCGAAGGTGGGAAGCGCCGGGATGGCGGTGGTGGCGGCGGCGGCAGGCGGTCGAGGCGCTCGGCGGCAGGCGGTCGAGGCGCTCGGCGGCAGGCGGTCGCGGTGCGCCGCGACGGCAGGCGGTCGCGGTGCGCGGCGGCGACGGTGGAGCCGAACCCTAGCGAGGCGGCGGCACGAGGGAGACAGATTGAGCGAGGGGAAGAACCGAAGGAGCGAGACAGACCTTTTTGACAGATCGGTCGCAACAGATCCTCGAACGCTCGGGGCGGCCGGCCCATGTAGTGTAAGGCTCGGTAGCGAGTTGTTTCCAGTGAGTTTGTTTTTCCTTTTTTTGAGGTTTTTTTTCTGTTTTATTAGTTTTCAGTGGGTTTTTATTTTGGTTTTCCAGGAAAACACGAGATTTATTTATTTATTAAAAATATATTTCTTAAAAAATACATGGAATTTTTGAAAATTTGAGAATATTTTCTAATATGTTTGTGAGCATTTTATGAAAAAATATAAACACTTTTTTATATTTCTGAACATTTTTAAGAAATTTTTGTAAATGACGAACGTTACAGTTTTTAGTAATAGACTAGCACAAGTGTTTTCGTGGCTCTCTTGGTAGGTTTTGGAATATTTGAGAATACATAGGCGAAAGAAATAGGTCGGCAGAGTCACGAGGGGCCCACAAGGGTGGGGGCACGCCCTACCCCCTGGGCGCACCCTCCGTCCTTGTGGGTGCCTCATGGCTTCCCTGACATGTACACCAAGTCCTCTGGATGTCTTTTGGTCCAAGAAAAATCATCGTGAAAGTTTCATTCTGTTTGGACTCCGTTTGATATTCCTTTTCTGCGAAACTCTAAAACAAGGGGAAAACAGGAGCTGACACTGGGCTCTAGGTTAATAGGTTAGTCTCAAAAATAATATAAAATAGCATAATAATGCATATAAAACATCAAAAACAAATATATAATAGCATGGAACAATCAAAATTTATAAATACGTTGAAGACGTATCAACGCCTTCGTCGCCGGTACCCACCCCTCTCAACCAAAGCTTTCACCTATAGCCCAGAGACCCTCCACCTCGATGAGCCTCTTAGGAGAAGGCTAAACCACCGATACGTGCCACATGCCAGTGGAAGACCACGTGAACCGAACAAGGAGCAAGCTGCTCGATGCCTCTCCATTGCACCACGTCAACAAAGTGGCTAGCTCGCCCAGAGGCCGCCCGCACCTCCACAGCCCAAGCACGCCTGCGACGACACTGGCAGAGCAAGGCACACGCCACCACTGAAGCGTTTACCACTGAGCCCCACCTTCACGACCTCATAAGACTAACTCCGCCGCGCGACCCTATCCCGTCCGACCCCGTCCGTTTGGGGTAAAAGGGATAAAGCGGACGGCCCAGCGCGCGACGGCCTGGACCCATCTGGTCCGTTTTGTGTCCGGGCCGACTCATTTCGAGCGCAAACATGCGCCGGGTTTGGGTCGCGGCGGACAGCAAATGGACGCGGCGCTCGTCCACGTCGGGGTCGCGTGGCAGGCGGCCACCTACCTCCCACCGCTTGACATTAATGCGCACACGCGGTTGGCCCCACCTGTCATCCGCCCAGGCGAACGGTCGCCGTCCTTTTTAAATGAGGAAGCCGTGGACCGATCGTCGCCCACACTCCCCATTCCAACCCGCTGCCTCCTCGAAACCCGACACCCCCAAACCCTAGCCTCTCCCTGTCCTCGAACTCGCCGGCTGGTTGCCTCGCAGCAATGGGGCTATGGAACCACGGCCGCAAGGGGAAGCACGACTGCGAGGCTGGCTCCTCCTCGGGACGCCGCCGCGGCTCCGTGAAAGAGGAGGCCGCATCGCCACCGCGTCGGGCCCCCGCGCCTGCCCCATTCACCATCCGCCCTAGGGCCACCGGCGAGCGCAATCGGCAGTACATCAACGCGGATGTATGTCGGCGCTATTGGGAGACGATGACGCCGATCCCGTGGAGCGACGTCCACCTCCCCAACAATTGGCACCTCTCCGCCGACCAGGTCCTGATCCCGCCGGTCCCGATGGGCGACCGTGCGCGCCACGACGAGATCGTGCGCCGCCGCCGCCTCCTCCCCGGTGACCTCTACTATGACGATAGGTACGCCCCCGACTCCGTGCTCTGGGACACGTGGCTAAGGGACGAGCACGACGTGCGGTGCGCCTCTTACTTCGCCGGCACGTCGTCGGGGCCGCGGCGGCCGCGGCGGGAGGTGCGCGGGAGTACGCGGGTGTGCGGCCTCACACCCACGTCGTCGCCTTCCCCATCTCCATCGCCACCTCCACCTCCTCGCATGACAGTGGAGGAGGAGGCCCAGCTCAAGCAACGTGTCATGGAGGACTCCATGAACACGCACGATGAGCGCCAATGGCGGGGCCTCGAGTAGACGGTGGCTCTCTTTTTGGCCGGCGACGTCGCCTTCCCCGAGCTGCAGATGCTAAGGGCGGAGGAGGTGATGGGGGAGGAGCTGGTGGCCGCGTTCCACCCGAGCCTGGTGGGCCAGCAGTGGAGCTGGTCGTGCACGGCTTGTAGGATCGAAAGTATGTCTAGAGGGGGGTGATTAGACTACTTGACCAAATAAAAACTTAACCTTTTCCCAATTTTAGTTCTTGGCAGATTTTAGCTAATTTAGGACAGGTCAAGCAATCATCACACAATTCAAGCAAGCATGAAGAGTATATAGGCAGCGGAAAGTAAAGCATGCAACTTGCGAGAATGTAAAGGGAAGGGTTTGGAGAATTCAAACGCTATTGGAGACACGGATGTTTTTCCCGTGGTTCGGATAGGTGGTGCTATCCTACATCCACGTTGATGGAGACTTCAACCCACGAAGGGTAACGGTTGCGCGAGTCCACACAGGGCTCCACCCAAGGGTAACGGTTGCGCGAGTCCACACAGGGCTCCACCCACGAAGGGTCCACGAAGAAGCAACCACCCACAAAGGGTCCACGAAGAAGCAACCTTGTCTATCCCACCATGGTCATCGCCCACACAGGACTTGCCTCACTAGCGTTAGATCTTCACGAAGTAGGCGATCTCCCTGCCCTTACAAACTCCTTGGTTCAACTCCACAATCTTGTCGGAGGCTCCCAAGTGACACCTAGCCAATCTAGGAGACACCACTCTCCAAGAAGTAACAAATGGTGTGTAGGTAATGAACTCCTTGCTCTTGTGCTTCAAATGATAGTCTCCCCAACACTCAACTCTCTCTCATAGGATTTGGATTTGGTGGAAAGAGGGTTTGAGTGGAAAGCAACTTGGGAAGGCTAGAGATCAAGATTCATATGGTAGGAATGGAATTCTTGGTCTCAACACATGAGTAGGTGGTTCTTTCTCAGAACATATGAGTTGGAATGATATGTGTGTTCTGATGGCTCTCTCACTGAATGAGAAGAAGGTGGAGGGGTATATATAGCCTCCACACAAAATCCAACCGTTACATAGTTTTCCAATCTCGGTGGGACCGAATCAATAAACTTGGTCGGACCGAAAATGTAAACCTAGTGACCGTTAGTGATTTTCGGTGGGATTGACATGCAACTCGGTAGGACCGATATGGTTAGGGTTTGGGCATAACGTAATCTCGGTGAGACCGATTACACAAACTCGGTGAGACCGAATTTGGTAATTAGCTAACCAGAGAGTTGGTCAGGCAAACTCGGTGGGACAGATTTGCTCTTTCGGTGAGACCGAGTGGAACTCGGTGAGACCGAAAAGTTACAAAGGGGAACACTGAGTTTACAATGCAATCTCGATGGGACCGATTCGCTCTTTCGGTGGGACCAAAAAGTTACGAAAGGGAAACAGAGAGTTTGCAACCCCATCTCGGTGAGACCGAGATCCCTATTGGTAGGACCGAATTGCTAGGGTTTGGCAGTGGCTAATGACAAGTGAAACTCGGTGGCGCCGGATAGGAAGAATCGGTAGGACCGAGTTTGGATTAGGGTTTAGGTCATATGTGGATATGGGAAAGTAGTTGAGGGTTTTGGAGCATATCACTAAGCACATGAAGCAAGAGGCTCATTAAGCAACACCTCATCCCTCCTTAATAGTATTGGCTTTTCCTAAAGACTCAATGTGATCTTGGATCACTAAAATATGAAATGAAGAGTCTTGAGCTTTTGAGCTTGAGCCAATCCTTTATCCTTAGCATTTTGAGGGTTCCACTTTCACATCCATGCCATGCCAATCATTGAGCTTTCCTGAAATAATCATCTTGGAATAGCATTAGCTCAATGAGCTATATGTTGTTATGAATTACCAAAACCACCTAGGGATAGTTGCACTTTCAATCTCCCCCTTTTTGGTAATTGATGACAACATATAGATCAAAGCTTCGACAAATGATAATAAGCAAGAAATATATCGTCGCTTTGAGAAGTATGTGATAAGTAAGAGCTCCCCCTAAATTTGTGCATATTTAAGATTTGCTTTGGACTGCAAATGCACAAAGAGTTAGAGTCATGGGTTACTCTTCCATGTCACATACATCTTGGTGGAGCGCTTAAAATGATAAGAATGAAATACATGCACTCATCACCAAGAATAATGAATGATCACAAGATAGATAAGATGATAATATTAAGCAAACATTAAGTGTAGCTTATGATCAAACACATGATCATCAATGTCTCACGAATAATAATGTAGTATCTCAAACACTCAAAAGCAAACAAGTTCGAAAAACCACCAAATAAAGCAAGAGAGAAAAGCAACACTCTCTCTCTCTCTCTCGAAGCCTATGATCTATACATCTTCTCCCCCTTTGGCAACAAGTTACCAAAAAGTTCCTAGAAAATGCATAGCACTAGATCGACGCTCAGGCTTGATCTTCAGGTGGTGGTGGAGTCCGGATCACTCCAAGGACGAAGGCTTCGGTAGATGCTGAAGTAGTCGCTGGAGTTGGAGCTGAAGTAGATGCTGGAGCTGGTGGAACTGAGGCTGTAGCTGGTGCTGAAGTGGTGGCTCTGGTGTCAGCAACTGGCACGGCAGATGACCTCGGGCCTCGTGGCACTCTGGCAAAGGTATGAGTGGTAGTCCTGCCTCTCCTCTCCTGCATGTCCTCCTGGAGCTGCTCCACTGCAGACTGAACTTCCGTTGCCTTGACATCCAAGTCATAGAACTCCTGTTCCATGATCCTCTCTAGGCTCTGCTGATTCTTAGTGAGGGTGGCCAGACTTTGCTCAATCCTCAGCGTGGATGCAATCAAGTAACCAAGTTGCTCTTGTTTGGTCTTCAAGAAGTATTCAGATGCCTCCTCTTGGGTAGGCATCTTGGCAGCTTTCTCCTTCCTCGCCTTCTCCTTCTTTGCAAATGCTTGGGCAGATGATGGCTCGTTCTCAGTCATGACAACTTCATTGTCCTCGAAATCTGGACGGATGGGCAGGTGTTCCTTGTCCAACAGATATATGCCCGTGCCCATCTTGCAGTTGATGAGCTCCTGAATTTGAGGGGCATATCCGCAGCTCCTCTTCTGATCTGTTGCAGTCCTCTTAATTGTTTCCACTATGAGGCTCATCACCTTGAACTTCTGAGGCACATCAAACACATGTAGCAAGTTGATAGCATGGCCTCTGATCATCTTGTGATCTCCAGACTTGGGCAATAAGGTGTGCCTTAGTATCCAATTGATCGTCGGGAGCCCTGACAGAAGGTAATGTACTGAGCCAAACTTGAAGGTATCAAGTGCTTCATTGGGAATTTCCTTGTACATATTGGACATGGAGTTATGGTCCATCTTCTTCTTGGCATAGATATCCAAGTCATCATCTTGCTCCTCTGGGGCATTAATGATCTGTGCCCACTCAGCCACTGTAGATTGGTACCTTGTACCCTCAGACATCCATGTGATCCTCCCATCTGGATAAAAGTGTGCCGTGGAGTAGAATTGCATGATCAGTTCCTCGTTCCACTTTGTGAGCTTCTGCCCAACAAAGTCAGCTACTCCACAAGCATTAAAGCTGTCAAATACTCCTGGGTAGTGCTCCTCCTTCTCCCTCATGTAGGTCCAGCCAACCCATCTCATGTCACAGACAATTGGCTTCTTATCTAGCAAAACAGTCTCATAGAAATCCTGCTGCTCCTTGGTGTGAAACCTGTAGTCCACGGCAGTCCTCCTTCTTGAAGCATATGGGTCTGCTTCTCTCCATTTCCTTAGCCCTGAATCTCTCTTGAGCTTCATGTCCTCAGCCACAGGATGAGCATCGTTGTGGTCTGGGATCTTGGGCTTTAGCTTCCTTAGGACATTTTCTTCTTCTTCTTCAGCAACAGTCTCAGGCACTGGGGCCTTGTTCTTTTCAGCTGCAGGAATGCTCCTTGTATTCCTCTTTGGTTTTGGCTTGGAGGCAGCTTTGGGCTTTGATGCAGTAGCCCCTGACCTTATGGCATCACCCGTTAGCTTGGGTGCCTTGGGCGCTGGTGCAGCTGCCTCTTCTTCCCCTTCCTCTTCCATGATGGAAGCTTTGCCAAGCACTCTAGCCACAGTCTTCTTCACCCTCTCTTTCCTTTTCTTGCCCTCAGCTGCAACTGGCTCTTGGGGAGTGGGCTTCTCAGTTGAGGCTCTAGCCTTTGACATGGGCTGCCTGCCTGCTGGCCTTTTGATTTTCAGACCTGGCTTAGTGCCTTGAGCTGGCTCAATTCTCTTGGAAGTGGCCTCTTCCTCTGCCACATAGTCCTCATCCTCGGAATCTGAAGTCCTCTTCTTCCTTTGTCTCGTGGCAGCCTTTGGCAAATTGCTAGGAGTGCTCCTGCTACCTTCATCGGATGAACTGGAGGGACTAGTGCCCTCACTCATCACCACTTGCTGCTCTGACATATTTTGGCTATCACTTTGATCAGACATGCTGCAAACTGACTGCTGACCCTGTGAATATATTATAGAAGAGATAGAAAAGATGAGCATCACAAAATGCAGAGATTTTTGCAAAAGAATGATCCAAAAACTTAGTTTTAGTTTCCCACTGAAGTCATCTCGGATCTACCGATTTTCAAACTCGGTGATACCGAAGCAGTTTTGGAACCTAAACTAGTGAACTCGGTAGGACCGAGTCACAGTTCGGTGGCACCGAGACTGCTAGGGTTTCACTGAGTTCAAAAATCGGTCACACTGATAAGTAATTCTCAGTCAGACCGAGTCTCACTTGTGCAATGGCATAAGCCAAATCGATGGGACCGAGTTTTTCAACTCGGTGGGTCCGAGATGGTTTCGGCGGAACCTAAACCTAGAATTTTCGAATCAAACCTAATCTACGGGCGTTTTGACTGGATAGAAGTTTCTCAAACGTGGCAAGAATCAATGTGATCACAATGTGCTAGGAATCAGATTGAGGAATAGCACAAAGATCAAGTCCATACCCTAGTTCGGCGGGGACTTGCTACGGCGGCAACGGCGGGGCAGAATTCCCATTGACGGCGACAGAGACCAGCGACTGGAGGCTGCTGGCGGCGAGAAGACGATCCGGAGACCTCGAGGGCGGAGCAGGCTATCGCGCGGGCGAAGGGGTTCGGAGAATTTTCCAAATTTTGCCCGTGACTATATATAGCCTGACCCTGTCGGTGCGACCGAGTGGAACGACTCGGTGGCACCGAGATTCATAATTGCGTGCAGTTACTGAAACTCGGTGTGACCGAAAAGTTCAAATCGGTTGCACCGAGATCGAAAACCTAGATCAACTTAATGATCTCGGTAGGACCGAAAGTGGAGTATCGGTCAGACCGAGAATCATAAAGAGGTTTTGGAAGTTTAAGTCTATGACGAATCGGGGACTCCGAGCGCTCCTCACACAGAGTGGTTCGAACCTGACTTGATTAAATTTTGTGATGCAGCATGAATAGAGTTTGAGACGAGAAAAGCATAGATAGCTAGAGGAGGTTCTTAGGCATTCTTGTCCATCCACTTGGCAAAAGAAGATAAAACCAAACAATCAAAACAATAAGTGGATGTCCTCGAATGAGTAAAATGTGCAACCAGCGTGCTCACACAATAAGATGGCAAATGAAATGTGTGACAAGGCATGCACAACCAATTCTAGTATCTATCAAGCAATTTGCGATGACTAGGTCATCTATATATGAGTATATTGACTTAGGAGTCAAGTGAGAGCACTTGATCATAGGTCATACTCATCGTTTAAGCTCAAGTGGGGTTACCACTTTTACATAAAGCATTGTTTTGTTCACATCTTTAGAGTTGCTTTAGCTCAAGTCTTAGAGTAAAGCTCCCCCTAGATGTGATATCCCCCCTAAGAGGGATGAACTAACCTTGGGTTTTGTCGATGATGACTTCATGTAGATGTTGAAGATGTGGATGCTCAATGTTGATGTAGATCACTTGGAGCTATCCATTTGAGTGAATTGCACTTTCAATACCTACATGGGTTAGTCCCACAAGGAACAAGCAAGGATATCCATAGACATAGAGTGATGCACACAAGAGATGATGTCCATGAAAACTTTTAGGTTACCTTGTCCCTTGTCTTACCAACAAGAGGGTTTGTGACTCCTTGAACTAGTGCAAGATGTGGAAGTTGATTGCACTTGTTCTTGCCAGAATGATAAGAGTGAAGTATGTTGGCGGAGTCACCCTCAAGAACTCTCTAGTTCTTCTTCTTTTGGATCCACATCATCTTGATGGGAATCCTTGGAGTTGTAGTCGTACTTGATGAAGTGGAACTTGAAGTAGTCTTGGGAATCCACTTGACTAAGGTCTTTGGAGCTTCTTCAAATGCATCAATTTCCTCTTGAAGCCTGTCCTTGCCTTTTTGCTCGTAGTCTTGTGGTGGAAGATCATCTTGAGCTTGTGTCCCCTTGAAAGAAGCATACTTCTCTTGTTGAGGGACAAACTTTGTCTTGGGGTATTGATCTTCTTCCCACTCAACTCCATTGGCATTGAACTTTCGTTCAAAACCAACACCTTGATTCTTCCGGTGCATTCCTTGCTTGCGCACAATTTCCTCGAATTGCTTACTCCCGGCAAGGATTTTGTACACTCCTTTCTCTATAATTCCCTTCAATAAGCTATTTTCTTGCTCAAGTGTAACTTGGCTAAGAGAATCATTAGTGGAATCAAGAGAACTACTAGAAGCAACAATATTGGATTTAACATGATCATTGTTACTACTAGAGGAAGAATCTTTCTTGTTAGACTTGACTTGAGGCATGTAAGTGGATAAGAGTAAACGCTTGGCAATGTAAGAAGAACTTTTCTTGTGGAGATCATCATTGATTGCTTTTAAGAACTCATGCTCTTGTTCAAGATTGAGCTTTTCAAAGCGTAATTTCTCATGAGCTCTTAAAAGTTCTCGATGATCTTCGAAGATAGTGTCATGAGCTAACTTAAGAGTTTTTAGTTCTTTAGTTAGAGCCTCAATCTTCTCCTTATCATTGTCATTCGTTTTATCTTGATTAGCATGATTAATTTGTCTTTCATCATAGTATTCATCACTAGAGTTGTCAACAAGCAAATCATCACCTAAAAAGTCATCTTCATCACTATTGAAATCAACATACTCAGGGTGTGTTACCTTAGGGCCTTTGGCCATGAAGCATCTTCCAATTCCCTCATTTGGTGAGTCAAATATGTCGTAGGAGTTGGTTGACACAAGTGCTAGACCGGCAGCACCTTCATCTTGAGTATCTTCGGAGTCGGAGTGATAACTTCTCTCGGAGTGGCTGTCGGAGTCGGAGCCGGATACCCATTCACCAACATGAGCTTGATGTCTTCTGCTTGTGTAGCTCCTTGATGATTTTTCCTTCCTTTCCGAATCCTTGCTTCTCCGTGAGTATCTTCGTTCATAACGATCATCTCTACTCCTTCTCTCTCTTGGTGGTGATCCTTTGCTTCTTCTTTTTGGAGAATCTTCTCTTCTCTTGTAGGGAGCCGTACACTCATTGGAATAGTGTCGGGGTCTTCCACAATTGTAACAGTTTCGCTCTCGACTAGAAGATCTTTTGTCATTGTAGGACCTTGACTTGGAGCTTCTATCTTTGCTTCTACTCTTGTAGAACTTGTTGAAGTTCTTCACCATTAAGCTCAAATCTTCATTGAAGTCTTGTTTCTCACTCGATGATGTAGGGGCTTCACATGAGGCTTTATAGGCACCACTTGATTTGTTGTGAAGTTCCTCTTTATCCTTAAGTGACATCTCATGAGCAACAATTCTTCCAATCACCTCCATTGGCTTGAGATCTTTGTAATTGGGCATCATTTGGATCAATGTGCACACGGTATCATATTTTCCATCCAAGGCTCTTAGAATCTTCTTGATGATGAATTTGTCGGTCATCTCTTCACTTCCTAAGCCGGCAATCTCATTTGTGATGAGAGCAAGCCTAGAGTACATTTCGGCGACACCTTCACCATCCTTCATCTTGAACTTATCAAGTTGGCTTTGAAGCACATCCAACTTGGATTCCTTGACAGAGTCGGTACCTTCGTGCATATCAATCAAAGTGTCCCAAATTTCCTTTGCATTCTCAAGGTGGCTGATTTTGTTGAATTCTTTGGGGCACAATCCATTGAAGAGAATATCACAAGCTTGAGCATTGTATTGCAACATCTTCAACTCATCCGCGGTAGCTTCACGGTTCGGTTCTCTCCCATCAAAGAAGTCACCTTGCAAACCAACACACACAATAGCCCAAACGGCGGGGTTATGTCCAAGAATATGCATTTTCATTTTATGCTTCCAACTAGCAAAATTAGTACCATCAAAGTAAGGACCTCTACGGTGATAATTTCCCTCGCTAGACGCCATACTCTCCTAGGTTGTGAAACCAAGGCTATGACCACCAAAAGCTATGGAGATCAAGCAAATGGAGACCAAAGCTCTGATACCACTTGTAGGATCAAAAGTATGTCTAGAGGGGGGTGATTAGACTACTTGACCAAATAAAAACTTAACCTTTCCCAATTTTAGTTCTTGGCAAATTTTAGCTAATTTAGGACAGGTCAAGCAATCATCACATAATTCAAGCAAGCATGCAAAGAGTATATAGGCAGCGGAAAGTAAAGCATGCAACTTGCGAGAATGTAAAGGGAAGGGTTTGGAGAATTCAAACGCTATTGGAGACACGGATGTTTTTCCCGTGGTTCGGATAGGTGGTGCTATCCTACATCCACGTTGATGGAGACTTCAACCCACGAAGGGTAACGGTTGCGCGAGTCCACACAGGGCTCCACCCAAGGGTAACAGTTGCGCGAGTCCACATAGGGCTCCACCCATGAAGGGTCCATGAAGAAGCAACCACCCACAAAGGGTCCACGAAGAAGCAACCTTGTCTATCCCACCATGGCCATCACCCACACAGGACTTGCCTCACTAGCGGTAGATCTTCACGAAGTAGGCGATCTCCTTGCCCTTACAAACTCCTTGGTTCAACTCCACAATCTTGTCGGAGGCTCCCAAGTGACACCTAGCCAATCTAGGAGACACCACTCTCCAAGAAGTAACAAATGGTGTGTAGGTAATGAACTCCTTGCTCTTGTGCTTCAAATGATAGTCTCCCCAACACTCAACTCTCTCTCATAGGATTTGGATTTGGTGGAAAGAAGATTTGAGTAGAAAGCAACTTGGGGAGGCTAGAGATCAAGATTCATATGGTAGGAATGGAATGTCTTGGTCTCAACACATGAGTAGGTGGTTCTCTCTTAGAACATATGAGTTGGAATGATGTCTGTGTTCTGATGGCTCTCTCACTTAATGAGGAGGAGGTGGAGGGGTATATATAGCCTCCACACAAAATCCAACCGTTACACAGTTTTCCAATCTCGGTGGGACCGAATCAATAAGCTCAGTCGGACCGAAAATGTAAACCTAGTGACCGTTAGTGATTTTCGGTGGGACTGACATGCAACTCGGTAGGACCGATATGGTTAGGGTTTGGGCATAACGTAATCTCGGTGAGACCGATTGCACAAACTCGGTGAGACCGAATTTGGTAATTAGCTAACCAGAGAGTTGGTCAGGCAAACTCGGTGGGACCGATTTGCTCTTTCGGTGAGACCGAGTGGAACTCGGTGAGACCGAAAAGTTACAAAGGGGAAACACTGAGTTTACATTGCAATCTCGGTGGGACCGATTCGCTCTTTCGGTGGGACCGAAAAGTTACGAAAGGGAAACAGAGAGTTTCCAACCCCATCTCGGTGAGACCGAGATCCCTATCGGTAGGACCGAATTGCTAGGGTTTGGCAGTGGCTAATGACAAGTGAAACTCGGTGGCGCCGGATAGGAAGAATCGGTAGGACCGAGTTTGGATTAGGGTTTAGGTCATATGTGGATATGGGAAAGTAGTTGAGGGTTTTGGAGCATATCACTAAGCACATGAAGCAAGAGGCTCATTAAGCAACACCTCATCCCTCCTTAATAGTATTGGCTTTTCCTAAAGACTCAATGTGATCTTGGATCACTAAAATATGAAATGAAGAGTCTTGAGCTTTTGAGCTTGAGCCAATCCTTTGTCCTTAGCATTTTGAGGGTTCCACTTTCACATCCATGCCATGCTAATCATTGAGCTTTCCTGAAATAATCATCTTGGAATAGCATTAGCTCAATGAGCTATATGTTGTTATGAATTACCAAAACCACCTAGGGATAGTTGCACTTTCACGGCTCCGGAGATGGGCGACGCCGTGGGTGGCGTGAACTGGTGCCCCACACTACCGCGGTCACCGGAGCAGGAGGCGTCGCCATGGGAGGAGGTGGTGCAGGCACCTCCCACCTTCCGGCCCGCCACCGAGTACCACGAACCGCCGTTCCACCTCTGGACGCCGCCGGACTATGTCGACCTCGTCAGCGATGACGGCGACACCGGCGGCCACCGAAGACGGCGACGGGCATGGCATCGACGGGCACGGCAGGAGCGCGCGGGAGGCGTTTTTATTTATTTTTAAGTTAATTATGCCAAACTGGACATTCGCTTTATTTTAGTTTTTCAGTTTCTTTTAATCACGTCCACTCCGGACATGATTTGGGGTGCGGCCGCGCGTTAGGCGCACCCAGGACCCAACTGAAGGGGACATGAGCGAACCCATTGCCGCTCCAAAGAGACAAAATCCAGCCAAACTGGACGTTCGTTTGGGGACGTGAGGTGAAGTTGGCCTAACTCACGTCGTGCCCTCACCAGAGCTCGCCAAGAATGGATCTAGGCGCCAAACCGTCCGTCCCGTGTGTGACGGCTTGGTCTCCTGTCTGGCGCTTCTTGTGGCGACCTAGGGTTCGCCTCCTCGTCCCCCAACCCGGCGGCGGCAGATCCATCTCGTCCCAGCCGCCTTCGGCAGCTTCGGAGGCCAGCGACCCAACCTCCCTTGCTCGTCCGCATAGATCCCAACCCATCTCCACCAGAGGCCTTCCGTGTGAGTCTGGGGCACGCGGTCGTACTTCCACCAAATCCCTAGTTTTTTTGTTTCTCCGGTGACGCACGGGCGTTTGGAGGCTGGGTGGTAGCATGGAGGGAGTCGAAGGAATGTTGAAGAAGATGAACATGTCCGAGGCAGAGAGGAGGGGAGTCAAGGTGGGCTAGAAGAGGGCGACGGCGAGGGAGGGAAGTGTGCCAAAGGCGATGGGGAAGCTGATCTCGGACATGCCGGGGTATGCAGAAGGAATGGCGATTGCGCTGGGGCGAGTGTGGTGCCCGATGAAGAGACTGGAGGTCAAGGAGATGGGGGAGAACCGATTTCTGTTTATGTTCCATCAGGAGGCAGGGAAACGAAAGGCGCTCGAGAACGGGCCATGGACCTTCGGCAAGGAGCTTCTGGTGATGGAGGATTTCGATCCTAGGAAGACACTAGATGAATATGTGTTTGAAACAGTTCCAATATGGGTCCATATTTTTAATGTTCCTTTGGGAATGATGTGTAAGGAAATGGGGGAGGATCTAGCAGATGAGATAGGGGAATTGGTAGAAGTGGATTCGAGTGAGGATGGCTCAGTGTTGGGGTAGTGCCTGAGAGTGAAGGTGCGAATCAGAATTGCTGAGCCACTTATGCGAGGAATCTTTCTGGATATTGATCCAGTGGATGATGGGGCAATGGAGGAGGAGGGAGGGGAGGAGGAGGAAGAGAGGGAAAAGGAAGACGAAACGGGTGGGAGGAAGAAGAAGAGAAAGGAAGATGAAAGAATATGGTGCCGTTTTGAGTACGAGTTTTTGCCAGACTTCTGCTACACATGTGGTAGGCTGGGGCATTTAGATAAGGACTGTAAAACAAAACTCAAAAGGGGACAAGCTGCTGAATTCGGGAGATGGATGAAATATGCCCCAGAGAAGCCTCAATCATATTACATGGTCCGGGGTGGACCGAGGGAGACGAGTGGAGGCAGCTCGGGAAGGAAGAAGGGTTGGTCGAATAGTGAGGGAAAGAGCAGGAGTGATGCACCATCGTGGAGGAAACCACCAACTTGCACAACCGATGGGGGTAAGAAGAAGAATGATGATGGGGAGGAGGTCACGAGTCCACTTAAGATTGGTCCAACTGCTAAGGGGGCTAATGACACTGCAGTGGGAGAGAAGAATAAAAAACAACTTGATTTTGGGAAGGGGGACGCCAACGATCCAAGCCTGGCTGGGATGGAAAACATTACAGAGATGGCAGTAAGGGGTGGTGGTTGTGTGATAGTGGGTGTTGGGAATGGGTCGAATGAAAACCACAATGTCCCAGGGAACAAAGAGGAAGATGGGGTAGGAAATATTGTAAACAGCCCAAGGGCTGAACCAAGAGGGAGGAATGGGAAGTTCAAGAGAAAACCCAGGGAGAGTGTGGAAGGCAAAACATGTGGAGTAATAATAGAAAAAAAGAGGAGGGGGAGGAGATGGAAGTGGACAGCCAGGGGTCACCGAAGAAAATCAAAGGGAATGAAGCAAGTACCCAAGAAATGGAGGGAGTACACACTGTTTTGAATGCGGGACTGCCGAGTCAGTCCTGCGAGCAGAAATGAGAATCATCACATGGAATTGCCGGGGTTTGGGGAATGGCCCGGCAATTCGAGGACTCCTAGATATCCGGGAGAAGGAGGACCCTGACGTACTCTTTTTGTCGGAGACGAAATTGGTACGTAGTAGGCTGGAGTGGCTGCGGTGGAAGTTGGGCCTTACGAATATGATGGTTAAGGACTGTGAAGGTCAGAGTGGAGGTTTGGCTTTATTCTGGAAGAATGAGGTGAACTTGAGAGTGGTGGGCTTCATGTCTAGATATCACATCGATTCGGAGATCACAGAAGAGGACGGGTTTGTGTGGCGATTCACAAGGATGTATGGGGAGCCGAAACATGATGATAAGGATAAAACTTGGCGTCTTATGAGCAACCTGAAGGTACAAAACAACAAACCATGGATTTGCTCAGGAGACTTCAATGAGGTTTTACACCCATGGGAGAAGGAAGGGGGGGGGGCACCTAGATCACAGAATTGCATGGACAAGTTTAAAGCTACACTTGAGGCGTGTGAACTTGGAGACTTGGGCTTCATAGGAGATGCATTTACATGGCGGAATCACAGCCATACTGCAGTTAATTACATAAAGGAGCGGATTGACAGAGCAGTGGCTACACAATCATGGTGCAACCGGTTTTCTGCTTTTAAGGTCACTAACGGAGATCCTCGACACTCGGACCACAGACCAATCATCATTGACACACAAGGAGGAGCTAAGAGACAGCAAGGCGCGACTCGGAGCTTTACGCCGAGGTTTGAGGCGAAGTGGCTGGAGGAAGAGGACTGTAGGGCAATGGTAGAAAATGCTTGGAAGAAGGGAGTGCAGTTGGAAGGAAAAGGGGTGGCAGCAGCTGTTAAAGGAGTCATGGTTGAATTAGTGGACTGGAGTAGAAATATTTTGGGGGACGTGGAGAAAAGAATTAGCAAAACAAAGAAGGAGTTGGAGAAGTGTCGAAGGAGCAGCATTAGTGCAGAGTAGGTTCGGAGGGAGGAACTACTTAGATTTAAACTGGGGAGGCTCGAGGATCGGAGGGAGTTATATTGGAGACAGCGGGCACATGTCCATTGGATGAAGGGAGGCGACCGAAATATGATGTTTTTCCATGCAGCAGCCTCGGATAGAAAGAAGAAAAACCACATTAAGAAATTTAGGAGATAAGATGGTACTGTAGTGGAGGAGAAGGAGGCCATGAAGGAAGTCGTGACTAGCTATTTCCTTAATCTGTTTACGTCCCACACGGCAACAAGAATGGAGGAGATGATGAGTCAGGTTGATGCACGTGTTACCCCACAAATGAATGAGGTTTTGAATGAGCCCTTCTCTGAGAAGGAAGTGTTTGAAGCTCTCCAAATTATTGGTGACCTGAAGGCCCCTGGACCCGATGGTATGCCATCGGTGTTCTACAAAAAATACTGGGACATTGTAGGAGAAAAACCGGTCGCAGAAGTGCTTGAGGTGCTGAATGGGGGACCCATGCCCGAGGGGTGGAATGAGACTTGTGTTGTGTTGATTCCTAAGGTGCAAAATCCGGAATGCATGAAAGACTTGAGACCAATCAGCCTCTGCAATGTTGTTTATAAGTTGGTCTCTAAGGTACTTGCAAATCGGTTGAAACAAATCCTTCCAGACATTATCTCACCTAACCAAAGTGCCTTTGTTCTGGGCCGATTGATCACGGATAATATTTTGCTTGCTTATGAATGTACACACTATATGCAGAGAAAGAGAAGAGGAAAGGAAGGGTTCGCTGCAGTGAAGTTGGACATGAGTAAAGCCTATGATAGGGTGCAATGGGATTTTCTGGAAAAGATGATGTATAAACTTGGCTTCGAGGAGACATGGGTCAAACGGATCATGCTTTGTGTGTCCACGGTGTAATACAGATTCAAAGTGAATGGAGAGTGTACGGATGTGGTGCTGCCCCAACGCGGCCTCCGTCAAGGTGACCCCCTCTCACCGTACCTCTTTCTCATTTGCGCGGAGGGGTTCTCCTCCTTACTGAACAGGGCAGAAGTGAATGGAACTCTGACTGGTATACGTATTTGCAATGCAGCCCCAAGTTTCAACCACCTATTGTTTGCAGACGACTCGTTGGTACTGATTAAAGCTACAAGCGAAAGTGCCAGGCATCTGCAAAGTATACTACATCTGTATGAGGTGTGCTCGGGACAAATTGTTAATTACGATAAGTCATCGGTCATGTTCAGCAAAAACACAAGGAGGAAGAGGAAGCAAAGTGTCCTGGCTGAGCTACATATCAATACGGAGGCTAGATCCGAAAGGTATTTGGGGTTACCTGTTTATGTGGGACAAGATAGAGCAAAAACCTTTCAGTATCTCAAGGAACAAATCTGGAAAAGAATCCAAGGTTGGATTGAGAGATTGTTGTCTAAGATGGGGAAGGACGTCCTAATTAAAGCTTGTGATCAAGCAATCCATACTTTTGCCATGTCATGTTTTGACCTCACTAAATCCTTATGCGAGCAGATGGGGAGCATGATATGCAGATTTTGGTGGGCAAAGCAGGAGAAGCAAAACACTATGCATTGGTTGAGTTGGGAGACTCTGACAAAGCCGAAGAAGGATGGGGGCCTTGGATTCTGAGATCTATATGGGTTCAACATCGCTATGCTTGCAAGACAGGCGTGGCGGCTCCTCCAGAACCCAACCTCCCTTTATGCACAAGTTCTTAAAGCACGTTATTTTCCATCTACATCAATTCTTGAGGCTGCACCAGCACCTGGTATCTCATATACTTGGAGGAGTATCGTGAAGGGTGTGCATCTATTAAAGGAGGGCCTAATATGCAGAATTGGTGATGGGACTGAGGTCAATATCTGGAAGGATCCGTGGCTGAATAGGGAGGGCCAGAGATTTCCCATCACACCAAGAAGAAGGTGCCTTCTTACTCGGGTATGTGAACTCATTAATCCAGAAACCGCAAACTGGGATAGGGAGCTGGTCAGGAATATCTTTGCTGACGCAGATGCCAAGGTCATCCTTGCGACGCCAATCCGAGAAGAGTTTGAAGATTTCTATGCATGGTTCCCTGATAGTAAAGGCCAATTCTCAGTAAAATCTGCATACAAACTGTACGTCAAAGCAAGAGATGCTACCTCAGCCTCGTCGTCAATCTCAGGTCAACAACTCTGTTTCCCATGGAAGAAAATTTGGGACATCCCCTGCCAACCAAAGATCCAACAGTTCATGTGGAGATTAGCACACAACAGTCTACCTTTGAAGCTAGCTCTGAAAAGGAGAGGGGTTGAATGTGAAACACTCTGTGTATGTTGTAGAAGGGTAGATGAAGATGGGGCTCACTTGTTCCTGAGATGCAAACAAGTTAAAAAGCTGTGGCGTTGTCTCGAGCTGGATGAGATTCGTGAAAAGTTGTGTGCTTGCACTGATGCAAAGGAAGTAATACAGGCAGTGCTGGATCTACCTGAAGATCAACGGGTGCTTGTTACATGTATGCTGTGGAGGTGGTGGGACTGCCGCAATAAAATTAACGCTGGGGAGTCTTCAGACACAGTGGAGAGGACTACAGTGTCCGCTAGGCTTTGGGCTGCTGAATCACTACAACTATGCAGTAATCCCAAATCCCAGTCACAACCCAAGGAACACCGTTTCTGGCAAAAACCGCTCGGTGACTTGATGAAAATTAATGTGTACGGGGCGTTCAATGTCTCTACTGGGTGTGGCGGTTGGGGATTCGTGGCCAGGGACAACAGTGGCGACATAAGGGGATCAGGGGCTGGCAAGCTTCAGCATGTGGCCAATGCTTTCCAGGCCGAGGCGACTGCTGCTTGGGAAGCAATTCACGCAGCATCCTCTTGGGTAATGATGGCTATCCAAGTGGAGTCTGATTGCCAATCTTTGGTGAAAGCTTTGCAGAGTACGGAGTACGACTTGGCTCCTGAAGGTGTTCTTCTAAAAGATATCCGGTCTTTTGCTTGGTTGAACTTTTTTTTTGCGAAAAACTTCCAATCTATTCAATCATGACAGTACAACGAACACCAGAAATAATAAAAATTACATCTAGGTCCGTAGACCACCTAGCGATGACTACAAGCACTGAGGCGAGCCGAAGGCGCGCCGCTGTCATCACCCCTCCCTCGCCGGAGTCGGGCACGACTTGTTGTAGTAGACAGTCGGGAAGTCGTCGTGCTAAGGCCCCATAGAACCAGCACACCAGAACAGCAACCGCCGCCGATGAAGCATAACATAGATCGAAAGGATCCAATCCGAAGACACGCGAACATAGGCGAAAAACAACCAGATCCGAGCAAATCCATCGAGGATAGATCCGCTGGAGACACACCTCCACACGCCCACCAACGATGCTAGACGCACCACTGGAACGGGGGCTAGGCGGGGAGACCTTTATTCCATCTTCAGGGATCCGCCGCCGTCTCGTCTTCCTGAGCAGGACAGAAACCCTAACAAATATGAAAGGAACGACTAACAACGGAGCCCTCTCGCCGGCCCTTACAAGGATCCACCTCGCCTCCATGGCCCTAGGGCCACCGGAGACGAGGCAGACCTGCGGCGAGCCGGCGAGAGGCACAAACCCTAGCTTTTTTGGTGGAGGAGGAGGAGGAGGAGTACGTATTTGCTCGGTTGAACTTTAATTCTGTTGAATTTATGTATGCTCCCAAGGGCTGTAATAAACTAGCACATGCACTAGCAGCCGTAGGCTCTAAGCGAATAGACGCTAGGCAGCTGTGGACCGATGGTGTCCCTGACGATGTATTGGTGTATCTGGCCAGCTCTCTTGCTATGCATGTGTGATTTATGGAATCGCTGTGTTCCATCTCAAAAAAGAAGAACGGATCTAGGCGGTCCTCCAAACCCACGGCGCAGATCTATCCTCCAGTTGCCATAGGGTGGCCACCATAGCGCCGAAGGGATGAAGGATGACGCTGCCACAGTCTTGGAAATCAACCCGAGGCGACCACCACGCGTGAAGCTCCCACAGAACGCTGGACACCACCGCCGTGGCCTAGCCAGGCCCTGGACGGGCATATTTTCATCAACTTGATCATATGATTAGACACGTGGCATGCTGATTCGTGACAAGGGATGTTCACAAAACATTTTGCACAAGCAAAAAATGAAACTAAAATACCCTTGTATATAAGAGGTGTTTGTTAATGAATCACGATCAAATTAATAGGAAATTCAGTCCACAACATGTGCTAAGACCTTCATCTACCCAGTTGGTAGGCTACGTTTACCGCCACATGGGCAGAAGGATAAGATGAGCCACCCGAATAGTTTAGGAACCGATTTGGTCACTTTCATAGCTTAAGGACAAAAAAGAGTGGTTTGTAGTTGGAGGAGGGTATTGTGTATTAATTCTAATTAATACCGCATTTTCTATAGCACATGCGATTGTAGTTATAGTCTTGAATGGACATCTAGGTCTCTAAATGGATTCTTATAATTAACATCCAACAATTAATTCACTAATGTGTGTGTGCGCGCTAAGTGTGTGAACATGTTTCAGTGCCAAATGTTCCAGGGCATTGACGCCCCCTCCCCCCTCGAAAAGTAAAAGGAATTTAGGCGGTGGCTTTCCAAAAAAATATTTTAACTTTCCTATGTTTTTGTGATGTTGTGTAATCACCTTGAGTCATGGGGTAGCCACACTAATTACAATGGATGCCGAAAGAAAAGGGAGGCGCTCATTGCTCAACTTTATCCTTTTGTCGCCACAAAAGTCAAACCAAAACATACAACATAATCGGATTTATATTGGATGTGTGGAACTAGGAGTCTTCATATGTGCAGTAGGACTCCGTAGTGTCTGAGGGTTTCTCTGACCCTGTGTCCAGAGTCTCTCGGTGAGGGGCTCGGAGTATCCTGAATGAAACCTGGAGGCCGGACCAATGTTCGAGGTTAACCACGAACAAGCGCCTGAGATCGACCACACACCAGCTTCCCTGGTGTGTCTGTGATGATGTTGTTAGTGTGGGGGTGTTGAAGTTTCCGAATGTTGTATTTGTGCACTTTTTTTCTCCTTTGATCGATTATTTGGACTTGGTTCCCGGAGTCTTCGGATGTATATTTTTTTCTGCAACGGTAGATTTTAAGGTAGACCTACTTGTACTCCTCACCCCCGTGAGAGAGGGGCAATATCTGAATTCTTTTAGATGTGAGTGTTGAAAGGGAAACAAGAGAACAATCGAGAGAGCCTCGGCACAGATGTAAAAGTGAATGAGTGTCCTTTCATTAGATGATTGTAGGTATTTATACAGGCAGAAGCAATGCATCGAAGAGGCATCCATTCGGGAGAGATGTCAGGAACCGACGCGACAGTTGCCAACGCAAACTGGCTGCGGTTGGTACAAGGGGAGATTCCCCCATAATTAACACAAGTTAATTGAGCTTTAACACTCCCCCTAATCTACACTTGTCCATGTAATATCATCATCTTGAAAAAGTCTCCTCCAAAAACCCTGTGGGAAAAATGTGAGGAGTATACTGTTTGATATGTTGCTAAACTCCTTCAAACCCAGTGGGAAAAATAAGGAGAAAATGATGCAACATATAATGGTTATTGTCTCTTTTAACTCAATACGAGAAAACTCATAGAGTTTAGAGAAAAATAAATATGTCGTATATACTTTCCCAAAAAACCCGGTGGGGAAAACAGAAAGTATGACATATGATCTCATGTTGATATTACCTCATTAAAAACCTTTATGAGAACATGTATAGTAAACTCATGAAGGGGAAAAGAGTATAATATGATGCATTGAACAGGAACAATTCAGGAAGATACTCCCCCTGATTCTTGCAAATTCCAAAGCCGTCAGATACCAATTCCATGAACATGTTTCTGGAATGTAAAAGTTGGTAGAGACTTGGTGAACAAATTAGTTGCATGATTCGACTTGCAAGATATGCAATATAAAGATATTGCTTATTAGTAACCTGTTTGCATCCGGACAACACAAGAAACATTATCTTGAGATAATGGTTGATGGATGTAGCCATGAGGTCTGTTTCAAAGACTCTCCATGAGATGGCTACCACACCTAATAGGAACACTAAGCTTGTCTACAATCCGACATAGTGGGATCTGATTGATGTATCCAATGATATCGGAGTTCACATTCCTGTGAAACTGAAAACCAGGACAAGATGTTTGATGCCTTGGAGATATCGAAAGATATTCGTGAGTACCAACCAATTGTGTTTGGTGGATCCAATGGCATTATGGAACATTGAGTCCCAATATCTCATTTCCATCATCTCTTGGTCTAAATAGATCTTTCTCTACATCTAGAGAATGAATTACCATGAGAGTTATGGATGGATAAGATTTGTCCATAATGAGTTTCTCCAATATGTTTTGGATATAGACAACATGGTGTACCATAATGTATGAATGAAGGTGCTCAAGTTGTAGTAACGAGCAGTGTTTTGGTTTACCCAGATCCTTCATTTTAAACTCCGTCATTTAGATGATTACATGTGTCGTCATTGCAGACACACAAACATGGATAATCATCATCGTAGGAGTAATCCTTGTGGAAAGGAACTCACTAAGTCGGTTGTACCAAATTACCGACAACGATAAGTCGTATGGTGACTTACTGATTTTACACAATGTATGTTGCATTTTGTATTTTGATTCAGAATTGAGATTCCATCGGGAATCAATCATATATGTCTGAATCTAGTGATGCACATGGATATGTAATCACTACATCTATCAACTGCAGAGATAGATGATTTTGTACTGCCAATGATATAAGTTATCAGAAAGAGATTCCACCTGTGGAGAATAGTTGGGTATCTGCGTGAACCCTTATGCTACAATACTTGCTCTATGTTTCACCACCTCATTGTTCTCAATTCCGTTTCCAGAAGAAAACTGGTGTAGGTATTGCTTATGAATACCTTCCCATTATTGAGCAAGATCATTTCTACCTAGATTATACCCTTTGCTTGAGTTCAGTCCGAGTGTTGTTCACACTTTGCCATGGCCATGGTCTTTGGATCTGAATCATTTGAAAGGTTTTTGCAATCTAGTTGAGAAATATACGTCGACAATTGTAGACTTCCGGTTATATGATTCTCCAGAATCTATATATCAATATAGACTTGATGGAAATATCGTTACCCATGGTGACTGCTCGCGATTTCCCAATGCGATCGAGTCGGGTATTCCGATGTCCTGGTCATTGTGTGCACTATGACCTGGGTTGGTGGAGGTTTCCCGTCCATTGGGTGTATACTACCCATTAGGTGTCTCTCAACGTGAAGTTGACTTGCATTTACTGATTCACAGGCCTTGATATCCTTGCTTGCGGGAAGCTGAATCCTGATGTACTTCTGCCATACATCTCCCTTTGTTGCTATGAACAGGGAGTGGAGTGAATTTTGTTGGTACCATCACTCTTTCAGGCATATTTTTGCAGGATTATAGGATTGTGTGACACCTTTATAGTCAGTAAATGAATCTGGCAGGTTATTTGCAATGTGATGCAAATCTTCTGAACGCATGGTTCAGATCTTTGAGTATGTGGATTTGAGGCAGAAAATGTGTTGAACATTCCACTAATTTCCTGGCATTCTTTATGGTACTTGAAATCTCCCCCTAATGCCTGGAAATGTTCCTCATTGAATCAACATACTGGCCTTGAATAACTCCCCATGTGAGGGGCTTGAGGTATTGACGGAAATACAGTTATTCCTCACATAGATCCCAACTATATGTTGAGGGGCCAATGATGTATGCCGGGTGGTGATATCGGTATGCAACCGAATTACCGCAGATAGGAAATACTTGGTAGATATCCACATATCAAAGATAGTGGGGAATAATATTATGCAGTTCTATCATGAGCGTGTAAAACTGCATGACTCCAACGTAAAGTTGGTAAGTTGCAATTCCAAAGTAAAGATAATGCAATGAGCTTAACTCTTTGGATAGGATTCTACCAAACCATTTTGAGTCTAGACATTAGGACAAATTGCTAAATTTCAATCCAAAAGCCATAGAGATGGCCCTCAAGGAGAATTCTGCAATGTTATCCATTCAATTTGCTTGAAATCGATGTCAGGATAATGGCCAATGGTTTCGTGTGAATAAAGCACACACTTAAGACCATCATGTAGATATGTCTTTTAGAACCATGGATACCTGAATAGTCTACTCAATGGCTGGGAAGAGCCACTTACCTCGACTTGATGCATTCAAGGAGTCTGAGTGGTTCAGCGTAGACTTTAAGGTGTGCGAGCCTTAAAATTAGCTTCCCTGTGTCACTTGTAGTGCACATAAAATCCAAATGTTATTAGAATTTAGCATCATAACAATCATAAACCAGTGGAATTGTTGATAGTTTCGGTTTCAACCCAATGTCAATGATGACCAAAGCAGGAATGCCAAGTTTGTCATGCAAAAGACACTCTGGAAAACTATCTTGTACGCAACATGTGCTACGGGTTTTGTAGTATGTGTAGTGCAATGCCGATGATACATAGAGAATGTGCTTGCCATATCCGTTGCATATGGTAAAGAGAAGATATTTCTCTTTGTTGTCATCATAAGTTTCACTATGGAAACTATTTTGACGGATACCTCTATAGTTTAGTAGGGTACGAGTTAAACTTGGGAAGCAATAAAGCATCTTGATGTTACTCGGGTACCCACAGGGATAGTAAATAGACTCGAGTTGAGCCAACAAATACCTCATCGCGTCTAGCGATTTTAAAATACATTAGACTTCCCTGAGTATAGAGTTTGTGGTGCATATGTCCACAAGGCACATATCATTTTTCATCGGATTGACTCCCGTAGAAATCTATATATAGACATGAAGATTCTCAATATGAAAATAACTGTCAGATATATAGAATACATACAAATATATTTGTAACAAAGTGCTGATACAATATATTGTGATATACGATATATGATGACAACAATACTTATGTTCTTATTAGAACATCATAAATGGACATAAATTATGTTGACCACTCAGGAGATTGAGAGACTAGACGAAGTCTTCAAACATGTTAGCTGAGTCATATTCAACCATCATATTCTCCGTGCCCATAGGGTCCCGTCACTGCTGGTGATGTCGGGTTGAAGGTTGAAGTGAGCTCCAAACCTTTGCCCTTGAGGTCTGTTGTGTCCTAGGAATTGCTGATACAGAATAACCAGATGCAGAGATCTGAATCGATATAATGCCTTATGATGTATAAGACAATATTTTTCTGTTAGCAGTGTGATTCCGACCAGAGGTTAATCATGTGGTCTTGGATTGCACACACTATTCCACAAGACACAAGAGTGATCATGATGTCCATGCCCAGGTAGGGTAGTGGTGGCGATTGAGGGAGAATGCCTCAAATTCTCTAGCCATCGGTTACCAAAGATAGTTAATTTACAATTAGTAAATTGAAGACCATCATGGTAATATTGTAAAATTAATGGATATTTCAAGAAGTTATCTTGAAACCATCAATGTGAATCTCAAATTGCTAAGCATGACACCTTGAAGATAATCTCCAAAATGAAGTAGATCTCGCAGCACTAGGGAGTATAATCTGACGAAATCAGTAGATACTCACTCCTAATGCCTTATGTCATGACTTAGTAAAATGCATGTGAGTGCACAATGTTGTGCAATCATAATGTCAAATTTGACAAAATGTAGGCTTAAACAGTAGTGGTGATAATCTGCAAAGTAGTAGATCTACACACTACCTCGGGATCCCAATACATCAATTTGAAGAAATCACTAAGAATTTTGCATATGTATTTGCAAGAAATTGAAAATCTCAATTACAAATAGACGTATTAATCTCGACATGTAGCGAACATGGAGATACATACATTCCGGAATACATCATACTCAACAGAAATACACCACTATTATAAATGAATAGTAATGATGTTGCAAACTTGATGTTCAAGTGAAAAAACTTGAATTATATACACCTCAAATTTAATGAGATGTTCTTGTATCAAGTTGCAAGATAATTCAGCAGGGTGAATTAATATTTTGCGAGAGAAAATTAATCTCATTCGCAATGAGATTGTTTTGCGAGAAAAAAAATATTTCTCAATCGCAAATCAATATTGTTGTGCGAGAAAACTTAATCTCGATCGCAAAACAATGTAGTTATAGTAATAAGACATGTTATAGAGATTGCTAAAGGCAAACATATTGAACATGCCACATAATAACCGATAAATCGCGTGTGCACATGCGGCCACGCGAGGTCGTTATCCGCACCGGTAGTCCCCACGCGATTCGTGCTAACTCCAATACGACGTTCACGTATAAAGGCCACTGGGCAGTGTATCCCATCTCGTATGGCTCTCGTATTAATCTCTGCGCATCAGTGAAGGCCCACATGGCATCTGGTAGTGACAACGGCTAGCTGAAACAGAAGGCAGCGACCGCATTTATTGCCCGGCAGTGACAACGGCTACCCGCATCAGGCGTGTGAGGGAGATCGCGTTGGTCACCGTTTAGTCGCAACGGCTAGCTGGGCGACGCTCCTCGCTGGCTATTTAAACGCCATCCTTCCTTGCTTTGGATGGCCATTCCAAGCTTCTCCCATTCTCCATTATTCTCAGATTATCTGGGCTTGCAAAGCATGTGTTCGTCCATGTCCCGTAGCAGTGTGACACCACCGCCATCTCATCACACGAGCAACCAGATGCCGCCACTCCCGCTCATCTGTTGCCTCGAATGCAACGCCGGCTACGTCCTGTTGTTTGTCTCCGGGACAGAACTAAACCCAGGGAGGCACTTCTACAAGTGCGAACGGCATGGGGTAAGTTTTTTCATATCCTCGCAGCTCATGTTCTTCGGGGCATGCTGATTCTTGTTCATTCTGCAGCATGGAGGGTGCAAGTTTTGGAAGTGGGAGAACAAGTACATACAGTACTTAAGCCAGCGGTGGGGACATCTGATTTCGCACGCGTCGGTTCATCGCCATGTCGTGCTACTCGAGCAGAACCATGCATTCCTGAAGAACATATTGATGATGTGCCTCGCGAATTTGGTGGTCATGGTCACTATCTTCCTCCTCAAGTTCTGAAGCACCACCCCGTCCTGCGTACGTAGTGTCGTACTCATACATGCCTTCGTCTTGCTGCCGCTCAGTGGAGTTTGATGTACCCACCGCATTGCCATGGCCATGAACAGGGCAATGTCGTAGTCACACATGGGCTGTATCCCCTCTGCGTAGGGAATGCCATTTCCTTTTCGTATGTTACAGTATCTCTAGCGATCTGCATGTATCAGTTAGTACGTCCAGCTTGCCCATGCAAGGGCGGGAGCTGCTAAGTGCAATTAATTATGTACCCCCCGCCGTCGTAATTAGACTGTCTCTAATCAAGAAACAGATGCAAACACATATTTTTTGTAAGAGAGAGTGGAGTCATGAGTCATCGCCCAGTCGTTGTCCGCCATGCACTTGAATGCACCAATAAGAGAAGGCGATGCGCCCCATCAATGCCACACCCATGATTAATTGATTGCTCCAATTACGATGGCCTACAACGGAGCAGAAGATGCCAAGGCACGCGTGCTCTATAAATTGAGCTCCCGCGGCCCGAGCCTCGACCCACACACCACACGGTTCCTTCGTCTGGTAGCACACAGCCACAAACACGTGATTCACCGTCTCTGTAAACACCACCGCCGTCACCGTGTTGTGGCCGTCGCCGGACACCGGTAACGGTAAGGTAAGCATCTTCTTCTCGTTGCTCCTTTCTTTCATTCTGTACTCATGAAGGTGTAATCAATCCCCCTTGTCCGCACGTGTGTGCGTGTGTATGCAGATGGATGAACCCATGCACCCCAGGGCACGAACGACACGAGCAACCCCTCCCCAACGTCACGCTGCTCTCCAACAAAAGTACGTGCCATGCTTGATTCCTTTGATGACTTCAAACAATCTCTTGTCGAGGAGATGGGTTTTGAAGGCATACTGGAGGTGCCACATTTGCCAAGGATTAGCCTGAGATTAAGTATATGGATCATGGCTAGAGTTGATGAGCTGTCTAGAACTATTTACATCCGTCCTGGCAGACAAATGTCCTTCAGGGCAGCGGACGTGTTCAAAGTTTTTGGAGTACCGTCTGGCCGCGTACATATACAAAAAGCGTCGATCGCCGAGATAAACCACGTGCGCGATGTGCTAAGTATAAACTCGAGCGGTAAAAACCTATTATCTGCTGTCGAGAAAATACTAGTTAGACCAATAGACGAGTCAAGTTCTAAACTCGAGATAGACAGTTTCAAAATGGCATTTGTCATTTTCGTAATGGGGCATCTGCTTGCCCCGTCGACGACCCATGATCACACAAACACACATTACTGGGGGGCACTCGTCCAGATAGACCATGTTAGCGAGTTTGATTGGTGCGAGTACGTGATAGAAGAGTTGATGGTTGCATGTTCAAGAGTAAAAGCAGATCTCAAGGCAGGACGGCCTGTCACGTATCTCCACGCCTGCCATTTATTCTTGCAGGTTAGTTTCAGGATTTCTACCGCTAGAATCAATTGTGCCCATACGCACGTTTAACATTTTATTTTATGTAAATAGGTCTTTTACTTAGACAACCTTGATCTCGGGATTTTCAACCTACCGCATACTACATTCCCTCGAATAGCTGTGTTCGACGACATGCAGTTCAGGCGTATGCTTTTACAGTGCAGCGTTGGGGGGAAAGGCAGTACAGACTTCTCCGGCGCAATGGTCTTGTTCTTGAATTTCCGATTTTTATTATTCACCTCTAAAAACCATGTTTTGATTTTACGAACCCACGTGCTGATCCTTCAACCGCAATTATATCAACTGTACAGATCCGCGAGGCTGATCAGGTGTGCTATACCAGGAGTGTGTGGGACACCCCACCATATCCAGTTGGCCGCGCGGCTCTCATGCTGCCCGGCCTACCATGCAACAGAGTACGGGCACCAGCTAGGCCACACGGGACCCACACCATCGCTAATCCGCAGCCGATCTCGTTCAGGCTGCCCCAAGTGCCGCATGGAGCGTCACCCACTCCAATCACACCAGCTCCTCTTTTCCCATGCATGCCGACCGGAGGCGACTTCTCTACGTATCTAAAGAATAATTACCCAAAACTGGTATGCCAATCATTTTGTAATCAATGATCATTTTTTTGCTGCATGCGCGCATCTATTTCATCGGGCACGCCACATTATCCGACTTCGATGAATAAGGCTTGACTGGTCTGCCCCAGGCAAGTTCGAGTGTTGGGATGCTGATGAAGCGGCACAACGCCACCACTTTTAGGATTGCAAACACCCTCAAGACTGACTTAATACAGGAGAACACTCAGTTTCTCAACTCGCTAGTTAGTGAGCTTGGCGAGGGGTGCATATGCTGCAGCCTCCGATCGGTACCATGCATCATCACCACACCTGCCCCCTCGGGTTCTCCGCAGTGCACGAACATCTACCATCGCAAGCTAGAAATGACCGAATCCGATGGTACGTCCATTACTTGCACTTGTGCCTAATTATTCCCCCACCGGCTAGACGAATAAACCCTTTTGTTTCATTTTTTTCATAGGGGAAAGCTCTTCTGGTCAGAAGTTCACGTCATCGGCCTCGTCCAGGCCTAAGAAGAGGAAAGGGCCACTTGTCCCAGGTGTGTTTTTTTACCGATTGATTTCGCGATTTCGTGTTCTTGTCTTAGTGCTAAGCGGGACAAGCCTTTTTACTGATTAGACATATCTTTCCCGGCAGACTAGGAGACCACCAGCGCGGCGGGTTTTGTCACGCCCACACAAGCCAAAACCTTGTTCACAAGTCAATCACCAGCAGACGAGCAGAAGGGGTGGTGGGACGGGCTCACGGGTTTGATTATGTTGATGGACGGAGATGCAGCGCACCCGGCCGACGCGGTCCTGTTCGGCCAGGCTTCATCTGAATTGCCACCGAAGCAAGAGCGGGCGCACGCGGGGTTCGCCGTGTCGCACTGGATTGATGGCAAATGCCGTCCAAGTTTTCAAGTCCCTGTATGGAAAGCCATCGACGGATTCCTGAAGAGCATCTCAATTGAAGAAATCGAAAGGTACATGCAACCCACTTCATCAATCCTCATACCAAAACCAGTAATGTTCTTCACGCACGAACTAACGCTTTTTGTCCGTAGGCCTTTTGTAACTCATGCCACGCCAAGGTACATCTCCATCACCCCAAGCCCACTATTGACCCAGATTTTAGGAAAGGACCCATTAGACCACGAAGTATGTTCTCTTATATTCCGACGTCAAGATCAGATCGATGGCGAGTCACTTTACGTGAACAACCAGCCTCGTTTTTGTTTATTCCTAGAGCCAGATATATCAGTCAGTATCTAAATTATGAATAACACCTTATCACCAACAGCGCTCTCATTTTTCTGCTTAGAATTTGACAACCTTCTATCTTAGACTGCCGCTTTGGCTGGAGAAGAAATCTGAACACTTGTTCCTGCAACGGCACAGTTCATTGGGCCGCATTTGACACACAACATCGCGGAGTGCAGAATGGTATGCATCAATAACCCACCCCGTTTAACGATATGCGAAAAATACAGACCATGCTGCTTACCACTCCATTTTCTTTGACATTTGCAGTTTTTCCTGCCAACCATTTTCGACTTTGGATGGTGCCTGTACAACTGGGATATGCAGCAAAAGAATATTAATATTTTTGATCCGTCATACGGGAGCTGCACCACACAGCGTCGCACGGACCTCCTGGAAGTCGTCGCCGACAAGCTCCACGTGGCGCTATTCACCACGATTTACAAGCTATTCAACAACTGGCACGTGGATTGCATTAGATGGGAGAAAATCTTCCACGTCACTTTGCCTACCACAGTCAAGCAGTAAGTTATCTTTCTCACTTAACGGTTTTACGCACAATCCATTGTTAAATTACTAATCCGATCGCAGGAAGGACACCGGGATTTGGATTGTCCGCGTGGCAAAACACTTCGATGGCAACCAGGTTCTTGCGGATATGTCACAGGTGCGTTTTTCGATTTGCGTGCGTTTTGGATTTGTGACCGGTGGACTGGCTAGTTGACAATCTAACGATGCATTTCGTAACCATGCAGGGATCAATCGTAGGAGAGCGGCAGGAGATTCTGACCGAGCTCATTGAAATGAAGGGCAACATGGCCCCCCTGCCGGATAGCATCACCAACCTAATCACCTCATGGCCCGCCCAAGAGCTCTAAGTTTCGCGTGCTGGCTGCCCTTCCATATAAAATAAACACAGGGCTTGCACCCTAGTATGTGTAATGTGTCTAGTGGCCAACCAAGCCCGTTTCAGGGGCTGTAAACAAATATCTATGTACTGTAATGCGTGTAATGGGCAACCAGGACCGATTATTGTAATATATAATAATCACTCGCCCTCTAATGCGTGTAATGAGTCGGTGAGTGTAATATATAATCAAAGACTGTGGGCTTCGATCGGTCAAAGTATAAACGCCATGGGTTTCGAACACGCGCGCTAGCTACCTGCAACGCTACAAGCTACCCCAGACGTATAGCATAGTCGCCTCCCGTCGCGCCAGTACTGTTGCACTGCTGAGCAATAAAATTAGATTCACGTGCGCCTCAGAATATCTCTGCCGCACGGAAACGGTGGCATCCACATGCAGTTAGCTGGCTGACTTTTCCGACGCATGCACGACGAGGAGGAGGCAGCACCATTATTTCCGGTCCACATCGTGGTCGACAGCTCTCTTGCCCGAGACCAGGAAACAATCTCTGCTGGTTCAACGAAAAAGGTGACGACGTTTTCTGTGACGGCAAAACCCAAACCAAAATTACGATGTTGTTCATACATGTCTTCATACACAAATCACATACTAAGCATTCTCTTAGGAATGCAAACATGGGACGTGCCCGGTAATGTCTTCAAGACCCCAAGCAAGAGAAGATTTTTTGAAGATTTCCAAACCCCAATGAGGGGCATTTGGAAAAATTTCCTGCTTCGTGGTGTCACATTCTAAGTTTTAGGAATGCAAGAAACGAAACACTTTTTCTCTTGCGACGCTTCCAACAGCATGATAGCTTTCAAGAGACAAAGAAAACATACATGGTTAACCAGTTTTCTAACTATTCGCATGGTCGCATCGTAGTTTACAAATGAGCGGCACTTGTCTTACATCATAAAATTAATTATACAGATAAATTTTTGTGTTCAGTTCTACAAGTTGAAGAAACAGAACTCCCGCTCGATAGGTGCATTCCACCATGAAGATGAGTGCACTGATGACTTAACCCCTTGGCGCGGTCACACCTTTATCTAAAACATAAGCAAAGAGAAAACCAAACATTTTTTCTTCGCGACCCTCCGACACCATGATAGCGGTGAAGAGAGAAAGAAAACATACATCGAATTCATCGGTTTTCTAACTAATTGCGTGGTTTTCTACTTAAACCGTTTCCATTTATATCAAGATGAGCTTCACTCCCGTCGATGATTCGGTTTGGCCGTACACGAATTGAACCAAAGAGGCTTATTTAACTTTTCAAACAACAAATGAGCCCCATAACATTTTCCAATGTAATATAATTTGGTGTTTCGGTGGGTTTGGGTGTTGGCCGTACACAAATTGAACCAAAGAGGCTTCTTCAAAGTTTTCAAACAACAAATGAGGGGCACTTGTCATACACCATAGCTTTTTCCACCGCAATTTTTATTGGTGTTTGAGTGAATTTTCTTACAAGGAGAATAGCTTCCAAGCTAAACCACCCAATCCCCCAAGATTGGGTGTTGGCCGTACTCGAACTGAAACAATGAGGATTTTCTCATTTTCCAAAAAAAACAAAACGAGGGCCACTTGTCATACACCATACATTTTTTTCCCGCAACATTATTTGGTATTTGAATGGATGTTCTTCCATAGAGAATAGCTTCTTGGAATCCAAGAACTCAAACAACAGATGATTTTTTTTAAATCTCCATTTCAAAAGAGGGGCATTTTGCGTACAACATAGCTCTAGTCTATAGGTACACACAAAAATGGTGGGACATGCCTCGTGATGTTTACAACAAAACAATCCAAAGAGGATTTCTAAAAGTATTAAAAAACCAAACATGGGGCATTCGTCATACACCGTAGTTTTACAAATGACCGGCACTTGTCTTACACCATAAAATTAATTATACAAGTTGAAGAAACAGAACTCCCGCCCGATAGGTGCATTCCACCATGAAGATGAGTGCACTGACGACTTAACCCCTTGGTGCGGTCACACGTTTCACGCCTTTATCTAAAACATAAGCAAAGAGAAAACCAAACATTTTTTCTTCACGACACCTCCGACACCATGATAGCGGTGAAGAGAGAAAGAAAACATACATCGAATTCATCGGTTTTCTAACTAATCGCGTGGTTTTCTACGTAAACCGTTTCCGTTTATATCAAGATGAGCTTCACTCCCGTCGATGAACCGGATGAGCGGTTTCTACGTAAACCGGTTTGGCCGTACACGAATTGAACCAAAGAGGATTTTTTAACTTCTCAAACAACAAATGAGCCCTAAAACATACACCGAATTATCCGGTTTTCTAACTAATTGCATGGTCTCTTGCATAAACTGTTCCTGTTTCTATTAAAACGAGTGCCACTCCCGTTGATGATTGGTGTTTGAGTGGATGTTCTTCCAAGGAAAAAAGCTTTGAAGCTAAACCGCCCAATAACCCAAAAGAAGACGCGGTCACACGGCTTTGTCTAAAACATATTCAAAGAAACAAACCAAACACACGCTTTCGTCCCGATGCTTCCGACAACATGACATAAAATTAATTATACATATAATATTCGGTGTTCAGGTCTACAAGTTGAAGATACGGAACTTTGCGCCCGATAGGCGCCTTCCACAACGAAGATGAGTGCACTGACGACTAAAGCCCTTGGCATGGGTAGTTCTAATTATACAAATAATATTTGGAGTTCATATTACAAAGTAGATCCAGCAGTCATTTTTGGAGTCCGAACAATTGACAACCTTAGAGGCTTTAGGCAGGTGGGTTTAACACGATGGCTGGAGGCAGGGCGTTGTTTCTTGGCATAGTAAGCACCAGCATCATGAGCTTCTGCTTGAACCGCAGCATCTTGTCCTGACAACACAAACCAAAAAAATATTCAGAAAGAGTTCATCACTCCGAGAATAAATAGTTGCTAGGACAATGCACGCACCGCCCACATCCCTTCTGTCATGAACTCCCCATCAAAGCCCATAGTGTGGTGTAGAGTGTAGAACGGAGTGTCATCGCTGCATCCGAGCACAAGTTATACGTAAATTTGATATTCTAAGCTGCAGATCAAACATCAAAGCGGATGGACAGGGGGCGCATACCTGTTCGATGGCTCATGCATCAGGCGGTGAGCCGCCCTTTTGAATTCATCTTCTCGGACATGCCACCCTTTGAAAAACTTGTCAATGCACTTGCACAGCCCATAGAGCATCCTGTCGAGGACCCATGCGTGTTGCCTCTCCAGCTCTAGAAGGTTCCACTGGGTACGTCTCGGATCCATCACGTGAGCAATTTTCTTCAGCATGTCGAAAACATAGAGCACATAGAAACCTCCCTCGTCCTTGAACGACACGGTTATCTGAAAAAAGCACATCCATGCAGCTGTCACATAACATGCTAAAACATGGTTATGAACTAACGATCTACGAATCAGCTGGGGATTACCAGGCAGCATGTCTCCACATCGTATCCCAGGTGCTCCCCAACAAACAAGTTTTTTATGTAAGGATCGCTCAAAAAACCGTCGCCCACCTCCATGATCCGGGACTGCACGAAACAAGGAACAAGATGCTCAGGCCAAACATCGCCGATTCGAATTACATACCGCAAAGTAAGGCGGCATTGGGTGACGGAAACGCGCCCTGTCTGAAGGATCGTACCACCTTGCATCTTGTTCCCTCATCATCATGTTTGCGACTTCGAAACCCTTGTCATCCAGTGTCTGACAAAAGTTTTCATAAATTTCATAGCCAGTCATTTTCACATGAGGCGGACCCTGTTGATCGACCCAGACACTACAAAAAGGCGGGGATGCGATCAGTTAGATATAACGCTAGCTGCTGAACAGACAACATGCGATAAATTCAGTGTTTTCTCAAAACGCACTGGGACCAACAGTACCTGTTCAATACATCTGGGGCTAACTGTTGTATTTGTACCCAAGCGGCGTGCGCGACTAGAGGCGACACGAATTCGTAATTGAACTCCGGGATGCGGAATGGTGAGACACCATTCTCCGTGGAGATAACGATCTTCCTCCCATCTCCCTCCTCACCAAACCTTGCCAGCAAGTTTAACTCACGAACAGTTGCACCTGCATTGACAAGCGTTGTTCAACTGCGACTACAAATTCAGTATCCTGACATAAGTAAATTCCATTCACAGGAACCACTTACGTCTACCCTGGTAAACAATGATCTCGTTGTTGTCCTCCACCTCCCTTTCTTTCCTCTTCCCCAGTTGCACGAAGCCCATATTTTCACCAATCGGCCGCCCAGCCCCTGCATCATGCTGGCCACACCGGACAGGCTGCACCACATTCTCTAATCCACCATCTAGATACAACTGGCCAAAAGACCCCATGGACATGAATATTGGCACACCCGGCAGAACGGAACCGGGGTGGTGGGTGTCGCGTGGCTGCCCAGGCAGCAAAAGGAACAGACCTGGAGGGGAAGCAACCATTTTCTCATTTAATTCACTGAAGTAAGCATCGGCGCTGTTGGTATATGCATAAATGCTAGGTCTCACCTGTCTCAGCGTGCTCAATGTGGCCATGGGCAGAGCTCGCGGGAGCAACTGGCACTGGACGGACGACAACTGCATCACGTACTCCTTGTTCAGCAGGCATCAATAAATTGGTAACATCTACCGCATCTATCACACTGCAAGAGGAAAACTTACCAGGACGAAGGACGCCTGCCGTGGGGATCATTTCGTCAGGCTCTCCTGCTTGTGCTCCACTGCATCCTTCCCCGGAAGCACCCCCCTGGTACGCACCTGCGCATTAAAACCAACAATCATTTGTTTTTTGCCAAAAATGAACAGACACTGAATTAATGCAACGGTAGATACAGAGTACGTGTGTTGTCCTGTTTACCTGATTGCGCAGCGACTACAATCACTTGGTTTTTAAGCTCGTTTACTGAATCACCCAGGCCCAACCCATCCACGTACTTGAGCAAAGCTTGCATGTCCCGCATTTTCATCACCCTCTCGTTAGCAAGGTGCCTTTCAATCTCTCTGTGCATGTTCTCGTTCATGCAGGTGATTGTCCCGTTGTTAAGTGCAGTTAAGTTGCGAAAGAACAAAGTATTGCGCTCAGCACTAGCCAGCGCGTGCTCTTTCAGTGAGCGATCTATGAAAGCTTTTGCCTGAAACCAAACACAATGGTTAGTGCGCACCACTTCTGCAGGTGGCTAAAAAGAATGGGTTTAATGAAATCACCTCCTGGATTTGTCTCCTGACATTTTCTCTGTTCCATGGCAAGCTTTGATCCATCATACGCCTGGCCTGTTGCATGCATGCATGGGTCAGAACAAGGGTGGTGTGCACAAAAAAAGAAACATGGGATGAAGGCCAATGATCACCTTCATCACACCGTATCTCTTTGGAACGCTGCCTATGGCTGTATCTTTGAGTATCAGTTTTGACAAGTTGGAGGCAGTGTAGAACTTTATTCTGGGGCGCACAAGCGGGTCAGGCTGGACAGATGCAGAAGTGTCGACCGAGTCGAAATACAATGCCTGCCACGGAAGCAAACCGACTCAATTTAGTTCAAGCCCTGAACAAACATAATATTAATTCAAATTCCTACACATGATGGAAACAGACACCTCACCTGCAACACTAGCGGGCACCCGTACAGCTGCGGCCTCTTCCCTTCACTGTGTATTGCATGGGCCGCCTGGGCTGCGCCGATGAGCTCAGAATGAACGTATCTTCCCCAGTTCACCCTGTGCAGGTTAGCCGGCTCCATGCAAATAGCATACGCCTCCGTTGGGACAGTGTGCCTCCTCTCCCTAGGACTAAAACAAGTTGCCATGCAAAGCATGGCAAAACCGACCTGGATCCTGATCTTGTCCTCTTCAGACAGGGTGGTCTGGCATGGTTTCTTCAACGCCCATCTAATGTCACCGACAGTTATGTAAAAGCTCGACGGGTGCAACCCTAGGTACTCTCTGATCTGCGCTAGTTGTGCCATTGAAGGCACAACATCTCTCTTTTCTATTTCTATATCTCCGCCTAGTGCAATTCCTAAGATGTTGTGGATGTCAACCTCGTTGAATGTGACGTAAATGCCATTATCTATCTTGAGTGCACCACGCTCAAGGTCTACATCTAGGAATAAACTCCAGCAGTTCTCCCGATCCACATGGGTTATGTTGCCTATAGCTAGCATCCCCCCAAGACCAATCTCCCTTATAGCATCTCTCTGTTCATCAGTAAAAAGAACAGCCGCTTCGTACACATCTTTGGGAGCGAAACTACTGTCTATTGTGCATTTTGGCTGCGCGGCTTTCTTCCTAGACTCATAAACCTTGCTACAACGTGGACGGCTAGACCCGGACAAAACGAAACAAAGGATAGGAGAGCAAAAGAGAACAAGGAACAAGAAACAAGAGCACCCCATCAGTATACATCCAAGCAAATGCGAGAAAGTATTACATCTAGCAAAGGGATTTTTTCTCACCTCGCAGTTGGCCGCCGCTCCGGCGACACGCTCGCTCCAGAAGCAGAGCTCTCGCAATGGTAGAGTGCTCTGGTTCTTGGATAGATGAATGGCTTCCCTCAGACGACTCCCCCTCGGGCAAGCTCTTTCTTATGCACGCAGAGGGGAGGGGGTAGAGAGTACATGAGAGTAATGCCTGACTAAATAGCTCTGTCTACTCGCGTCAAATCGGACTGCCAGGGCGGCAAAGCGCGATGATGGCCTGTGCTTGCTGGCTGAGCATGGCTTCAGGGCGCGGTACGTCCTCTATCCAGCCGGGATCTCCTAGCATACCATGTCTATGTATTAAACTAAACTACACGCTCGGTACGAAGAACCTTTTGCAAGCACGTAGCTGACTGTCCAGGGCCACTACACACGCGGCCACACGTGATCCGGTCACACATGCACGCATTGAGCACCGCTGCGGCGAGTTTGAAAATCGTTCACACCAATCCATATGAAAAAAAAGAATTACGGAGTAAATCGCCCTAATCAATTCTCACAACACTATACAGGTCGACGCCTCTTTATGTATGCAAACCACCCATCGCGCGATCAAGCGCAAGATGACAACCGGGGACTAAATTGCTAGGCAGCCCAAGACACAGCGAACCGGAGGAAGCATGGCCACCCATCAAAACCCGTACCCCCGCTCATTTTTGTAAAACCAGAGCCACTGTTGTGATGACGGATGCAGGTCACGCAATCCTAGCGCAAGATCACCCACCCACCCACCCACCCATAGCACACCACTGTTCACATTTTGACTAACCTTTCCTTCGGGGAGGCACAATTTTTTTATTTATATTGGACATTCTGGGTCCATGTCATTGGTAATCTTCAGTTGGTTTCCGACCCGTGAAGATGTATGAGAGAGTAGAAAGTTGGGGTTATTCATTTTATGCACCA
>NC_041392.1:150002711-150032064 GCF_002162155.2 Triticum dicoccoides | reverse complement strand
GGTGGTGTACGTGCCCCGGTCGTATCATCGATTTCTCGTCCCGCTGAGATTCGTGTCTGATGATCGGCCATCGACACTCTCGCGGGTGGCGGTTGTGTCAACTGTCGTATCAAATAAAATGCCCCACGCTAGCATTCATAAAACATGCGGGCAGTTTAGATTCAAACCTATTGTCCGAAAAAAGGACAAGCCCTCTCGTAAACATTGTGGTAGGCTCGGGCTTTCTTTTTTACACCGAGAACTGAAAATGTCGCCTTCGAGCCTCCGAGAATTGCATGTGGTTAGAATACACCCACTCCTACGCGGCTGTTTTGTGCCCAATAGAACTTATTGTGGATTCACTGAAGAGCAACAAATGAACTATTCGACTTTAGGTTTTTCACGAGTGCAAGTCATGTGTGGGAACACACATTTGTTCGTGCTTCGGAAAATCTCACCAGCGCATTTTTTCTGCTTCACGTGGGTGACCATGGATCGGCTTTTTCCCAGAAGGAATGGACCGTTCAAATTATGTTCTCCTTTTCTATCTTGACGTGCACCCACTCCTACGCGGAATTTTCTTGTCGATTCGTTGAAGAGCGACATCTGGATTATTCGATTTAGGTTCTCCCCTTCCTTTTAGAAACCAACGCAAAAGGTGGGTGTAGTCATTTCTTCTTTGCGGAAAACTCGCCCTGGCTAATTTACGCCTAACGTACGTCACCAGGGTTTGTCTTTCCCCCAGAATTAATAGATCTTTCAAATTAGATTTTCTTTTATGTTGAAAGCTACAAACATAATGGTGCTATTCATTCCGACTTTTTTTTAAAACGAACCGACGCCATTCATTACAACTTTTATTTAACGAACGACGCCATTTCATTTCCAACTTTTTGTGTGTTGTCTATAATGCAGTTTTTATTTTTTTGCCTTTTGCAATATCACACCGTCTTTTACACACACCCAACGGATATACAGGCAGCCTGTTTTCATTTTTTTTCAAACCCTAAATCCTAGGATCAGACGGTAGGCATGTACGATGCATTCGCTGTGTTCATAAAACCATAGGCAAGAAAAGAATTTTTGCGCCGTCGGACATTTTTTATTCATGAGTCGTACAAGCGTCATACACCTGGGCGCACGCGAACCGGTTACCACAGCTGGCCCATTGGGCATCAATACAGTTTGGGCCTTTTACATGCAACGCTGTCGACCTCGTCGTCGTCTTCCCATGAAGCCCACGCCCACCTGTATACTACAGCGTGAAATAGTCGATCCCCAGCAGGTTCAGGTTTTATCTCTTGCGCCAGCTCTGCAGACTCATGAGGGTCGTTCTCGCCCGACCCTTCTGTTAAATCATATACTTCTGCATCCAGGGATGCATTGGCTGCCACGCATTCTTCATTCTCACCTCCGATATCTGCCGCACGCACGCTACCCTGAAATCATAGAGTTTGTGCATCCCAACTGTAAGACTCCATGAAAGCCAGCATCGTGTTCATTGAGAATGCAACCATCGGAAAAAGCTTACATCGTTCTGAGGTTGAGCAACACCTTGTCTCCCCAACTGCCCTTCTGTACTAACTGCACGCACCTCGCGCTGTATACATAAAAACGTAATGCATGAGGAGGGGGAACAAAACGTGCGCGCTGAAAGAAACAAAGAAGAGGCGAACGAGCACCTGAATTTTTTCCGTGCTGCCTCCTGAGTATGAGCCAGCTGAAGACGAGCTCGACATGATGCTTGTTGTGCCCATCTAGCACATGCACGAGGTGTTTATATAGCCCCCGCTCTAGGCGCGTGCGGATATGTTTGAATTTTGAAATCTGCAGACCCCACATAGTTGTAAGCTTGAATGCTTCATTTACCTCCGCGACCTGACGCGGGCTTAAACGCCATTTTCAAATTTACCCATGGCGCACTAGGTTACAAACGTGCTCTAGCCAGACACGCATGGACACAACCAACCTTGTGGCAAAACAATGTGCTCCAGTTGGATGATGGGTGACTGTACAGAAAAACATGGCACCTACCGAGATGCATTTTGAAGTCAACAACGTTCGAGAACTTTTATTAATACAACAGCCAAATACAGAGGACGAGAAGTTCAGACAAACATTTTGGAAAAACTAATGAGATGGAGGAACACCGGCCATCGAGGACAAGAGCGGCTTGCTGCATGTTGTTTTCCTATGCCCAGGCACTCCACACTTGCTGCATGTGCCCACTTTCCTTTCTTTTCTAGGGGCGTCACCACGGTCGGGGCAGGTGCTTGACTTGTGGCCTTTGCCCCTACAGATCGAACAAAACCTTGATCTTTTGTTGCTTCCCTTCTCATATGGAGCCTTGTCCCTGCTTGTTGTTGGCCGGCCACGTTTCTTTTTCCTTTCTGGTGCAAGCAGACTCTCATCCAGATTGACAGTAAACCTGGATGCAGCCTCAGAAAAGTCTGAATTGTAGCTATCTGCATTTGGACAGGACCCTTCTGATGCCATGTCTTTGGACGTCGGTGCCCCCTCACCTTGGTTTGCTGGTGGATGAACCGACACCGATGTTTCTCCTATGGCCGTTATGTGATTCCCTTCAACACTTCTTACAGAGCACGCCGCCTTACAAGTCTTGGTTTTCTTGCTGCAACCACCCGCAACTCCATTGTTCGAGACCTGCTGCTCAACGATGCCTAGGCCATCATTTGGTGCGCTAATCTCAGCTCCTCTCTCCCTAAGATCCACCAATCCATCCAACATGAATTTGTATGCTTCTAAGTTTCTGTCGCCCATTTTAACCACCTCCAGGGCAGTGATGTACAAAGCAGAATGTCTATAAGTGGGTGCGTCCGGCGGGCCCATGTCCTGTTGGTAATGTTTGAGATGATCCGGCAAATTATCTCTGCCATGTATGCTCCACCTCTTCAAGATGTGCCTGTGGGGAATCTCCCTAAGCCGGAGCACATTCATGACCTGTGAAGAACATATAATATCAGAAGGTGCATCGCCCAAGCAGCAGGGGAGCTACATATGCATGATAAAAAACCTAGGTAGTCAGTTTCCCGCTTATTCAGATATTGGAGGTGAGATGAAATCCCTAGGTGTAGAATTGCCACCTTGCTAACCTGCAGCGAGTGACAGCAGACCATACCCATGTGCTCGAACAGGCCGCATATGCACGAGAAATACCCCAGATTATCAAACACATTGACCTCGTATCGGCATTTGAACCATTTCTCTCGCTTTTTAGCCTTGACGTGGGTCACCATGTATTTCTGCTTTGGTATGATCTCTTTTACATCATAGCTTCCGGATTCATACAATATTCCTCCAAAAATCTCAAACATTTTCCTGGTGTAAATCTTGCTAGCGTGCACTTCTAGTGGGGTGTGGACCTTCAAGACAGCTCCACTCTGCAGTAAAACAACAAGAGAGAAAATATATGTCGTTAAATGCCCCACGAGTTTTTGGTTGTCGGGCGGACATTATGTGGAATTTGTCATACTAGCCTGGTTCATTTCTCCTGGAACCCTTCTTCTCGTTCACGGTCAAACTGCAGCTTGTTATATTGCTTGACAAAAAGATTCATTGAGAAAGAAGGTGGAACATATTGTTTCAACATGTGATTTGCGCTCTCACTCCTTCCAGTACTGGTTTGCCTGGCACAGAATTTTCCTGCAAAGTATGGTTTGGCCCATTTCTGCCTTGTTTCGTAAATTTGCGTCAGGTACGTGTTCTTAGTCAGTGAGTACTTCTCAAGCAACGCTGCCCACCCATCCTCGAACTCCTCGATGGTGAGCATCTCGTGGACCAACTTGTGGAATTTTGCCCTGAAATCAGACTTCTTTGTGTAATTAGACCCCATGCTCTCTTTGGCCTTCTTCAGGATGTGCCACTTGCACCATCTGTGTGTTGCATCTGGATATATTTCCTCAATAGCGACTTCCATTGCCCTGGCTTGGTCTACACAACACGACATACAAGTCAATCATAGATCTTCATGCAACTAAAAGGGAATAACACAGATGCATTTCATTTTACCTGTCAAAATTGTAATTGGTCTTTTCCCTCCCATCATCTTCACAAACTCATCAAAAATCCATTTGAAAGTGTCGACCGTCTCATCTCGCATGAGCACACCAGCATACAACACACTCTGGAAGTGGTTGTTCACGCCAACAAAAATTCCGAATGGCATATCGTATAGATTGGTCTTGTATGTTGTGTCGAATGTGACCACATCGCTAAAGTGATGGTATTGTTTTTTGCTACGCCCATTTGTCCACATGAGAGTGCGTATCCTACTTTCATCGTCTACATGCACATTGTAAGTAAACTCGCCGTCTTGGACTTCCAATTCTGAAAAGATGGCCATAGTCTTCTGTACATCATCGTCCGCCTGCTCCCTACTCAGCTTCCCACACAGTGTCCTCAAGCATCTTTTGGTGGACGGAACGTTTTCTACCCTTCCAAAAAAAGTTGCAAGAATGTTGTAAACTTTGCTCAGGTTCACATTATTCTCTCGAAGCTGAGATACTAGCTCTCTCGTATATTTTTCAATATGCCTATGTGAAGGGAAGTGGAGTTTCTCAGCACATGTGTTCAACATCGAGTGATTGTGGCTGGACCTGAATTCGTTGATGTACCAGCCATCGTGATCTGTACGCAAGAGTCTTATCATGGCTTGGCATTGACACCGTGATGATGTTGAGTTCGCCTCTTTTGGCTTGCCCTGATTTTATCAAAAAAAACAAAAGCTGGTAAGTGACCTGTCCGACCTTTCTGAACATGAAGCAAGAATCAACATGATATTGTGGTTACTCACCGAGCAGCAGCACACAAACTCCTGCATGCATCTCGTTCCTTTGACATTGGTTCTGCTCTTTGCATATCTGATGCCAAACCCTGTCTCCCAGGAATAAAGATTGTAAAAATCGTAGGCCTCGATTATAGAGTCAAAAGTCAGCCCAACCGATGGTGTCACCATCGTGTCTGTTTTTCTTTCAGCAAATCCTATGAGTGCTGTTTCCAGGGCTGTCACCCTTTCAGCACTTGTTGCTCTCTCGTCTGGCATTGCCACCTTCCTGTTCCTGAACACGGCAAGGAAAGTGAGCCCATGTATGATTTATCTAAAGAGGCGTGAAGGAAAACGATAACTTGTGGCAGGAACTAGTTACCTTGTAACCCATCCAACTTTGTATCAAGAGCCGTATATCTATTCTCCATCCTCGAAGCCCTATTGTCATCTAGATCCACATTGCCTGTTTCTGACCTAACGTCAACAGAATCCATCAAATCCGCAAATCTGCCACTGGGGTCGTCCTCGGTAACCTCTCGCAGCATGCTCAGCCTCTCCGAATCGACGCCAAAAATAGCAGAATCGGGGTAACTAGCACTCGCCCATGATAATTGCGATCACACAGATCCGTTGCTTTCCCCCATAATCGGCGGCATGCTATGGAAGACAGGGGGGTCGATTACAGTTCGTCTAGTACTATGATGCTGAGAAAACAAGGGTATTCATATGGATCTTGCCGGGGATTACCTGGATTTCTCTGTTTCTGCTGAAGCCATGCCGTCTCCCCCCCTTTGCGCCTCCTCTAGTGCGCAGCTTCAAGAAGATGTACAGTGCTACTGGTCGGAGACGGCTCGCCCGCTTGCTAAATGATGGTGGACCCGACGTCAGGGCGTTTATGACCACACCACCGAACGGGTGTCCCAGCGTGTCGACTAGCTAACGGACAACGCTGTATTTGTACAAAAGTAAATGCATACTGGCCCATAAATGAGAGCATATAGCGGGCGTATCCCGGCTAAGAACAAATAAAACACTGTGCCATATTTGCTAGTGGGGAGGAGTTGCTATATTAGCTGCCGATCGCGACGCGCTGCCGACGCACGAGATAACGACCTCGCGTGGCCGCATGTCCTCAAAATTCGCGTCGCATTTTCTTCTTCTTTTGAGATCGTCAGTGGATCTAGAGTGGGTGAACGCAGAGGTGGCAATGCATAGGGGGAATCTTGATGGCCTCCAAAGTCCAAACTAGTGCTGTTACCTTCTTGGAGATCAATCCAATGGCACATTGGATAGCATAGAAGAATCAGAAGATACAACATTTAACTAGGAAGGCAGCCAGATTAGCTAGAAGAACATGATGATGACCGGTCAAACAGATAGAATCTCTCCTGCGGGCAGAGGAGAGGCGTCGACCTCGGCTGGCCACACGGATTTCGCCTCGGCTCTGTATTGGGTGAGGTTTCCAGGAGTAAAATGCACGTGCTTCAGTCTTTTGATAATGAACTACTAGAAGTGTTTCTGTCTTTTGCTTATGATCACCTACAGAGCTTGTAATGGCTGTGTTCTGCTTATGATCAAGCTGTTGGATCTCTCTTTTATTTCCTAAATTATGGCTTATGTACTATCCAGGACCTACATTGTGGTGCGGTTCAGGCAAATTCAGTTAAACAATGTTCTGTTTGATGTGGATTCAGTCATATATATGAACTTCTATTATCTTCAGTTCAGATGTGTTGTGGTTCATGCAGATTTGGTCAAATTCAGATCATTTGAGCACAAGTACTGTTGCGCTGATATTACAAATGCACAAGTTCAGTTCAGTCTCAATTGCAATATTCTTGCACATGTATTGATATCTTTTCATGCACAAGAACTCTCAGCTCAGCCATGTCATAAACTGTGCAAAAGTATGTGCAAAAGTAGTCTCAAACTGTTTATTTTCATTCAGCAAAAATGCACAGTCATACTCAAATAAATATGTGCAATGGAGAGAGCCATACACAAGACAAGTACTCTCAGTTCATGATTCAGCAAAAGGACACAGTTATACTACACAGCACAAGCACTCTCACAGCAAAAGCGGTCTCAGAACTCCACCAATTACTTGCAGTACACAAAGAAATTTCGTTTCATAACAAATCCATATCATAACCCTGCATAGCAATGGTCGACAGACACAACCCTTCAAATTCAGAATAGCATTGCAACCTTAAACATCCGACGGCAGGAAGCTGCACTTTACCTCCATGGCGGTTAGTAGAGCAGCGGGCGTCACAGCGTCGCTACAGTCTCTGACAGCCGTCGCCAGGAGGACATGCCCGCATGACCATCTGCTCATCCATGGAAGTGGAACGCACGTGGCCCGCCTCCGGGAGCCGTCAGGGCTCTCCCCGCCGTCACGCCTCATGCGGAAAGCTTGCCCCAGCAAGCCGCGGCGCGAGCCACCGCCGGCAACGGAAGGGGGAGGCGCGGTTAGGATGCCAACGGCGATGGGAGGTTCGCCAGAGATCGAACTGTCTGCAACGTTGACACCGTGATGATTGGGGATAGCGACTGCGATTTGACCAGGGGATGAGCAAGTTGTCTTTTTTTTCATGGTAATACATGTCTCATTTATATATAGAATAAAGATCAAGTTGCATGGCATGTAAACACCAACAATGACTGAAAAGATAGGAAAATCATATGCAAAGTACAAGCGTTTGTCCCTCTCCTTCGACACCGCCGAAGCGACCACCAAAGGGTAAAAGACAGATCACCTCTTCACCCAAGCTCGATGCGACTCCTTCGTTGATCAACAGCTTTGCGGACCTCCAAAGTAGTTTGCCAGAAGCAAAATCATAGCCGTTGAAAGAACCAGACGGGGCAACATGTCCCCGGACATGTCATCATACTTCAGAACTAACACCCCCGCATGACGACGACGTCGGAGAAGGAAAACAGAACTGTCAACCTTCAACCACAGACCCAGCACAAGATACTCCATCTTCCAGCTGTCACTAGCGTAGACAACCGCCTGCACGTACTCCTGAATGACAAAACCTCTCTGCTCCACCATGACGTCGGAGACAACACCACAACAACGAGGACAGGGCAAAAGGAGAGACACACCTGATGGAGTCGCCGCCGCCTCACCAACACCATCCATGAACCCAGATGCTGACGATATGAGGGATCGGGAGAGACACGATGCCATCAACTCCGAGACACCGTCATAAAAGGCATCACTGGTGTGGGAGTGGAGTTGAAGCAGATTTATCTGTCCGAGCACTGGCCCCACCACTCCAACGACACACCACGACCTACAAATCCAAAACCTAATGCGGCTGTCTCTAATGCATAACCCCCAAACGATAGTGGTAAATCGGTAAGAGACATCATAGATCGCATCATATCTGATAAAGTGCGGTTACGACGTTAGGACACACCATTATGTTGTGGTGTTCCAGGTGGCGTGAGTTGTGAAACAATTTCAAATTATTTTAAATGAAGGCCAAACTCGTAACTCAAATATTCGCCTCCGTGATCAGATCGTAGAAACTTTATTTTCTTTCTATGATGATTCTCCACTTCACTCTGAAATTCTTTAAACTTTTCAAATGTTTCAGACTTGTATTTCATTAAGTAGATATACCCATAGCTACTCAAATCATCTGTGAAGATCAGAAAATAACGATACCCGCCACGTGCTTCAACACTCATCGGACCGCATACATTGGTATGTGTTATTTCCAATAAGTTATTAACTCGATCCATTGTTCCGAAGAACAAAGTCGAGAGCGACCATTACCTCGATAGCTTTCAGCAAACTCACCAACAACGGTTGGTTCCTAGACATTGTCCCATTCGACCACCATGCAGGGGTCGCCCCGGCCGACCGGTTCTAGTCCGTGGCACGACTAGAGGGTTCGTTCATCTGTAATCACTGCTTGGAAACTGAGGCCTCCTACGATGGCCTCCTCCTCTTCTACCACCCCCGCTCCGAGACGTTCAACCGCTGCATCTGCAACCCGACAGTACGCTCCTCTCCACCAGCTCAAGGGGGGATTCGTTCCTCTCGGGATGTACCCTCACCCCCTACCGGAGTACCACTTGTTGATGTTCCGACGATGGCCTGAAGATTGCGCCTACAAGATGTAGCAAATTTGCACCTGCTTGAGAAAGTAATACCAACTGGGTCTATTTTCCTGCATTTAGTTTTTTTGGAGATACTAGATCAGCTCACAAGGGGACACCTTGTTCAGTCCTGCTCGAAGACTAATTATATTTCATATCAACGCCCTCCCCCTCTCCTCGATAGCTTCAGCAAGCTCGCCAACGGCGGCTGGTTCCGAGCTAAAGGCAGAACAAAGAAAAAGCGGTGCAGTGAGAAGTGTCGACATAGCATGTTTTATTTTTTTAATATATTTAAAGCTACACCGAGGCGGAGGAAGGAGTAAACGAGCCAAGGCACGAGGTCAAAACCTTCAGAACAGAGTCTTTCGCCAATGGTTAGGTCACTTCAAGCAGACTATCATAATTTTGAGGAGATTGAGGCTTCTTCAGATGAGCAGTTACTCTCGGGTTTTCTGCTTTTGAGAATTCCATCACGGTATTAGGATTGAACGACCTGCTCGGCCCATAATCATTCTGGAACTCCATCACTCAGTAATGAACGATCCACTTGGCTGATCAACATATTATGTCGAAAGAAGTCTTGTGACTGCCATCTTTCACTGAAATTACTGATCAGTTGACCTGGTACTCATAGATTTCACTATGGGGTCCCAAACGATGAGTGTCACTGGTGGATAGGCCATTTCACCAAGGAGAACGTGGCCATGACGGCAGTTTCATAGATAAAGGACCTGTGTTGTTTGCTTAGGCCCTGGGCTGGGCAATCGAGTGCACAGACAAATCAGCTGATTTTACTGAAATAATAGATGATGAACATGGTCTCATAAAATTCCAGGCCAAAGTGCCCGAGCACCTCACAGAAAAAGTGGTGCAGTGAGAAGTGTCGACATAGCATACTAAATATATTTAAAAAGCGGAGGAACGGGTCCCCCCTCCCGCCGGAGCAGCGGTCGAAGGGAGAGGGGACCAGCGCCCCGGCCGGTGGAGATAGGAGGAAAGAGATCGCCTCCCTAGTCGCTTGGCTGGTGGCGGCGGCTAGGGTAGGAAACAACTTCGTTATCTCACCCTCTTCCAGTGATGACCAAGTCGTCTGACTGCGGGCCCTTGGCCGACGTGGCATACGTCATATGTATACCATACCTGCATTTTACTCGGTTACCAGGCTCTACCACAAAGCACATTCGATCATCTGAATTAAACCCCTACCAAAACCAAATCACGTTTCCAAGCCCAAATACAAACATCCAAACGCAACATAATGATCTTAAACGAATGCAGCAACCAAACTCAGTCTAAACTGCTGTTTTGCAATTGAAATCCTTATTACTCCCTTCGTCAGAAAAAACTTGTCCCTCAAATTGATGCATCTAGCACCAAGTTAGTTCTAGATACATCCATTTGAGAAACAAGCTTGGGACAAGCTTTTTCAGACAGAGGGAGTAGGAGCTATCAGTTTCCTACTTGAAGAAAACACTACCATTCCAAAACTCAAACATAATACTCCCTCCATCCGAAAATACTTGTCCGAGAAATGAATAAAAATGGATGTATCTAGAACTGAAATACCTATAGATACATCCATTTATCTGACAAATATTTCCAAAAGGAGGCAGTACAAAACAGTACACGCCAATTGATAAAAAAAGATCCGGTAAGATGCTATAGTATGTTAATTTTTTACAAGGAAGTCATGAGCAACATGAATCAATAAGATTCACTGATTCAGTAAGTAGACCTAAGCAACAGAAAATTACAAAAAGATTCACTCAGCAATGCATTGGCTCATCAGTGCAACTTTTGGAGAATTTGATCAAACTGGAACGCATTGCGAATCAGCCCACAAGCTCGTAGCCGCAGCCTTCAACTTAAATCTTGCCAGCATTGGAACATCGAAACTCCTCTCAGCTGTGCCTCGGCAATGGGAGAAAATAGCATGACCTGTAGAGCAGATGGGTTATAAACGACAAGCCAAACTATTTCTTCTAAATAAATTGCACAATATACACCCCAGCAGAATGCAACATCCTCCTGGGGGGATCATTATCCAAAGAGAAATGTGAACCAACAGCAGAAACCATTATCCAAAGAGAAATTGTTCATCATAGACAAGTTGAATGGTTCTTCTCATTACAAATATTATAAAGATTCAAATAAGTGGTGCATAAAGGATAGTCAGTTATCCATTATCCTCCCAAAACATTGAATCACCCTTTCCAAGGTCCCATCTATACCCAAACTGCTTGGGCAGCCCAGGTTGCATATTCCCAAAAAGGAGAACACCCTAAAACAGAGCCTAAAAGGCAAATGTTAAGATCAAACTTTCTTAACAAAGGATTAGCGTGATGGAAGGAAATAAAGCAGGTTCTAGCGGGGCCGTAACTTGGATCCCTACATGTATCATGTTGAAATGTGTCCCCATCCCCAAAGTACAAAGCATTACCAAACTACTCCCTCTGTAAACTAATATAAGTGTGTTTAGATCACTAAAGTAGTAATCTAAATGCTCTTATATTAGTTTAAGGAGGGAGTACTTGTTTAAGTACAAAAATTACAGAGCTACGAAATTAAGAGCCAATTCCACATAGCTGCAGATTTAAGACTTTCGGGGTATGCTACGCAGGCCTGGATTCAATAAAGAAGTGCAACATAAAACTGCACTTTTTAAAAACAAATAGAATCTAGACATGTAGATCTACGAAACATGTCTTTACACGTGGAATTTTAGCAACACAAATTCTCCCTAAATAGTAGCTCGTAGTGGTAAGTGAGGTATAGTATGTACATTGAGTCTGTAATTCAAGTAATTTACTCAAAATATATGTGCCGTACAAAGTTCCATCAGAATGGCAAGCTTTAGCTAACAAAAAAACTAACACCGAGAGAAGCATAGACCTGACAATACACTTTAAACTCTAGTAATTGTGTGCTAGTCAACTTCATGTTCCCTATTCAAACTCACATAAAATAGGACATTATCTCAGGCCTGTTTCGCAACTAAAAATTGGCTCTAGCAGATTGAATGCCAAGAATATAAATCCATGATGTAAAATACATATGTGATTTATGTTCACATGTACAAGTGTAAAAAATGGCATCAGACCATAACATCAAGCTTCACTGGTCGGAAAATACAAGTGTGTACAAGGTACTTACTCTGCAGTTAACTATCCATTGCCTCTTCGTATCTCTGATGAGGCTGATCAATACTGTATTCAGAAGAAATTTTGATTATTTTCTATGCACTTTCTTTGCCAAATTTGAACAAATATGAAGAAAAAACTTACTACTCTGGAGTTCCACACTGTAAGAATAGGAGGACAAAGGCCGTGGCATGAGCAAAGAACATCCCAAACTCCTTCCCTACCATATGGCCCACATTCTCTGGATTATCCATTTTCTGGTCCTGTGTAGTTTGCATGTAAAGACACTGTTTAATGTATATGCCTCAAATTTTATGTATCCATGAAACCAAGGGATCTCATCACACTACCTGGGCAGATAATGGTAGTAGAGGCAGCACTGGTGCAACATTTGGCCACTTGGTCATTCGCCACTGGGTATCACCTAGAACCGTCGGCCAGAACCACTGCCCTTGAGCAGGCTGCCACGCCCAGCCCCATTCCCCCTCAGGAGTAATGATCATCCATCGCCAACGCCTTGCACCATGGGGTGGCACTTGCTGAATCTCCCCTAGCAGAGCTCCCCTTGGCCCCTGAAATGACAGAAGAGGTAAAATTTACAACGTTGCTTTGTCTCCAGCCCAAATGTGACATTTTTTTACAAAAAACATAGTAATATGTATACCTTTTTTTTCCAGGTGCATGAACTCTGTTGTTTCTTCCAAAATTGTATAATGACTCAGGTGTACCTGTATATCCTCTCCTTGGAGGTACCACCCCTGCCTGCCTGCTCTGCCACCACATAATTTCATAAAAGATCGGATTTTGTTCGGCTTGATCAGGCCAATTTTGACCAACTACTGCAATCTGGTCCATCAGTAAATCATTCCAAGCTTGTCGAAGGAGAATATTAAATGCGCGTACGTCATCCTGCCCAAGATGATTTTTTGCTGTTGCAAGTGCTAAAAACAGCGAATACGTATGATCCGGCAATGAGAACGAGAAGTGATGGTATATCAGACGAATGAACCTAGATTGGAACACATTGATGGTCCAATTCCTAATGGGACATTAGTGGTAATATAATGAAGATGGTCTGTGAATAGTGCAGGCACGTTTCCAGGTTGGTTTCCTTCACAGTAGTATGGCAGCAAAGCATTGCTCAAGGCTCTAAGATCAATAAGGAGGTCATGAAAACCAAGAGTCTTGTGGAGTGCAGGTATGCCCATCATAAATAATTCACCAGCGACCAGGAAATTGCATACAGAAAATGATCCATGCCAGCAATACCCTCGATTGAATGTATCAATGACAAACCGGTAGGCACTCTTCAGATAGTTGTGACCAATGTTGTTGCATATGACAGCAGCATCTCCAAAGTAAAGATCAAAAAATTCAGTCAATTGGGTCCGGTGGGCGCCGATTTGGGTCCAGTGGGCGCCGATCCATTGCAAGAAGAACAAGGCTTGGGCTTGGTCCATTCCTTAAAAGCAGAAAACGGAATGTTATTCTTATATTATCAGACATAAGCAAAAAAAAACAAGTAACCCGAATGCAGGCAGACAACACTTATTTTAAATAAAACAATCAGCACACATTGACAGTCAGCACATATTTGAAATCAAACAATCAACACAAATTTTCCAATCAGTATCAAAATATACTCAAAAGCCAGAATTAGAACAAACTAAAAAAGCTGTAAACTACAGCTAAAGTATACCACATATTAAAGCAGCAATTCAAGATTTGATAGTCCATGGGGAAAAACACAGCTTAACAGCAATTACCAGGATAGGGTTGTTGATAATGCCGCGGTATAACACCTACATCTAGTACTATTTGTGGACAAGAATAAAATGAACCAGGACAATACTGTTACTAAGTATATGAAATTAACCAAGTTTATTTTCATCATGTCAACATGTACAGAAACTTGCATAATCATAGAAAAAAACAACTTAAGCACATAGGCACATACAAGTGCTCACCCAACAGATAACGTTTTCTGAGCGAAAGGACTACCAAATGCACACCTGATTTTTTCATAAATACTCCCTCCGTCCAGAAATACTTGTCCAAGGAATGGATGTATCTAGATGTATTTTAGTTCTGGATACACCCATTTGTATCCATTTCTATGACAAGTATTTCCGGACGGAGGGAGTACCATTTACTTTCGATTAACTTACTTTAATTTGTGAAGCCATAGCTCTGGAACTATGCATAGAATGGTCTCATAACAGATTACTTAATCATATCATAGTTTGCACTTAACAGAAGTAAAGCACACATACAATCATCCATTCTGTCAGCAACTCAACATACAAATACATAGAGAGGCTCATATAAGAAATTAGAAGGACTAAAAGATACTAAATCAATCTAAGGAATTGCTTGTAGGCATTTTCCCATCACGTTACAAATTATACATCAGAGGACAACGATTGATATAATGAGGAATGAGGATAAAATAGCATACCCCGATGCCGTGGACTGAGTCGGATGAGATGAAATGCTGGAGAGCCAAGGAGGGTGGTTCAGGTCGGATATGTGGGAACGGCTGAGAGCTCCGCCGCCGCCCCCCTTGCACTCACTTCGCTGCCACCGTCTGTTCGCGCCACCGTGGACGCGAGGTGTCGAGAGGTATGAGATCGACCAGATGCGCGGCAAGATGGGAGATCCGAGCGTCGCCCGATGGGCGCCCTTGCCTTCGCTTAGCTGCCACCGCCTTGTTCGCGCCGCCGTGGACGCGAGGTGCCGAGAGGTGGGAGGTTGACCGGATGCGCGGCGAGCCGGGAGATCCGACCGTCGCTCGATGGGCGCCCTTGCCTTCGCTTCGCTGCCGACGCCTTGTTCGCGCCGCCGTGGACGCACGCGAGATGTCGAGAGATGGGAGATCGACCGGATGCGCGGCAAGCTGGGAGATTCGACCGTCGCCCGCCGCAGCTGGGTTAGGGTTTGGGGCTTTGGGCTGGATTAGGGTTTGCCGTGTGTAGAGGAGAGGGTGAGGGGCTGCATAGTGCGTGCGCGTCCGTGCGGCGGCTGCGGGGTGCGGGACTGGAGTGACTGGGGGCCGGCTGGGGGGGTTATATACGGGATAATAGGGTTTGCTGGGTTAGTGGGCTCTAAGTTTCTATACCGCTCGGAATAAATTTTGATCCCTGGGCTAAATTTGAGACCAGAGGCCCGCAGTAGGCTGTGAATGAAGAATTAAGCCTTTCAAAAGAACCTTAAAAACGAAAGAATGCACTTTGTTCCTTTTGTAGACCTGATTAAATTTCAAGAATGCTTAAAAATTAATACATATATTTAAAACATAATTTAATTATGATTTTAAAACCCATAATTTTGAAATATGTTAATGAAATGTACAAAAATTGTTACTCTAGTACACTCCCTCCATCCTGTAATTCTTGTCGCGAGGGCAATTTTGCAAAAAACACATCTGGTTTCTCCCGACCAAACCCGCACTCCTCGTCGTCCTCCTCCGATAGAAGAAGCAGCTGCCCTTCTCCCCGCCGCCGCAACTCCCTTGCTCCCCAGCTCTGCTGCCGCGGTTGCCTCCTGCTCCGCCGCCGCAGCTACCGCTCGCCTGCCTGCCCAAGCACCCTCCTTCCTCAAAAGAATCTTGGATTTCCCCAGCTACCGCCGCGCTCTACTCCGGCTGCGTCGGAACCACCGTCGGAGATCCCGGAGGCGCTGGATCCGGACCACCAACAACAACATAGAGGCCGACGAGCCTGACGACGACAGGAGATGCAGCAAGCTAAATGCTGACGAGCCCGACGACAACGGCAAGCTAAAGGTCGTGGATTTGTGAGTGTGGAAGACGGCGACGACAACTCCACGAGGAATACGATGGCGGCTGGGTCTTCTTCGTTGTTTCTCTGGTGGAAGACCCGCGCCTGCAACACCACGGCTGGGCTATCCAGTGGGTTGCGCCTGCTCACTTGGCAGCAGCAGCGGCAGCTACAAGTTTTCTGCACTGCTGCAGATCAACCCCAAGTCCTACAGCCTGGGTCAACCTCCCTTCTCTACTCCATATTTACTAAATTTACTGAATATTTGCACTAGTTTTGCTAGTTTAGATTTTGGAGTATTTTGCACAATTAACTGAACAATTTTGCACAGTTAACTGAACAATTTTGCAAGCATTCGATCTCTGAACAATTTTGTTTTTAGTAAGATTTTTACTGTCTCTAAATTCAGTCATGAACTATGAACTCTGAAATTAGTACTGTCTCAACAGCATTTTAAATATACACTAATTCTAAAATGCTAAAATGCCACTAATTCTAAAATGCTAGATTTAGTAACTAATCTTTGTGTCAGAACAGAACATTGTATTACACGTGGAGTAATTATGTGATGTGTACTAGTGCATCCTTAATGTTTTGAGGATATTGTTCAGTCCATAAGCAAGTCCACCTGTTTATTCTAATAGGCACGGTTCAGAGCTCACCAAGAAAGAAACAAGTACAAGAAGTTACTTCAAAGTGTTGGCATCCTTGAGAATATTATGCTGAGGTGGTCCCGAAAAGGCATTGGTCTGCGAGGAATCAATGGCAGGATGATGCCAATCGACCAAGACGAGGAAGAAGACATCGTCAAGGTTTTCCGCAAGGAAAGAGTGTAAATAGCTGTCAGTGAGGCTGTTTCGAGGGTATCGGCTATCATTGGTTGCCCCTGTCGCAAGGCTGGACTGCCGCAGGATGCTCGAAATGCACCAACAAGCAAAGGTGAGGCCATGATTTGTGGTGTCTACTTGTGATAGCCTGGCTTATTAGGGATGATAGACTACTCATATCAATAAGGAATTCCTTCTTTTCTGGGAGCCCATTCGGACATAACTCCAAAGTTAAGCGTGCTCAGCTTGGAGTAGTTTTAGGATGGGTGACCGACCGGGAAGTTGCTCCCGAGTGCGCGCGAATGAGGACAAAAGTCCGTAGAAAAGACTAGTATTAATCTATGGGGCCAGTCTAAATCCCGCCAGGAGTAAGGACACCGGCGGGTGTGTCCGGGGCGTTACAAGTTGGTATCAGAGCCGACCCTCGCGGTTACACGGATGTTTGCGGACAGGTGTGCGGTCATGTTGTTCATGACGTTTTTGACCCGTCGTGGCACACGGCATGGTACATGTACCGGACTGGATGCACAGACGTATGTGCCAAGAGGGAACGTTCTTGTGGCTCGACGAGGACGTTGGTTCCTCTGAGTGGGGGTGTATGTGATAGCATGGCTTATTAGGGATGATAGATTACTCATATCAATAAGGAATTCCTCCTTTTTTTGGGAGCCCATTCGGACAGAACTCCAAAGTTAAGCGTGCTCAGCTTGGAGTAGTTTCAGGATGGGTGACCGACCGGGAAGTTGCTCCCGGGTGCGCACGAGTGAGGACAAAGTGCGTAGAAAAGACTAGTATTGATCTGCGGGGCCAGTCTAAATCCCGCCAGGAGTAACGACCACCGACGGGTGTGTCCGGGGCGTTATACTACTGAAGGTGTTTCAGTCAAAAACTTGCTTAAGCAAGAGCAGATTTACGAGCAAAAAACTCACTCCATATGTCTACTGTCTAGCACTTTGTGCATGAAATCTGTAACTTAGTTATTCTCTTGAACTTACTAAAATGGTTTTCCCATCACGGATTGCCATGGAAAGTAGATGATCTGGCACCAGCTGTGTTGATGATAAAGCACTGGGCAACCACTATCCTGTGTCCTCCTCCCCTGTTAAATGATGATCTGGAAAGCAGCTGGCTTCCTGAAGGGCAGTAAAAGCCTTGGTGAGTAGTGGATCCTGCCAAATTAGAAGGATTTACCAACTAATTTCAGTACCATCACCAATCCATGACAAAATTGTAGTTTCACTTCACTATACATAACCTTCATGCATTTTAGAAATACTCCATGGCAAAGATTAGTAACACCGTTAGTTACTCAATCTATATCTATAGTACTCCATGACAAAGATTAGTGCATTTCTAAAATGGGAAAGATTATGGCACAAAGATTAGTTACATCACGTCAAGCATGCCATGCCATCTTTGATTCTGTTTTTGATGGAGTACTAGGTAACCTTGTGAAGTGAATAATCAGCATGGGCAATAAATATCCACTACTACTCCCACATTATGTCTTTGATTCTGTTTTTGATGGAATACATTTGCATGGCGCTGAATCATGAAAATACTAGTAGGAGTAATACTGCCAACCACTTGGCCCCAAGGAGATATCATCATTAGTAGGAGTAATTAGGATCTTAGCTGAGAAGATATGCTCTAGCACTAAGCAGAAGTTATTTTGGGGTACTATGGCTTTTTGACAGTCAGTAAAATAGGGCACTTGCTTCGCAAGAGAAATGGCTTAATTAAAGTTAATCTCTCCCAAGAGAGACAAGAGAGTATGTTCTTTTCTGATGTCCTGATGCAAGCAAGCACCCTACACATGTCCATATTAAACAAAAAGTGCAGTCACCCTCTGCACAACAGGTGACTGGTAGGACTAATACTAGTACGGGTAGACGAGCAACAAATAAATTCAAATAAGTTGAAATAATTCAAATAAATCCAGATAATTGAAATAAATTCAAATAAATCCAATAGATTCAAATAGTTACAATAATCCAATACACATGACATTCACAAGACATACACTTCACTTCCCTTCTCTTCATGTTTCTTTCTTTTCCCTTCTATTGCTAATTCTTCCATTCCCTTTACTTTTCCTTCTTTTCCCTTCTACAACTACTTCTTTACTTCCCTTTTCTTTTCCTATTGCAATTTCAATTTCTTCTATAATGGCCCTGGTATCAACAACTACCTGACTGTCGCAATATACACTGATTATTTTCCTGCCAGCATTCTAAATACGATCCTTGTGCAAGTGTGGTAACTTATATTGATTTCTGTGGGGACCCCGACTCATAAGTCGTCATCACCGAATGCATGTGTACAGTGACCCCAGAGATCAATGCTCACTGAACACACAGAAGCTGAATAACAAGAGTCTTACATCCATACATACCGTATTACACAAGTAGGACCATTATGGTCAAGTCTTGAGTATAACATCGCAGCGGAAATCTTCGTTGACAACTTGGACCCATGCCATCTGCCTTAACCCTATAGGCATTCTGACTGGGAAGCGTCCTAGCTCGCATGTTCGTCACCGAAGTGGTTCGCCGGAGCCGGGTGGAGGCCGACGGTGACCATGGCAGCCATGGAGGGGGCAGGAGGGCGCGAGGGGTAGAGGTGTCTTGTCTGGGAGATTGCTGGGGAAGAGGGATAGCGGGAAGAAGCCGTAGGAGAGCTTGGGAGGGCCTCTAAATAGAGGGGCCGTGGTGCACCATGGACGCGGCCTACGGCACACTCGGGCGAGCTCCATGGAGGAGAGAGGGGAGAGGTTTAGGAGGGGGCCGGCAGCTTGACATGTCCCAGACGCCGAGGCGGCCTTGTGAGACACGCTGGGGAGGCCCGAGGTGGTTGGCAGGGGGCGGCTACAATGCAGGAGCGCACTGTAGCGCGCTCCAGAGCGTGCAAATGGCCAGCATGCCATTTTTTTTGGCAAAGTGGGCACGGCAAAGTGTGTCTGGTAGCTCTAGGGAGGAGTAAAGAATGTGGGGAAAGCCTTGGATGCCTTGGGTGGCCACTGGAGTGAGGAGGGAGGTGAGGAAGAGGGGTGCAAGGGCTGTTCAGAGAGGTAAAAGAGGTGGTTTCACCCCTCAATTATTGACCTGAGCTGCAGCCATTGCTACTGGAGGTAGAAGAGGTCTAGGAGGAGCTGTGGTAAAAAGTGGAGCTCAAGGAGAATAGTTTTAGTGGTTAAAATGGTGATTTTTGATAAGTGGCAGAAGGTGTTTGATAAAGGTTTTGGCAAGCAAATGATTTCCAATTGCCATGAGACTCCACAGGGTGAAATGACACATAAAATTAGGGCCTTCCACCAATTTGGAGCTTATTTGGGCAAAGTTGCCAATGCAACTTTTGTAAACCCTAGGAATGAGCAGAAATAGACTTGTGTAGATCTAGTTGAGCATAACACTTCTCCTTGATGCACTACTTGGTGTAGTGGCCTCATTTGGGCATATGAACATGCTCACAAAAGTTGAGGTCAAGGAGAGAAAGTTGGTAGTACAAACTTGTTCAAACTTGATTCTGGTCAGAGAGGGTTTTGGGGCATTTTGGTGAACCAAAATGACCTTGATTGACATGAGGCTTTGCAGGGTGATCACAATATGCATTTTTGACTTGCTGGATTTTTCTTGGATTTTTCTGAAAATATTTCCTGTAGAAATATTTCAAATCCTTGAAATGGGCAGAAATGGTTTTGAGGGGATTCCATGGGGTTATACTATTCTCCATGACATGAGGCTTGGCAAGCTCATCAAACATGTCATATGAGACATGATAGAATTTTCTTGGAATTGTTGGGGAATATTTCCTTTGTAAATATTTCAAAAGCTTGAAATATCCAGAAAGGGTTTTTGAGGGATTTGACCAATATTTTGAACATGACCATGTGTTGAAACTCTTATATATGGGAAATATATGCCCCCTGAGTTTCCCTGATTTTGTCAAATATTTTTGAAACAATAAAATAATTTTTCCCTATTAAAGACCATTTCTGGCCTTAAGAAAAAGCTTTTAAATAAAATAGGAAAATAACTTTTAAAATTATATTTTTGTGGTTTCTGGGAATCCTATATCTAATAGGTTTCAAATATACCTTTTGAAATATTTTTCACACCTCAAATCAAGTACTTGCAGTGCAAATCTCAATTCAAGGGTTTTTGGAAAACTAATTTTAGAAAATACTTTTTGGCCAAATTATTTTTGTAAGAAATTATTTTTATGTCCTATACACATGGCATGATCATTGGTTCAAGAGTTTGGAGAAAGGAGATGAAGTATAGGAGTTGGAGGATTTATTTGATTTTTGGAGCACTTGCAAACAACATACAAAATCCAATCAAGGTAAGGTCCAAAACACTCAAAAGTTTTTGTCAAACCACATTTTATCATGATTTATTAGCTTAAGTGTTGTGGCATGAAAATCAGGGTGTGACAATTTCCTCCTTTGTCTTTCATAACTTCAAACATAACTGCTTCTAATGTGATAAAGCTTCTGTACAACTTGTGGGGATCATAGTTCTCGAATTCCTCTTCCACACCCTGTACCAGTTCCTGGATGTTTGTAGGTGACTTGCAGTCGGTTAGATACTGGAGGGAGTTATGAAAACAGAGGTCCAAACAATTAAACTCAGGGCTATTTGGAGGTTGTTGTAGCAATCGGATGTCTAGATTAGTTTGTTGCACGACTTCCTAAAAATCTGTAAGTGCATCAAGTGCAACCCCTAGTTGGTTTTGGAGTATTGACGACAAACTTGGTTGAGGGACTAATGTGTTTGTGAGAACTGCAGGATAACACAGGTAGTAGTCCCTTATTGATTCGGTTTACCTACCAAAGATGACCCCTAAAAATGTATGAAGACATTGAAGACAATGGTGGTTTGTGAAGATATTCACAGTGAAGATTATGACATGAGATAACATTCACGTGAAGACTATGGAATGCGACGACATAGTTGTTCCGTAGTTTCCTTTTCTTCTTTGTTGAGTCACAGGAACCACCGTACTGCTAAGTGGGTTCCAAGTGAACAAAGTCAGAGTGACTGATGTGATGCTCAACCAAATCCTATGTTTTTGAGCAAAGACAATGAGAGCAAATCTTATCCAGAGCTGGATGAGTCAGCTTTACTTGTAGCCGAAGTCAAGCTGCCGCGTGTGTTTGAAATCCGACCGTTGGACACGTGTCGGTTCCTTAGCGACCCAGGGTCAGTTCGGACAAATCAGGTCGGGTTGCCTCCTGGCTATAAATAGCCCACCCCCTACTGTTGGGGAACATAGTAATTTCAAAAAAAAATCCTACGCACACGCAAGATCATGGTGATGCATAGGAACAAGAGGGGAGAGTGTTGTCCACGTACCCTTATAGATCGAAAGCGGAAGCGTTAGCACAACGCGGTTGATGTAGTCGTACGTCTTCACGATCCGACCGATCAAGTACCGAACGCACGACACCTCCGAGTTCAGCACACGTTCAGCCCGATGACGTCCCTCGAACTCCGATCCAGCCGAGTGTTGAGGGAGATTTTCGTCAGAACGACGACATGGTGATGATGATGTTCTGTCGACGCAGGGCTTCACCTAAGCACCGCTACAGTATTATCGAGGTGACTATGGTGGAGGGGGGCACCGCACCCGGCTAAAAGATCAAACGATCAATTGTTGTGTCTAGGGTGCCCCCTGCCCCCGTATATAAAGGATCAAGGGGGGAGGTGCGGCCGTCCAAGGGGGGTGCGCCGGGAGTAGGATTCCCCCGTTTCCTAGTTGGATTAGGACTTGGGGGGGAGAGGTGGAGGAGAAGAAGGAAGGGGGGGCGCCGCCCCCCTCTCCTTGTCCTATTCGAACAAGGGGGGAGGGGCACGCGGCCCTTGCCCTGGCCGCCTCTCCTCTTCTCCACTAAGGCCCACTATGGCCCATTAACCCCCCGGGGGGTTCTGGTAACCTCCCGGTACTCCGGTAAATCCCGATTTCACCCGGAACACTTCCGATATCCAAACATAGGCTTCCAATATATCAATCTTCATGTCTTGACCATTTCGAGACTCCTCGTCATGTCTGTGATCACATCCGGGACTCCGAACAACCTTCGGTAAATCAAAACATATAAACTCATAATATAACTATCATCGAAACGTTAAGCGTGCGGACCCTACGGGTTCGAGAACTATGTAGACATGACCGAGACACGTCTCCGGTCAATAACCAATAGCGGAACCTGGATACTCATATTGGCTCCCACATATTCTACGAAGATCTTTATCGGTCAGACCGCATAACAACATACGTTGCTCCCTTTGTCATCGGTATGTTACTTGCTCAAGATTCGATCGTCGGTATCTCAATACCTAGTTCAATCTCGTTACCGGCAAGTCTCTTTACTCGTTCCGTAATACATCATCCCGCAACTAACTCATTAGTTGCAATGCTTGCAAGGCTTAAGTGATGTGCATTACCGAGAGGGCCCAGAGATACCTCTCCGACAATCAGAGTGACAAATCCTAATCTCGAAATACGCCAACCCAACAAGTACCTTCGGAGACACCTGTAGAGCACATTTATAATCACCCAGTTACGTTGTGACGTTTGGTAGCACACAAAGTGTTCCTCCGGTAAACGGGAGTTGCATAATCTCATAGTCATAGGAACATGTATAAGTCATGAAGAAAGCAATATCAACACACTAAACGATCGGGTGCTAAGCTAACGGAATGGGTCATGTCAATCACATCATTCTCCTAATGATGTGATCCCGTTAACCAAATGACAACTCATGTCTATGGCTAGGAAACATAACCATCTTTAATCAACGAGCTAGTCAAGTAGAGGCATACTAGTGACACTCTGTTTGTCTATGTATTCACACATGTATTATGTTTCCGGTTAATACAATTCTAGCATGAATAATAAACATTTATCATGATACAAGGAAATAAATAATAACTTTATTATTGCCTCTAGGGCATATTTCCTTCAGTCTCCCACTTGCACTAGAGTCAGTAATCTAGATTACATAGTAATGATCCTAACACCCATGGAGTCTTGGTGCTGATCATGTTTTGCTTGTGGAAGAGGCTTAGTCAATGGGTCTGCAACATTCAGATCCGTATGTATCTTACAAATTTCTATGTCTCCCACCTGGACTAGATCCCGGATGAAATTGAAGCGTCTCTTGATGTGCTTGGATCTCTTGTGAAATCTGGATTCCTTCGCCAAGGCAATTGCACCAGTATTGTCACAAAAGATTTTCATTGGACCCGATGCACTAGGTATGACACCTAGATCGGATATGAACTCCTTCATCCAGACTCCTTCATTTGCTACTTCCGAAGCAGCTATGTACTCCGCTTCACACATAGATCCCGCCACGATGCTTTGTTTAGAACTGCACCAACTGACAGCTCCACCGTTCAATGTAAACACGTATCCGGTTTGTGATTTAGAATCGTCCGGATCAGTGCCAAAGTTTGCATCAATGTAACCATTTACGATGAGCTCTTTGTCACCTCCATAAACGAGAAACATATCCTTAGTCCTTTTCAGGTATTTTAGGATGTTCTTGACCGCTGTCCAGTGATCCACTCCTAGATTACTTTGGTACCTCCCTGCTAGACTTATAGCAAGGCACACATCAGGTCTGGTACACAGCATTGCATACATGATAGAGCCTATGGCTGAAGCATAGGGAACATCTTTCATTTTCTCTCTATCTTCTGCAGTGGTCGGGCATTGAGTCTTACTCAACTTCACACCTTGTAACATAGGCAAGAACCCTTTCTTTGCTTGATCCATTTTGAACTTATTCTAAACTTTGTCAAGGTATGTGCTTTGTGAAAGTCCAATTAAGCGTCTTGATCTATCTCTATAGATATTAATGCCCAATATATAAGCAGCTTCACCGAGGTCTTTCATTGAAAAACTCTTATTCAAGTATCCCTTTATGCTATCCATAAATTCTATATCATTTCCAATCACCAATATGTCATCCACATATAATATCAGATATGCTACAGAGCTCCCACTCACTTTCTTGTAAATACAGGCTTCTCCAAAAGTCTGTACAAAACCAAATGCTTTGATCACACTATCAAAGCGTTTATTCCAACTCCGAGAGGCTTGCACCAGTCCATAAATGGATTGCTGGAGCTTGCACACTTTGTTAGCCTCCTTTGGATCAACAAAACCTTCTGGTTGCATCATATACAACTCTTCTTCCAGAAATCCATTCAAGAATGCAGTTTTGACATCCATCTGCCAAATTTCATAATCATAAAATGCGGCAACTGCTAACATGATTCGGACAGACTTAAGCATCGCTACGGGTGAGAAGGTCTCATCGTAGTCAATCCCTTGAACTTGTCGAAAACCTTTCGCAACAAGTCGAGCTTTGTAGACAGTAGCATTACCGTCAGCGTCAGTCTTCTTCTTAAAGATCCATTTATTCTCAATTGCTTGCCGATCATCGGGCAAGTCAACCAAAGTCCACACTTTGTTCTCATACATGGATCCCATCTCAGATTTCATGGCCTCAAGCCATTTTTTGGAATCTGGGCTCACCATCGCTTCTTCATAGTTCATAGGTTCATCATGGTCGAGTAACATGACTTCCAGAACAGGATTACTGTACCACTCTGGTGCGAATCTTACTCTGGTTGATCTACGAGGTTCAGTAACAACTTGATCTGAAGTTCCATGATCATCATCATTAACTTCCCCACTAATTGGTGTAGGCGTCACATGAATAGATTTCTGTGATGAGCTACTTTCCAATAAGGGAGCAGGTACAGTTACCTCATCAAGTTCTACTTTCCTCCCACTCACTTATTTCGAGAGAAACTCCTTCTCTAGAAAGGATCCATTCTTAACAATGAATGTCTTGCCTTCGGATCTGTGATAGAAGGTGTACCCAACAGTCTCCTTTGGGTATCCTATGAAGACACATTTTTCTGATTTGGGTTCGAGCTTATCAGGTTGAAGCTTTTTCACATAAGCATCGTAGCCCCAAACTTTAAGAAACGACAACTTTGGTTTCTTGCCAAACCACAGTTCATAAGGCGTCATCTCAACGGATTTTGTTGGTGCCCTATTTAACATGAATGCAGCCGTCTCTAAAGCATAACCCCAAAACGATATCAGTAAATCAGTAAGAGACATCATAGATCGCACCATATCTAGTAAAGTACGACTACGACGTTCGGACACACCATTACGCTGTGGTGTTCCGGGTGGCGTGAGTTGCGAAACTATTCCGCATTGTTTCAAATGTAGACCAAACTCGTAACTCAAATATTCTCCTCCACGATCAGATCGTAGAAACTTTATTTTCTTGTTACGATGATTTTCAACTTCACTCTGAAATTCTTTGAACTTTTCAAACGTTTCAGACTTATGTTTCATTAAGTAGATATACCCATATCTGCTTAAATCATCTGTGAAGGTGAGAAAATAACGATACCCGCCACGAGCCTCAACATTCATCGGACCACATACATCTGTATGTATGATTTCCAACAAATCTGTTGCGCTCTCCATAGTACCGGAGAACGGCGTTTTAGTCATCTTGCCCATAAGGCACGGTTCGCAAGTACCAAGTGATTCATAATCAAGTGGTTCCAAAAGTCCATCGGTATGGGGTTTCTTCATGTGCTTTACACCGATATGACCTAAACGGCAGTGCCACAAATAAGTTGCACTATCATTATCAACTCTGCATCTTTTGGTTTTAACATTACGAATATGTGTATCACTACTATCGAGATTCATCAAAAATAGACCACTCTTCTAGGGTGCATGACTATAAAAGATATTACTCATATAAATAGAACAACCATTATTCTCTGATTTAAATGAATAACCGTCTCGCATCAAACAAGATCCAGATATAATGTTCATGCTCAATGCTGGCACCAAATAACAATTATTTAGGTCTAAAACTAATCCCGAAGGTAGATGTAGAGGTAGCGTGCCGACCGCGATCACATCGACTTTGGAACCATTTCCCACGCGCATCGTCACCTCGTCCTTGGCCAGTGTTCGCTTAATCCGTAGTCCCTATTTCGAGTTGCAAATATTAGCAACAGAACCAGTATCAAATACCCAGGTGCTACTGTGAGCTGTAGTAAGGTACACATCAATAACATGTATATCACATATACCTTTGTTCACCTTGCCATCCTTCTTATCCGCCAAATACTTGGGGCAGTTCCGCTTCCAGTGACCAGTCTGCTTGCAGTAGAAGCACTCAGTTTCAGGCTTAGGTCCAGACTTGGGTTTCTTCTCCTGAGCAGCAACTTTCTTGATGTTCTTCTTGAAGTTCCCCTTCTTCTTCCCTTTGCCCTTTTTCTTGAAACTAGTGGTCTTATTGACCATCAACACTTGATGCTTCTTTTTGATTTCTACCTCTGCAGCCTTTAGCATTGCGAAGAGCTCGGGAACCGTCTTATCCATCCCTTGCATGTTATAGTTCATCACGAAGCTCTTGTAGCTTGGTGGAAGTGACTGGAGAATTCTGTCAATGACGCTGTCATCCGGAAGATTAACTCCCAGTTGAATCATGTGATTATTATAACCAGACATCTTGAGTATATGCTCACTGACAGAACTATTCTCCTCCATCTTGCAGCTGTAGAACTTATTGGAGACTTCATATCTCTCAATCCGGGCATTTTTTTGACATATTAACTTCAACTCTTGAAACATCTCATATGCTCCATGACGTTCAAAACGTCATTGAAGTCCCGGTTCTAAGCCGTAAAGCATGGCACACTGAACTATCGAGTAGTCATCAACACATGACTGCCAGGCGTTCACAATGTCTGCAGTTGCCGGCGCAGGTGGTACACCTAGCGGTGCTTCCAGGACATAATTCTTTTGTGCAGCAATGAGGATAATCCTCAAGTTACGGACCCAATCAGTGTAATTGCTACCATCATCTTTCAACTTTTCTTTCTCAAGGAACGCATTAAAATTCAACAGAACAACAGCACGGGCCATCTATCTACAATCAACATAGACAAGCAAGATACTATCAGGTACTAAGTTCATGATAAATTTAAGTTCAATTAATCATATTACTTAAGAAATCCCACTTAGATATAAATCCCTCTAATCTTCTAAGTGATCACGTGATCCAAATCAACTAAACCATAACCGATCATCACGTGAAATGGAGTAGTTTTCAATGGTGAACATCACTATGTTAATCATACCTACTATATGATTAACGCTCGACCTTTCGGTCTCAGTGTTCCGAGGCGATATCTGCATATGCTAGGCTCGTCAAGTTTAACCCAAGTATTATGCGTGTGCAAAACTGGCTTGCACCCGTTGTAGATGGACGTAGAGCTTATCACACCCGATCATCACGTGGTGTCTGGGCACGACGAACTTTGGCAACGGTGCATACTCAGGGAGAACACTTTTATCTTGAAATTTAGTGAGAGACCATCTTATAATGCTACCGTTAATCAAAGCAAGATAAGATGCATAAAAGATAAACATCACATGCAATCAATATAAGTGATATGATATGGCCATCATCATCTTGTGCTTGTGATCTCCATCTCCGAAGCACCTCCATGATCACCATCGTCACCGGCGCGACACCTTGATCTCCATCGTAGCATCGTTGTCTTCTCGCCAATCTTATGCTTCTACGACTATCGCTACCGCTTAGTGATAAAGTAAAGCATTACAGGGCGATTGCATTGCATACAATAAAGCGACAACCATATGGCTCCTGCCAGTTGCCGATAACTCGGTTACAAAACATGATTATCTCATACAATAAAATTTAGCATCATGTCTTGACCATATCACATCACAACATGCCCCGCAAAAACAAGTTAGACGTCCTCTACTTTGTTGTTGCAAGTTTTACGTGGCTGCTACGGGCTTAGCAAGAACCGTTCTTACCTACGCATCAAAACCACAACGATAGTTTGTCAAGTTGGTGATGTTTTAACTTTCGCAGGGACCGGGCGTAGCCACACTCGGTTCAACTAAAGTTGGATAAACTGACACCCGCCAGCCACCTATGTGCAAAGCACGTCGGTAGAACGAGTCTCGCGTAAGCGTACGCGTAATGTCGGTTCGGGTCACTTCATCCAAAAATACCGCCGAACCAAAGTATGACATGCTGGTAAGCAGTATGACTTATATCGCCCACAACTCACTTGTGTTCTACTCATGCATATGACATCTACGCATAAAACCTGGCTCGAATGCCACTGTTGGGGAACGTAGTAATTTCAAAAAAAATCCTACGCACACGCAAGATCATGGTGATGCATAGCAACAAGAGGGGAGAGCGTTGTCCATGTACCCTCGTAGACCGAAAGCGGAAGCGTTAGCACAACGCGGTTGATGTAGTCGTACGTCTTCACGATCTGACCGATCAAGTACCGAACGCACGGCACCTCCGAGTTCAGCACACGTTCAGCCTGATGACGTTCCTCGAACTCCGATCCAGCCGAGTGTTGAGGGAGAGTTTCGTTAGCACGACGGTGTGGTGACGATGATGACGTTCTACCGACGCAGGGCTTCGCCTAAGCACCGCTACAGTTTTATCGAGGTGGACTATGGTGGAGGGGGGGCACTGCACATGGCTAAAATATCAAACGATCAATTGTTGTGTCTAGGGTGCCCCCTGCCCCTATATATAAAGGAGCAAGGGGGGGAGGTGCGGCCGGCCAAGGGGGGCGCGCCAGGAGGAGTCCTACTCCCACCGGGAGT
>NC_041392.1:149906577-150002318 GCF_002162155.2 Triticum dicoccoides | reverse complement strand
TTGCCGCCCCCCTCTCCTTGTCCTATTCGGACTAGGGGGGAGGGGCGTGCGGCCCTTGCCCTGGCTGCCTCTCCTCTTCTCCACTAAGGCCCACTATGGCCCATTAACCCCCCCGGGGGGTTCCGGTAACCTCCTGGTACTCCGGTAAAATCCCGATTTCACCCGGAACACTTACGATATCCAAACATAGGCTTCCAATATATCAATCTTCATGTCTCGACCATTTCGAGACTCCTCGTCATGTCCGTGGTCACATCCGGGACTCTGAACAACCTTCGGTACATCAAAACATATAAACTCATAATATAACTATCATCGAAACGTTAAGCGTGCGGACCCTACAGGTTCGAGAACTATGTAGACATGACCGAGACACGTCTCCGGTCAATAACCAATAGCGGAACCTGGATGCTCATATTGGCTCCCACATATTCTACGAAGATCTTTATCGGTCAGACCGCATAACAACATACATTGTTCCCTTTGTCATCGGTATGTTACTTGCCCGAGATTCGATCGTCGGTATCTCAATACCTAGTTCAATCTCATTACCGGCAAGTCTCTTTACTCATTCCGTAATACATCATCCCGCAACTAACTCATTAGTTGCAATGCTTGCAAGGCTTAAGTGATGTGCATTACCGAGAGGGCCCAGAGATACCTCTCCGACAATCGGAGTGACAAATCCTAATCTCGAAATACGCCAACCCAACAAGTACCTTCGGAGACACCTGTAGAGCACCTTTATAATCACCCAGTTACGTTGTGACGTTTGGTAGCACACAAAGTGTTCCTCTGGTAAACGGGAGTTGCATAATCTCATAGTCATAGGAACATGTATAAGTCATGAAGAAAGCAATAGCAACATACTAAACGATCGTGTGCTAAGTTAACGGAATGGGTCATGTCAATCACATCATTCTCCTAATGATGTGATCCCGTTAACCAAATGACAACTCATGTCTATGGCTAGGAAACATAACCATCTTTGATCAACGAGCTAGTCAAGTAGAGGCATACTAGTGACACTCTATTTGTCTATGTACTCACACATGTATTATGTTTCCGGTTAATACAATTCTAGCATGAATTATAAACATTTATCGTGATATAAGGAAATAAATAATAACTTTATTATTGCCTCTAGGGCATATTTCCTTCACCTACACCATAAATTGGGGGCTGCTCAGAGTTAGTGCACGGCTTTTGTCGTTTGAGAGCAACGCACCTCCGAAGCATTTGAGAGAGAGATCCTTGCGAGGACAAAGCCCAAAACACCCAGAGCTGAAGAGTGTTAGGCATCACTGAAGTCTTTCTGTCCGCGTGATCTGAAGACTTGTCACACTTGAGGACTGTGAATCCTCCAGCCAATTAGGTGTCGCGTTCTGAGCATCCAAGAGCCATTGTGGATTACCAGTGAACGAAGTCTGTGAAGGTTTGGAAGTCTACCTTGAAGACTTACCAGAGTGATTGGGCGAGGACTAAGTGTTCTTAGCTCAAGGGGAATAAGGTGAAGACGTGGTCTTATGAGTTAAATCTCAGCCTCCCTAACCAAATGTACAGTTGTCGCAACAACTGGAACTGGTCTACCAAATCCTTGCCTTCAAGAAGCTACTGGTTCTATCCTTCACTTCCCTTTACTTTCAGTCTGTCTTCGTGAAGTCATTGTCTGCTTGCATGATATGATTGTCTTCACTATGTGAAGACTATTTACCATTTGGCTTCATACCATCTTCCATCCTGATCTATACTACCTAGTTGCTGATAGTCTTCGTGCTTTCACTTCATTGCTTACTTGACTATGGCTTGTCTAGTGTAGTCTACCTTCTGCTGCATATCAATAGGTTCATTTCTACTGTTCGTCTTCAAAGTGTAGGATCGAAAGTATGTCTAGAGGGGGGGGGGGTGATTAGACTACTTGACCAAATAAAAACTTAACCTTTTCCCAATTTTAGTTCTTGGCAGATTTTAGCTATTTTGGGACAAGTCAAGCAATCATCACATAATTCAAGCAAGCATGCAAAGAGTATATTGGCAGCGGAAAGTAAAGCATGCAACTTGCAAGAATGTAAAGGGAAGGGTTTGGAGAATTCAAACGCTATTGGAGACATGGATGTTTTTCCCGTGGTTCGGATAGGTGGTGCTATCCTACATCCACGTTGATGGAGACTTCAACCCACGAAGGGTAACGGTTGTGCGAGTCCACACAGGGCTCCACCCAAGGGCAACGGTTGCGCGAGTTCACACAGGGCTCCACCCATGAAGGGTCCACGAAGAAGCAACCACCCACAAAGGGTCCACGAAGAAGCAACCTTGTCTATCCCACCATGGCCAACGCCCACACAGGACTTGCCTCACTAGCGGTAGATCTTCACGAAGTAGGCGATCTCCTTGCCCTTACAAACTCCTTGGTTCAACTCCACAATCTTGTCGGAGGCTCCCAAGTGACACCTAGCCAATCTAGGAGACACCACTCTCCAAGAAGTAACAAATGGTGTGTAGGTAATGAACTCCTTGCTCTTGTGCTTCAAATGATAGTCTCCCCAACACTCAACTCTCTCTCATAGGATTTGGATTTGGTGGAAAGAAGATTTGAGTAGAAAGCAACTTGGGGAGGCTAGAGATCAAGATTCATATGGTAGGAATGGAATGTCTTGGTCTCAACACATGAGTAGGTGGTTCTCTCTTAGAACATATGAGTTGGAATGATGTCTGTGTTCTGATGGCTCTCTCACTTAATGAGGAGGAGGTGGAGGGGTATATATAGCCTCCACACAAAATCCAACCGTTACACAGTTTTCCAATCTCGGTGGGACCGAATCAATAAGCTCAGTCGGACCGAAAATGTAAACCTAGTGACCGTTAGTGATTTTCGGTGGGACTGACATGCAACTCGGTAGGACCGATATGGTTAGGGTTTGGGCATAACGTAATCTCGGTGAGACCGATTGCACAAACTCGGTGAGACCGAATTTGGTAATTAGCTAACCAGAGAGTTGGTCAGGCAAACTCGGTGGGACCGATTTGCTCTTTCGGTGAGACCGAGTGGAACTCGGTGAGAACGAAAAGTTACAAAGGGGAAACACTGAGTTTACATTGCAATCTTGGTGGGACCGATTCGCTCTTTCGGTGGGACCGAAAAGTTACGAAAGGGAAACAGAGAGTTTGCAACCCCATCTCGGTGAGACCGAGATCCCTATCGGTAGAATTGAATTGCTAGGGTTTGGCAGTGGCTAATGACAAGTGAAGCTCGGTGGCGCCGGATAGGAAGAATCGGTAGGGCCGAGTTTGGCTTAGGGTTTAGGTCATATGTGGATATGCGAAAGTAGTTGAGGGTTTTGGAGCATATCACTAAGCACATGAAGCAAGAGGCTCATTAAGCAACACCTCATCCCTCCTTAATAGTATTGGCTTTTCCTAAAGACTCAATGTGATCTTGGATCACTAAAATATAAAATGAAGAGTCTTGAGCTTTTGAGCTTGAGCCAATCCTTTGTCCTTAGCATTTTGAGGGTTCCACTTTCACATCCATGCCATGCCAATCATTGAGCTTTCCTGAAATGATCATCTTGGAATAGCATTAGCTCAATGAGCTATATGTTGTTATGAATTACCAAAACCACCTAGGGATAGTTGCACTTTCAATCTCCCCCTTTTTGGTAATTGATGACAACATATAGATCAAAGCTTCGACAAAAGATAATAATCATGAAATATATCGTCGCTTTGAGAAGTATGTGATAAGTAAGAGCTCCCCCTAAATTTGTGCATATTTAAAATTTGCTTTGGACTGCAAATGCACAAAGAGTTAGAGTCATGGGTTACTCTTCCATGTCACATACATCTTGGTGGAGCGCTTAAAATGATAAGAATGAAATACATGCACTCATCACCAAGAATAATGTATGATCACACAAGATAGATAGGATAACAGTATTAAGCAAGCATTAAGTGTAGCTTATGATCAAACACATGATCATCAATGTCTCACAAATAATGACGTAGTATCTCAAGCACTCAAAAGCAAACAAGTTCGAAAAACCACCAAATAAAGCAAGAGATAAAAGCAACACTCTCTCTCTCGAAGCCTATGATCTATACATCTTCTCCCCCTTTGGCAACAAGTTACCAAAAAGTTCCTGGAAAATGCATAGCACTAGATCGACGCTCAGGCTTGATCTTCAGGTGGTGGTGGAGTCCGGATCACTCCAAGGACGAAGGCTTCGGTAGATGCTAAAGTAGTCGCTAGAGTTGGAGCTGAAGTAGATGCTGGAGCTGAGGCTGTAGCTGGTGCTGAAGTGGTGGCTCTTGTGTCAGCAACTGGCACAGCAGACGACCTCGGACCTCTTGGCACTCTGGAAAAGGCATGAGTAGTAGTCCTACCTCTCCGCTCCTGCATGTCCTCCTGGAGCTGCTCCACTGCAGACTGAACTTCCGTTACCTTGACATCCAAGTCACAGAACTTCTGTTCCATGATTCTCTCTAGGCTCTGCTGATTCTGAGTGAGGGTGGCTAGACTTTGCTCAATCCTCAGTGTGGATGCAATCAAGTAACCAAGCTGCTCTTGTTTGGTCTTCAAGAAGTATTCAGATGCCTCCTCTTGAGTAGGCATCTTGGCAGCTTTCTCCTTCTTTGCAAATGCTTGGGCAGATGATGGCTCGTTCTCAGTCATGACCACTTGGTTATCCTCAAAATCTAGACGGATGGGCAAATGTTCCTTATCCAATAGATATATGCCCGTGCCCATCTTGGAGTTGATGAGCTCCTGAATCTGAGGGGCATATCCGCAACTCCTCTTCTGATCTGCTGCAGTCCTCTTGATTGTTTCCACTATGAGGCTCATCACCTTGAACTTCTGAGGCACATCAAACACATGTAGCAAGTTGATAGCATGGCCTCTGATCATCTTGTGATCTCCAGACTTGGGTAGTAAGGTGTGCCTTAGTATCCAATTGATCGTCGGAGCCCTGACAAAAGGTAATGTACTGAGCCAAATTTGAAGGTATCAAGTGCTTCATTTGGGATCTCCTTGTACATATTTGACATTGAGTTGTGGTCCATCTTTTTCTTGGCATAGATATCCAAGTCTTCATCTTGCTCCTCTGGGGCATTAATGATCTGTGCCCACTCAGCAACTGTGGATTGGTACCTTGTACCCTCAGACATCCATGTGATCCTCCCATCTGGATAAAAGTGAGCCGTGGAGTAGAACTGCATGATAAGCTCCTTGTTCCACTTTGTGAGCTTCTGCCCAACAAAGTCAGCTACTCCACAAGATATGAAGCTGTCTTGCACTCTAGGATAGTGCTCCTCATTGTCCTTGATGTATGTCCAATCAACCCAACGCATATCACAGACAATGGGCTTCTTATCTAACAACACAGTCTCATAGAAATCCTGCTGCTCCTTGGTGTGAAACCTGTAGTCCACGGCAGTCCTTCTCCTTGAAGCATATGGGTCTGCTTCTCTCCATTTCCTCAGCCCTGAATCTCTCCTGAGCTTCATGTCCTCAGCCACAGGATGAGCATCATTGTGGTCTGGGATCTTGGGCTTTAGCTTCCTTAGGACATTTTCTTCCTCTTCTTCAGCAACAGTCTCAGGCACTTGGGCCTTGTTCTTCTCAGCTGCAGGAATGCTCCTTGTATTTCTCTTAGGCTTTGGCTTTGGAGCTGACTTGGCCTTGGAAGCTGCTCCCCATGATTTTATGGCATCTCCCATAAGCTTGGGTGCCTTGGGCGCTGGTGCAACTGCCTCTTCTTCTTCCTCCTCTTCCATGATGGAAGCTTTGCCAAGCACTCTAGCCACAGTCTTCTTCACCCTTTCCTTTCTTTTCTTGCCCTCAGCTGCAACTGGCTCTTGGGGAGTGGGCTTCTTAGTTGAGGCTCTTGCCTTTGACATGGGCTGCCTGCCTGCTGGCCTTTTGATTTTAAGACCTGGCTTAGTGCCTTGAGCTGGCTCAACTCTCTTGGAAGTGGCCTCTTCCTCTGCCACATAGTCCTCATCTTCGGAATCTGAAGTCCTCTTCTTCCTTTGTCTCGTGGCAGCCTTTGGAAAATTACTAGGAGTGCTCCTGCTGCCTTCATCAGATGAACTGGAGGGACTAGTGCCCTCACTCATCACCACTTGCTGCTTTGACATGTTTTGGCTATCACTTTGGTCTGACATGCTGCAAAATGACTGCTGACCCCTAGTTCGGCGGGGACTTGCTACGGCGGCAACGGCAGGGCAGAATTTCCGTTGACAGCAACAGAGACCAGTAACTGGAGGCTGCTGGCGGCGAGAAGACAATCTGGAGACCATGAGGGCAGAGCAGGCTATCGCGCGGGCGAAGGGGTTCAGAGAAATTTCCAAATTTTGCCCGTGACTATATATAGCCCGACCCTGTCGGTGTGACCGAGTGGAATGACTCGGTGGCACCGAGATTCATAACTGCGTGCAGTTACTGAAACTCGGTGTGACCGAGAGGTTCAAATCAGTTGCACCGAGATCGAAAACCTAGATCAACTTAATGATCTCGGTAGGACCGAAAGTGGAGTATCGGCCAGACCGAGAATCATAAAGAGGTTTTGGAAGTTTAAGTCTATGAGGAATCGGGAACTCCGAGCGCTCCTCACACAGAGTGGTTCGAATCTGACTTGATCAAATTTTGTGATGCAGCATGAATAGAGTTTGAGACGAGAAAAGCATAGATAGCTAGAGGAGGTTCTTAGGCATTCTTGTCCATCCACTTGGCAAAAAGAAATAAAGCCGAACAATCAAAACAACAAGTGGATGTCCTCGAATGAGTAAAATATGCAATCAGCATGCTCACACAATAAGATGGCAAATGAAATATGTGACAAGGCATGCACAACCAATTCTAGCATCTATCAAGCAATTTGCGATGACTAGGTCATCTATATATGAGTATATTGACTTACGAGTCAAGTGAGATCACTTGATCATAGATCGTACTCATCGTTTAAGCTCTAGTGGGGTTACCACTTTTACATAAAGCATTGTTGTGTTCACATCTTTAGAGTTGCTTTAGCTCAAGTCTTAGAGTAAAGCTCCCCCTAGATGTGATATCCCCCCTAAGAGGGATGAACTAACCTTGGGTTTTGTCGATGATGACTTCATGTAGATATTGAAGATGTGGATGCTCAATGTTGATGTAGATCTCTTGGAGCTATCCATTTGAGTGAATTGCACTTTCAATACCTACATGGGTTAGTCCCACAAGGAACAAACAAGGATATCCATAGACATAGAGTGATGCACACAAAAGATGATGTCCATGAAAACTTTTAGGTTACCTTGTCCCTTGTATTACCAACAAGAGGGTTTGTGACTCCTTGAACTAGTGCAAGATGTGGAAGTTGATTGCACTTGTTCTTGCCAAAATGATAAGAGTGAAGTATGTTGGCGGAGTCACCCTCAAGAACTCTCTAGTTCTTCTTCTTTTGGATCCACATCATCTTGATGGGAATCCTTGGAGTTGTAGTCGTACTTGATGAAGTGGAACTTGAAGTAGTCTTGGGAATCCACTTGACTAAGGTCTTAGGAGCTTCTTCAAATGCATCAATTTCCTCTTGAAGCTTGTCCTTGCCTTTTTTGCTCGTAGTCTTGTGGTGAAGATCATCTTGAGCTTGTGTCCCCTTGAAAGAAGCATACTTCTCTTGTTGAGGGACAAACTTTGTCTTGGGGTATTGATCTTCTTCCCACTCAACTCCATTGGCATTGAACTTTCGTTCAAAACCAACACCTTGATTCTTCCGGTGCATTCCTTGCCTGCGCACAATTTCCTCGAATTGCTTACTCCCGGCAAGGCTTTTGTACACTCCTTTCTCTATAATTCCCTTCAATAAACTATTTTCTTGCTCAAGTGTAACTTGGCTAAGAGAATCATTAGTGGAATCAAGAGAGCTACTAGAAGCAACAATATTGGATTTACCATGATCATTGTTACTGCTAGAGGAAGAATCTTTCTTGTTACTAGACTTGACTTGAGGCATGTAAGTGGATAAGAGTAAACGCTTGGCAATGTAAGAAGAACTTTTCTTGCGGAGATCATCATTGATTGCCTTTAAGAACTCATGCTCTTGCTCAAGATTGAGCTTTTCAAAGCGTAATTTCTCATGAGCTCTTAAAAGTTCTCGATGATCTTCGAAGATAGTGTCATGAGCTAACTTAAGAGTTTTTAGTTCTTTAGTTAGAGCCTCAATCTTCTCCTTATCATTGTCATTCGTTTTATCTTGATTAGCATGTTTAATTGACATTTCATCATAGTATTCATCACTAGAGTTGTCACCAAGCAAATCATCACCTAACAAGTCATCTTCATCACTACTGAAATCAACATACTCGGGGTGTGTTACCTTAGGACCTTTGGCCATGAAGTATCTTCCAATTCCTTCATTTGGTGAATCAAATATGTCGTAGGAGTTGGTTGACACAAGTGCTAGACCGGCAACACCTTCATCTTGAGTATCTTCGGAGTCGGAGTGATAACTTCTCTTGGAGTGGCTGTCGGAGTCGGAGCCGGATGCCCATTCACCAACATGAGCTTGATGTCTTCATTTTGTGTAGCTCCTTGATGATTTTTCCTTCCTTTCCGAATCCTTGCTTGTCCGTGAGTATCTTCGTTCATAACGATCATCTCTACTCCTTCTCTCTCTTGGTGGTGATCCTTTGCTTATTCTTTTTGGAGAATCTTCTCTTCTCTTGTAGGGAGCCGTACACTCATTGGAATAGTGTCCGGGTCTTCCACAATTGCAACAGTTTCGCTCTTGACTAGAAGATCTTTTGTCATTGTAGGACCTTGACTTGGAGCTTCTATCTTTGCTTCTATTCTTGTATAACTTGTTGAAGTTCTTCACCATTAAGCTCAATTCTTCATTGAAGTCTTGTTTCTCACTTGATGATGTAGGGGCTTCACATGAGGCTTTATAGGGACCACTTGATTTGTTGTGAAGTTCCTCTTTATCCTTAAGTGACATCTCATGAGCAACAATTCTCCCAATCACCTCCGTTGGCTTGAGATCTTTGTAATTTGGCATCATTTGGATCAATGTGCACACAGTATCATATTTTCCATCCAAGGCTCTTAGGATCTTCTTGATGATGAATCTATCGGTCATCTCTTCACTTCCTAAGCCGGCAATCTCATTTGTGATGAGAGCAAGCCTAGAGTACATTTCAGCGACACCTTCACCATCCTTCATCTTGAACTTGTCAAGTTGGCCTTGAAGCACATCCAACTTGGATTCCTTCACGGAGTCGGTACCTTCGTGCATATCAATCAAAGTGTCCCAAATTTCCTTTGCATTCTCAAGGCAGCTGATTTTGTTGAATTCTTCGGGGCACAATCCGTTGAAGAGAATATCACAAGCTTGAGCATTGTATTGCAACATCTTCAACTCATCCGCGGTAGCTTCACGGTTTGGTTCTCTCCCATCAAAGAAGTCACCTTGCAAACCAACACACACAATAGCCCAAACAGTGGGGTTATGTCCAAGAATATGCATTTTCATTTTATGCTTCCAACTAGCAAAATTAGTACCATCAAAGTAAGGACCTCTACGGTGATAATTTCCCTCGCTAGACGCCATACTCTCCTAGGTTGTGAAACCAAGGCTATGACCGCCAAAAGCTATGGAGATCAAGCAAATGGAGACCAAAGCTCTGATACCACTTGTAGGATCGAAAGTATGTCTAGAGGGGGGGGATGATTAGACTACTTGACCAAATAAAAACTTAACCTTTTCCCAATTTTAGTTCTTGGCAGATTTTAGCTATTTTGGGACAAGTCAAGCAATCATCACATAATTCAAGCAAGCATGCAAAGAGTATATTGGCAGCGGAAAGTAAATCATGCAACTTGCAAGAATGTAAAGGGAAGGGTTTGGAGAATTCAAACGCTATTGGAGACACGGATGTTTTTCCCGTGGTTCGGATAGGTAGTGCTATCCTACATCCACGTTGATGGAGACTTCAACCCACGAAGGGTAACGGTTGCGTGAGTCCACACAGGGCTCCACCCAAGGGCAACGGTTGCGCGAGTCCACACAGGGCTCCACCCACGAAGGGTCCACGAAGAAGCAACCACCCACAAAGGGTCCATGAAGAAGCAACCTTGTCTATCCCACCATGGCCAACGCCCACACAGGACTTGCCTCACTAGCGGTAGATCTTCACGAAGTAGGCGATCTCCTTGCCCTTACAAACTCCTTGGTTCAACTCCACAATCTTGTCGGAGGCTCCCAAGTGACACCTAGCCAATCTAGGAGACACCACTCTCCAAGAAGTAACAAATGGTGTGTAGGTAATGAACTCCTTGCTCTTGTGCTTCAAATGATAGTCTCCCCAACACTCAACTCTCTCTCATACGATTTGGATTTGGTGGAAAGAAGATTTGAGTGGAAAGCAACTTGGGGAGGCTAGAGATCAAGATTCATATGGTAGGAATGGAATGTCTTGGTCTCAACACATGAGTAGGTGGTTCTCTCTCAGAACATATGAGTTGGAATGATGTGTGTGTTCTGATGGCTCTCTCACTGAATGAGGAGGAGGTGGAGGGGATTATATAGCCTCCACACAAAATCCAACTGTTACAAAGTTTTCCAATCTCGGTGGGACCGAATCAATAAGCTCGGTCAGACCGAAAATGTAAACCTAGTGACCGTTAGTGATTTTCGGTGGGACTGACATGCAACTCGATAGGACCGATATGGTTAGGGTTTGGGCATAACGTAATCTCGGTGAGACCGATTACACAAACTCGGTGAGACCGAATTTGGTAATTAGCTAACCAGAGAGTTGGTCAGGCAAACTCGGTGGGACCGATTTGCTCTTTCGGTGAGACCGAGTGGAACTCGGTGAGACCGAAAAGTTACAAAGGGGAAACACCGAGTTTACATTGCAATCTCGGTGGGATTGATTCGCTCTTTCGGTTGGACCGAAAAGTTACAAAAGGGAAACAGAGAGTTTGCAACCCCATCTCAGTGAGACCGAGATCCCTAGCGGTAGAACCGAATTGCTAGGGTTTGGCAGTGGCTAATGACAAGTGAAACTCGGTGGCGCCGGATAGGAAGAATCGGTAGGGCCGAGTTTGGCTTAGGGTTTAGGTCATATGTGGATATGGGAAAGTAGTTGAGGGTTTTGGAGCATATCACTAAGCACATGAAGCAAGAGGCTCATTAAGCAACACCTCATCCCTCCTTAATAGTATTGGCTTTTCCTAAAGACTCAATGTGATCTTGGATCACTAAAATATAAAATGAAGAGTCTTGAGCTTTTGAGCTTGAGCCAATCCTTTGTCCTTAGCATTTTGAGGGTTCCACTTTCACATCCATGCCATGCCAATCATTGAGCTTTCCTGAAATGATCATCTTGGAATAGCATTAGCTCAATGAGCTATATGTTGTTATGAATTACCAAAACCACCTAGGGATAGTTGCACTTTCACAAAGCCCCCATGTTTTGAAGACTTTCATAAAAATCGCCTATTCACCCCCCTAGTCGATAACTAGCACTTTCAATTGGTATCAGAGTAAGGTTCTCCCTTGTTCTGTGTGATTCAGTTTATGTTGGGAAACACAGTATTTCAAAACATTTACCTACGATCACGCAAGAACTATCTAGGAGATGCATAGCAATGAGTGGGGAGAGTGTGTCCACGTACCCTCGTAGACCAAAAGCGGAAGCGTTTAGTAACGCGGTTGATGTAGTCGAACGTTTTCGCGATCCAACCGATCCAAGCACCGAACGTACGGCACCTCCGCGTTCAGCACACGTTCAGCTCGATGACATCCCTCGAACTCTTGATCCAGTTGAGGCCGAGGGAGAGTTCCATTAGCACGATGGCGTGGTGACGGTGATGATGAAGTTACCGGTGCAGGGCTTTTCCTAAGCACTACGATGATATGACTGAGGTGTGTAACTGTGGAGGGGGGCACCGCACACGGTTAAGAGAAACTTGTGTGTTCTAGGGTGCCCCCTGCCCCCGTATATAAAGGAGGGGAGGGGAGGCCGGACGGCCCTCCTAGGGCGCGCTAGGAGAGGGGAGTCCTACTAGGACTCCAAGTCCTAGTAGGATTCCACCTAAGGAAGAGGGGGAAGAAGGAAGGAAGAGGGGGAAGGGAAGGAAAGGGGGGCGCCGCCCCCTTCCCCTAGTCCAATTCAGACCCAAGGGGGGGTGGGCGCGGCCAGCCCCTTGTGGCCCTTCCTCTCTTCCCACTAAGGCCCATCAAGGTCCATTAGTTCCCCTGGGGGGTTCCGATAACCCTTCGGCACTCCGATAGGTATCCGGTACCTCTCGGAACTCATCCGGTGTCCGAATAACATCGTCCAATATATCAATCTTTATGTCTCAACCATTTCGAGACTCCTCGTCATGTCTGTGATCTCATCCGGGACTCCGAACAATCTTCGGTCGTCAAATCACATAACTCATAATACAAATCGTCATCGAACGCTAAGCGTGCGGACCCTACAGGTTCGAGTACTATGTAGACATGACCGAGACACATCTTCGGTCAATAACCAATAGCGGAAACTGGATGCTCATATTAGCTTCTACATATTCTACGAAGATCTTTATCGGTCAAAACCGCATAACAAGATACGTTATTTCCTTTGTCGTCGGTATGTTACTTGCCCGAGATTCGATCGTCGATATCACCATACCTAGTTCAATCTCGTTACTAGCAAGTCTCTTTACTCGTTCCGTAACGCATCATCCCGTGACTAACTCATTAGACATATTGCTTGCAAGGCTCGCAGTGATGTTCATTACCGAGAGGGCCCAGAGATACCTCTCTGATACACGGAGTGACAAATCCTAATCTCGATCTATGCCAACTCAACAAACACCATCGGAGACACCTGTAGAGCATCTTTATAATCACCCAGTTACGTTGTGACGTTTGATAGCACACAAGGTGTTCCTCCGGTATTCGGGAGTTGCATAATCGCATAGTCAGAGGAACATGTATAAGTCATGAAGAAAGCAATAGAAATAAAACTAAACGATCATTATGCTAAGCTATCACATCATTCTCTAATGATGTGATCCCATTCATCAAATGACAACACATGTCCATGGTCAGGAAACTTAACCATCTTTGATTAACAAGCTAGTCAAGTAGAGGCATACTAGGGACACTCTGTTTGTCTATGTATTCACACATGTACTAAGTTTCTAGTTAATACAATTCTAGCATGAATAATAAACATTTATCATGATATAAAGAAATATAAACAACAACTTTATTATTGCCTCTAGGGCATATTTCCTTCAGTCTCCCACTTGCAGAGTCAATAATCTAGATTACATAGTAATGATTCTAACACCCATGGAGTCTTGGTGCTGATCATGTTTTGCTCGTGAGAGGCTTAGTCAATGGGCCTTCAATATTCAGATCTGTATGTATTTTGCAAATTTCTATCTCTCCCTCCTTGACTTGATCGCGGATGGAATTGAAGCATCTCTTAATGTGTTTGGTTCTCTTGTGAATTTTGGATTCCTTCGCCAAGGCTATTGCTCCAGTATTGTCACAAAAGATTTTCATTGGACCGATGCACTAGGTATGACACCTAGATCGCATATGAACTCCTTCATCCAGACTCCTTCATTTGCTGCTTCTGAAGCAGTTATGTACTCCACTTCACACGTAGATCCCGCCACGACACTCTGTTTGGAACTGCACCAACTGATAGCTCCACCATTCAATATAAATACGTATCCGGTTTGTGACTTAGAGTCATCCGGATCAGTGTGAAAGCTTGCATCGACGTAACCGTTTACGACAAGCTCTTTGTCACCTCCATAAACGAGAAACATATCCTTAGCTTTTCAGGTATTTTAGGATGTTCTTGACCGTTGTCCAGTGATCCACTCCTGGATTACTTTGGTACCTCCCTGCTAAACTAATAGCAGGGCACACATCAGGTCTGGTACACAACATTGCATACATGATAGAACCTATGGCTGAGGCATAGGGAATGACTTTCATTTTCTCTCTATCTTATGTAGTGGTCGGGCATTGAGTCTGACTCAATTTCACACCTTGTAACATAGGCAAGAACCCTTTCTTTCACTGATCCATTTTGAACTTCTTCAAAACTTTATCAATGTATGTGCTTTGTGAAAGTCCAATTAAGCGTCTTGATCTATCTCTATAGATCTTGATGCCCAATATATAAGCAGCTTCTCCGAGGTCTTTCATTGAAAAATTCTTATTCAAGTATCCTTTTATGATATTCAGAAATTTAGTATCATTTCCGATCAACAATATGTCATCCACATATAATATCAGAAAATCTACAGAGCTCCCAGTCACTTTCTTGTAAATACAGGCTTCTCCAAAAGTCTTTATAAAACCATATGCTTTGATCACACTATCAAAGCGTATATTCCAACTCTGAGAGGCTTGCACGAGTCCATAAATGGATCGCTGGAGTTTGCACACTTTGTTAGCATCTTTTGACAAAACCTTTTGGTTGCATCATATACAACTCTTCTTTAAGATATCCATTAAGGAATGCAGTTTTGACATCCATTTGCCAGATTTCATAACCATAAAATGCGGCAATTGCTAACACGATTCGGATAGACTTGAGCATCACTACGGGTGAGAAGGTCTCATCATAGTCAACTCCTTGAACTTGTCGAAAACCTTTCACAACAAGTCGAGCTTTGTAGACAGTAACATTACCGTCAGCGTCAGTCTTCTTCTTGAAGATCCATTTATTCTCTATGGCATGCCGATCATCGGGCAAGTCAACCAAAGTCCACACTTTGTTCTCATACTTGGATCCCACCTCAGATTTCATGGCGTCAAGCCATTTCGTGGAATCTGGGCTCATCATCGCTTCCTCATAGTTCGTAGGTTCGTCATGATTAAGTAACATGACTTCCAGAACAGGATTACCGTACCACTCTGGTGCGGATCTTACTCTGGTTGACCTACGAGGTTCGGTAGTAACTTGATCTGAAGTTTCATGATCATCATCATTAGCTTCCTCACTGATTGGTGTAGGAATCACTGGAACTGATTTCTGTGATGAACTACTTTCCAATAAGGGAGCAGGTACAATTACCTCATCAAGTTCTACTTTCCTCCCACTCACTTCTTTCGAGAGAAACTCCTTCTCTAGAAAGGATCCATTCTTAGCAACAAATATCTTTCCATCGGATCTGTGATAGAAGGTGTACCCAACAGTCTCCTTTGGGTATCCTATGAAGACACATTTCTACGATTTGGGTTCGGGCTTATCAGGTTGAAGCTTTTTACCATAAGCATCGCAACCCCAAACTTTAAAAAACGACAACTTGGGTTTCTTGCCAAACCACAGTTCATATGGTGTCGCCTCAACGGATTTAGATGGTGCCCTGTTTAACGTGAATGCAGCCGTCTCTAAAGCATAGCCCCAAAACGACAGTGGTAAATCAGTAAGAGACATCATAGATCGCACCATATCTAATAAAGTGCGGTTACGACGTTCGGACACACCATTACGATGTGGTGTTCCAGGTGGCGTGAGTTGCGAAACTATTCCGCATTGTTTCAAATGAAGACCAAACTCATAACTCAAATATTCTCCTCCACGATCAGATCGTAGAAACTTTATTTTCTTGTTACGATGATTTTCCACTTCACTCTCAAATTCTTTGAACTTTTCAAATGTTTCAGACTTATGTTTCATTAAGTAGATATACCTATATCTGCTCAAATCATCTGTGAAGGTCAGAAAATAACGATACCCGCCGCGAGCATCAACACTCATCGGACCGCATATATCAATACGTATTATTTCCAATAAATCTATTGCTCGCTCCATTGTTTCGGAGAATGGAGTCTTAGTCATCTTGGCCATGAGGCATGGTTCGCAAGCATCAAGTGATTCATAATCAAGTGATTCCAAAAGCCCATCAGCATGGAGTTTCTTCATGCGCTTTAGACCAATATGACCTAAACGCCAGTGCCACAAATAAGTTGCACTATCATTATAAAACTTGTATCTTTTGGCTTCAATACCATGAATATGTGTATCACTACTATCGAGATTTAACAAAAATAGACCACTCATCAAGGGTGCATGACCATAAAAGATATTGCTCATATAAATAGAACAACCATTATTCTCTGATTTAAATGAATAACCGTCTCGCATCGAACAAGATCCAGATATAATATTCATGCTTAACGCTGGCACCAAATAACAATTATTCAGGTCCAAAACTAATCCCGAAGGTAGATGTAGAGGTAGCGTGCCGGCGGCGATCACATCTACTTTGGAACCATTACCCACGCGCATCATCACCTCGTCCTTAGCCAATCTTCGCTTAATAAGTAGCCCCTGTTTCGAGTGCCAAATGTGAGCAACAGAACAAGTATCAAATACCCAGGCGCTACTACGAGCATTAGTAAGGTACACATCAATAACATGTATATCAAATATACCTTTCACTTTGCCATCCTTCTTATCTGCCAAATACTTGGGGCAATTCCGCTTCCAGTGACCAGTCCCTTTGCAGTAGAAGCACTCAGTCTCAGGCTTAGGTCCAGACTTGGGCTTCTTCACTTGAGCAGCAACTTGCTTGCCGTTCTTCTTGAAGTTCCCTTTCTTCCCTTTGCCCTTTTTCTTGAAACTAGTGGTCTTGTTAACAATCAACACTTGATGCTCCTTCTTGATTTCTACCTCCGCAGCTTTTAGCATCGCGAAGAGCTCGAGAATTGTCTTATCCATCCCTTGCATATTATAGTTCATCAGAAGCTTTTGTAGCTTGGTGGCAGTGATTGAAGAACTCTCTCAATGACACTATCATCAGGAAGATTAACTCCCAGTTGAGTCAAGTGGTTGTGGTACCAAGACATTTTGAGTATATGTTCACTGACAGAACTATTCTCCTCCATCTTGCAGCTATAGAACTTATTGGAGACTTCATATCTCTCAATTCGGGCATCTGCTTGAAATATTAACTTCAACTCCTGGAACATCTCATATGCTCCATGACGTTCAAAACATCGTTGAAGTCTCGGTTCTAAGCCGTAAAGCATGGCACACTGAACTATCGAGTAGTCATCAGCTTTGCTCTGCCAGACGTTCATAATGTCCGGTGTTGCTCCTGCAGCGGGTCTTGCACCTAGCAGTGCTTTCAGGACATAATTCTTCTGTGCAGCAATGAGGATAATCCTCAAGTTACAGACCTAGTCCGTGTAGTTTCTACCATCATCTTTCAACTTAGCTTTCTCTAGGAACGCATTAAAATTCAAAGAAACAGTAGCATGGGCCATTTATCTACAATAACATAGACATGCAAAATACTATCAGGTACTAAGTTCATGATAAATTAAAGTTCAATTAATCATATTACTTAAGAACTCCCACTTAGATAGACATCCCTCTAGTCATCTAAATGATCACATGATCCATATCAACTAAACCACGTCCGATCATCACGTGAGATGGAGTAGCTTTCAATGGTGAACATCACTATGTTGATCATATCTACTATATGATTCACGTTCGACCTTTCGGTTTCAGTGTTCCGAGGCCATATCTGCATATGCTAGGCTCGTCAAGTTTAACCCGAGTATTATGCGTGTGCAAAACTGGCTTGCACCCGTTGTATGTGAACATAGAGCTTATCACACCCGATCATCACGTGGTGTCTCGGCACGACGAACTTTCGCAACGGTGCATACTCAGGGAGAACACTTGTTCCTTGAAATTTAGTGAGGGATCATCTTATAATTCTACCGCTGTACTAAGCAAAATAAGATGCATAAAGGATAAACATCACATGCAATCAAAATAAGTGATATGATATGGCCATCCTCATCTTGTGCCTTTGATCTCCATCTCCAAAGCACTGTCATGATCACCATCGTCATCGGCTTGACACCTTGATCTCCATCGTAGCATCGTTGTCGTCTTGCCAACTATTGCTTCTACGACTATCGCTACCACTTAGTGATAAAGTAAAGCAATTACATGGCGATTGCATTTCATACAATAAAGCGACAACCATATGGCTCCTGCCAGTTGCCGATAACTTTTCCAATCATGATCATCTCATACAACAATTTATATATCATCATGACTTGACCATATCACATCACAACAAGCTCTGCAAAAACAAGTTAGACGTCCTCTACTTTGTTGTTGCAAGTTTTACGTGACTGCTACGGGCTTCTTGCAAGAACCGTTCTTACATACACATCAAAACCACAACGATTTTTCGTCAAGTGTGCTGTTTTAACCTTCAACAACGACCGGGAGTAGTCAATCCCGATTCAACTAAAGCTGGAGAAACAGACACCACTAGCCACCTGTGTGCGAAGCACGTCGGTAGAACCAGTCTCATGAACGTGGTCATGTAATGTCGGTCCGGGCCGCTTCATCCAACAATACCGCCGAATCAAAGTAAGACGTTGCTGGTAAGAAGTATGACTATTATCGCTGACAACTCTTTGTGTTCTACTCGTGCATATAACATCTTCGCATAGACCTGGCTCAGATGCCATTGTTGGGAAACGCTGTATTTCAAAATTTTTACCTACGATCACGCAAGATCTATATAGGATATGCGTAGCAACGAGCGGGGAGAGTGTGTCCACGTACCCTCGTAGACCGAATGCGGAAGCATTTAGTAATGCGGTCGATGTAGTCAAACGTCTTCGCGATCCAACCGATCCAAGCACCGAACGTACGGCACCTCCGCGTCAGCACACGTTCAGCTCGATGACGTCCCTTGAACTCTTGATCCAGTTGAGGCCGAGGGAGAGTTCCATCAACATGACGGCACGGTGATGGTGATGATGAAGTTACCAGCGCAGGGCTTTGCGTAAGCACTACGATGATATGACCGAGGTGTGTAGCTGTGGAGGGGGGCACCGCACACGGTTAAGAGAAACTTGTGTGTTCTAGGGTGCCCCCTGCTCCCGTATATAAAGGAGGGGAGGGGAGGCCGGCCGACCCTCCTAGGGCGCGCCAGGAGAGGTAGGACTCCAAGTCCTAGTAGGATTCCACCTAAGGAAGAGGGGGAAGAAGGAAGGGGGCCGACCATCCTTGTGGCCCTTCCTCTCTTCCCACTAAGGCCCATCAAGGGCCATTAGTTCCCCCGGGGGGGTTCCGATAACCCTCCAACACTCTGATAGTTATCTAGTACCTCTCGGAACTCATCCGGTGTCTGAATAACATCGTCCAATATATCAATATTTATGTCTCGACCATTTCGAGACTCCTCGTCATGTCTGTGATCTCATCCAGGACTCTAAACAATCTTCGGTCATCAAATCACATAACTCATAATACAAATCATCATCGAACGTTAAGCTTGCGGACCCTACGGGTTCGAGAACTATGTAGACATGACCGAGACACATCTCCGGTCAATAACCAATAGCGGAACCTGGATGCTCATATTGGCTCCTACATATTCTACGAAGATCTTTATCGGTCAAAATCGCATAACAACATACGTTGTTCCCTTTGTCATTGGTATGTTGCTTGCCCGAGATTCGATCATCGGTATCACCATACCTAGTTCAATCTCGTTACTGGCAAGTCTCTTTACTCATTCCATAATGCATCTTCCCGTGACTAACTCATTAGACACATTGCTTGCAAGGCTCATAGTTATGTGCATTACCGAGAATGCCCAGAGATACCCCTCCAATACATGGAGTGACAAATCCTAATCTCGATCTATGCCAACTCAACAAACACCATCAGAGACACCTATAGAGCATCTTTATAATCACCCAGTTACGTTGTGACATTTGATATCACACAAGGTGTTCCTCCGGTATTCGGGAGTTGCATAATCTCATAGTCAGAGGAACATGTATAAGTCATGAAGAAAGCAATAGGAATAAAACTAAACGATCATTATGCTAAGCTAACAGATGGGTCTTGTCCATCACATCATTCTCTAATGATGTGATCCCGTTCATCAAATGACAACACATGTCCATGGTCAGGAAACTTAACCATCTTTGATTAACGAGCTAGTCAAGTAGAGGCATACTAGGGACACTCTGTTTCTCTATGTATTCACACATGTACTAAGTTTCCGGTTAATACAATTCTAGCATGAATAATAAACATTTATCATGATATAATGAAATATAAATAATAACTTTATTATTGCCTCTAGGGCATATTTCCTTCAGTTTAACCACCTGTAGTTTTAGCTATGTCGACTGCAGGGATAATCAAGGTCTCCGATGCATGCCCCGTCTTCAATGGCACTAATTACCCCTACTGGAAGAGTAATATGCGTATGCATCTTAAAGACATTGACGTCGACCTCTGGTATGTCGTCAAGAATGGCGTTCCCAAGGTCGATGAAGGTGTCACCGCTGCTAATGTCAAGAGGTTCATTCAACTGGATTCGACTGCCAAGAACATCATCTGTGGTCATCTGACCAAAGGACAATATGGCCGTGTGAGTGCACTGGAAACTACAAAGCTAGTATGGGACCGACTCTCCAAGTTCAACGAAGGCGTCTCAACTCAAAGAGACTCAAGGATTTATGTTCTTTGCAACCTATTCAACTGCTTCAAGAGAAACGACAATGAGAATGTCCAGCTCACGTTTAATCGCCTCACTGATATCACAAATGAGCTTCGCGCACTTGGTGCCACTGAGATCACCAAGCACGAAATCGTCAAGAAGCTTCTGAGATCACTTGACAGCTCTTTCGACACCCTGACCCTGATGATTCAAGAACATCCTGACTTCAAGACTCTCGATCCGTCTGACATACTTGAGAGGCTCAACACACATGAGTTCTAGTTATCTAAGAAGAGAGACATCTATGGTCCCAACTATGGTCGAACTCACGCTTTGAAGGCAAAGGTTGTTTCCTCATCTAAAGAAGAATCTGACTATAGTTCTGGTGATCCCAAAGACATTGGAAAGGAGCTAGCTATGCTCGTGAAGAAGTTCCAGAAGTTTACCAAGAAGAAAGGCTTCAGAAAGTCTTCAAGATCCACCTAAAGAAATGATGAAGCTTCCACTCGTGACCACAAGAAGAGAACATGCCACAAATGCAAGAAACCTGGTCACTACATCTCCGAGTGTCCACAATGGGACAATGAGACCAAGAAGAAGAAGAAGAGCAAGGATTATGATTATGATGACAACAAGAAGAAGAAATCCTCAAAGTCTTCATCGAAGTCTTCATTTCTCAAGAAGAACTCATCAAGCAAGGCTCGTGCGTTTGTTGGCAAGGAGATGGATTCAGAGGAGGAGTCTGCTTCTAAGGAGGCGGAGGTGGAGTTTGAGGAGGAGTCTAATTCAGGTGTGGCAAGCTTGGCTCCGGCTTCAGCGTATGTCGCGAAGTCCATCTTCAACACCGAAGACAATGGTCTCGTCCCCAATGTTGATGCTAATGATGAGGATGACTCTGCTCCTACCTACTGCTTCATGGCACGTGGTGCCAAGGTAAACTCACGCGATGCTTACTTTCAAACATCCAGTGAAGATGACTCTGAATGTGAATCTAAACCTAGCTACAACACACTTGCTAAAATTGCTACAAAACAACAAACTGCTATGGAGCATATTCAAAAGTTGTTAGACAAAAGCGATGACCTGTTGGACACGGAAATGACTCAAACTCAGTCCTTAATTGAAGACTGAAAGTGCTAGTTATCGACTAGAGGGGGGGGGGGTGAATAGGCGATTTTTATGAAAGTCTTCAAAACATGGAAGTTTCAAAGACAAACAATAGAAATGACCCTATTGATATGCAGCGGAAGATAAACTACACTAAGCAAGCCATAGTCAAGTATGCAATAATGTGAAAGTACAAAGACTAACAACAGCTAGGTAGTAAGGATCAGGATGGAAGATGGCATGAAGCCAAACTACGAAAATAGTCAGACAGTGAAGACAAATAGGTAAAGCAAACAAGCAATGACTTCACGAAGACTAACTCTAAATAAAGATAGGGAGAGGATAGAACCAGTCACTTGTTGAGGACACATGATTTGTTGGACCAGTTCCAGTTGCTGTGACAACTATACGTCTGGTTAGGGAGGCTGAGATTCAACTCAGAAGACCACATCTTCACCTTATTCCCCTTGAGCTAAGGACACCCAGTCCTCACCCAATTACTCTGGTAAGTCTTCAAGGTAGACTTCCAAACCTTCACAGACTTCATTCATCGGTGATCCACAATGACTCTTGGATGCTCAGAACGCGACGCCTAACCGGCTGGAGGATTCACAATCCTCAAGTGTAATAAGTCTTCAGGTCACGCAGACAGAAAGACTTCAGTGATGCCTAACACTCTTTGGCTCTGGGTGTTTGGGCTTTGTCCTTGCAAGGATTTCTCTCTCTCTCTCTCAAAGGCTTCGAGGTGGGTTGCTCTCAATACGACAAAAGCCATGCACTAACTCTGAGCAGCCACCAATTTATGGTGTAGGGGGTGGGCTATTTATAGCCACTAGGCAACCCGACCTGATATGTCCGAAATGACCCGAGGTCACTAAGGAACTGACACATGTTCCAACGGTCAGATTTCTAACACACACGGCAACTTTACTTGGGCTACAAGCAAAGCTGACTCATCCAGCTCTGGATAAGATTTGCTCTCATTGTCTTCGCTCGAAGATATAGGATTTGGGTTGAGCATCACTTCAGTCACTCTGACTTTGTTCACTTGGAACCCACTTAACAGTACGGTGGTTCCTATGACTCAACAAAGAAGAAAAGGAAACAACGAAATGACTAAGTCTTCGCGCTCCATAATCTTCACTCAATGTCTTCTCATGTCATAGTCTTCAATATGAATATATTCACATACCACCATTGTCGTTAATGTCTTCATACATTTTTGGGGGTCATCTCCGGTAGGTAAACTGAATCAATGAGGGACTACTACCTGTGTTATCCTGCAATCCTCACAAACACATTAGTCCCTCAACCAGATTTGTCGTCAATACTCCAAAACCAACTAGGGGTGGCACTAGATGCACTTACAATCTCCCCCTTTTTGGTGATTGATGACAAACTGGTTGAAGTTTTCAACAGGGATAAAGTATGTGAAATGTAAAGGATTTAGAAATTGTCTTCATAAGTAGTAAGGGCTCCCCCTAAAGATGTGCATATAAGTAATTTGCTTTTGGAATGCAAATGCACATGGCAGGTTGTACTTGTGGAGATCCTCTTCAACTTATGAAGATAATTCATCATGCATGATTTGATATAACAAAGATAATGACATGCATAATGAAAAATGGACGTCTGCAGAATGACTTAAGTGCGGAAGTTATCATCGCACATGCAGAATTTATCATCGCATCACAGAATAGCAAATAAGTAGCAGACGACCATCGAGTTTAAGTGTTACAACTCAAAGAACCAAATGTATCAAAAAGTAAGAGTTGTAAACACTAGGCAAAATATAATGCAACCGCCCATATGAACCCGCTTGAAGACTATCAAACTCATATGCTTCTCCCCCTTTTGTCAGTAAGGACCAAAAAGGTTTGAAGACATAGAGCCTCTACTCGTTCCCATGAGGAGTAGGTGAAGCAGCAGGGTCGTCGGTGTTGTTTGGCAGTGCAGACGAACTTGGTGCAGTGTCGATTCACGCAGAAGGTGGTGAAGTAGCATCATATTCATCATTAATGACACGGGCATCCACTGTTGCAGCAGAAGAGGAGAACTCAGAGTCTTCAAGAGATGGAGTGCGCCGCAGCACAATCCTTCTCGGAGGTGTTGTGTCAAACTTGAAACGTTCAGAGAAGCCATCATCTTGAAGATCATCTTCAGAACACATAAGCGTCAGCCCTTTCCATGTACGCTGACAAGTTTCATGGGCGACAAAGGCATTTTTGGTGGCAAGGTTGCGAATCCTGTTGACGTCCACCAAGAGGCTTTTCATTTCACACTTCAGCCAGTCATGATGCTTATCCTGTTTCTGATGAAGGGCAACCAGAAGCTCTCGGTCATTGAGAACACGAGATCGCTTCTTGGGCTGTTGTGCAATGGTGCTTTCAGTGGCTTCAGTGAGGGCACGATGAGGTGCACACGTAATACCAGCCAGAGGATAAACACGAGTGACAGCTTGAACTCCTTCAATATTTTGTGAGAAGCTTTGATTATCCGCATTGTGAAGACTCAGGGTGTCGGTGTACAAAAAGAGGGGTACACTTTTTGTACCCCTATAACTATGCACGGGCAGTCTGAGCCACGGGCACCACCACACCAAGAAAGGCAAGGGGGGTGAGCCAGGGTAAGACCAAAGCTCAAGGGAACTAGAACGACGCCAAGACCAAGACCACGAAGAGCAAAAAGGACGAAGCGGACTCCCCCGGCAAGATCCTTGCCAGGAGACAGTTTTAGCAACCCCGGCAAGACCCTTGCCGTGGCGACTCGCCCCACGCCTACGGAGCAAATTACCCTTGAGTCCACTGCCCCCAAGGGGCAAGGATTCGGGAGACATCCCTGTGGTGGCATGCAGATCTTTGTGAAGACATTCAAGATCAGATACGCACTAAGAAGACGACGACCTTTGGCGAGATACCAGCCAGGGAAGACCACGAGACCCCCGGCAAGCGCCTTGCCGGGGATGACAACAGGCGCCTTGGCAAGACCCTTGCCGGGGCCCCAGCAAGGCCCTTGCCAAGGACATCCACAGGGCCGCCATCAGGCCCACGTCGACTAAACCTCCACTGCCGTACGCATGCAGCTGCCGACCCAACCAGCTGGGCAGGCACCTGCGTGGCGGCATGCAGATCTTCGTGAAGACCCACCACTGCGCCACCTCAGCTGCCTGCCTACCTACATGGCATCGCAGGCATCGCTGGCCAGGGCGCGTCTCGACACAAGAAGGAGCGGCGACGGACGAGACGGATTTCTCCCCCGTCCCCGATAAAGCAAGGACACCTAAGCAGACACATTAAATGCGCCTTGTCGTGTAATGCGAGGGATAACCTCGCATCACTATACCCTTTCCACCTCCTGTATGCCACTGTGGCGACCCCTTTTTCTATAAAAGGAGGCCCGAGGCGACCAGGAGAAGGATTCGGCTTTTTGGAGCTCCTAATGCCCCAGAGCTAGCTCAAGAACAGGAATATACATCCACCAAAGCAGGAGTAGGGTTTTACGCATCATCGCGGCCCGAACCTGGATAAACAAACTTTGTACTATTTGTTTGATCTGCTCTTCTCACGACCCCGCGCTCCGCCTGCCGTAGTAGGGATTCTTGTGATCCCATAGGTGTCGTTCCCACCGACATCTTTGGCGCGCCAGGTAGGGGGCGCGGTTGTGAGAATCGGCTTTAGTAGTTAGTTCGACGCTTCTTCATCATCATGGCACCCAAGAAGAAGACGACGGTGGCGGTTGGCCAGTCGGAAGCCGGACAGTCCATCCCGACACGGGCGAGCAGCGGACCGGTCGCAGAAAGGACCCGGGGTGCTGCTCGCGAACACCAGCACCGTCCCAGCAGCCGGAGTTTGGGAGGCGGTGATGTTTGTGCGCCTAGTAACGGGCCACACATCGCCAAATCCAAAGGCGGAGCCAGGCCCTCCGTGGGTGCAGCGGGGCCTTCCAAGGTCACCGCCGCCCCACCCGAAGGCGACGCAAGGGCCTCCAAGACTCCCACGCCGGCGCCAACAGCGCGCTCCTCCCAGGCAGCGCGCGATGAACGGCGTCGTCACGCCGAAGATCCCAGGCGTTGCCGCGGGAAGAGCCCCGAGCGCCACCCCCGGGACGTAGAAGACCTGCCCGCTCGCCGAAGCCCTGGTGAAAACGGCATGCGACCGCGGGATCGTGATAGGGCTCCTTCTGACATGGTCATAAGTTGAAGCGCGTCGCGATCCGTGCAGGTTCCACTGCCGCCGACGCCAGCAGAGGCCCTGGCGCACGCGAAGTTGCTCCTCGACTTTCCCCCCACCACGGGGAAACTCGACGAATGGAGAGCCACTATCCAAAGCCTTGTTGCGGTGGCCAACAAAGACGAACCAAGCCCGGTGGAGCCCCCGGGTCGACGCTCCAATGGAGTCCCACGCACCAGTGGCGGAAGCCGGCGGCGCCGCGACCACGGTGCATTCACCTCCTCCCCATCCGGTACCGCGGACGCCGGCTTGTCGTGACATCACGGGCGACGACATCTCCATAGCGTTGTCCGACCCACGTACCTGCTGTGACCAGCGCCAAGTTCTTCGGGAACGAGCCCATGAAGACGCTCGAACCACTATCGAGTGTCGGTGCGGAGCGTGCCACCAGTCGGACAGGCGAGCAGGGCCTGCTGCGAACCACCCGGCCCCGGAGAGCCCTGGAGGTCTACCTTATGAGGTAGGCTGTCCGGCTTTTACCCGTGAGCTGTGGCAGTTCCAGTGGCCCACTCACCGCACCTTCAAACCTGACGTTGGCGAGAAGTACAATGGCAAGACCCACCCGTCTGAGTTCCTCAGCATGTACACCATCGCGATGCAAGCTGCCGGAGCCCGCGACGATAAGGTGCTTGCGAATTACTTTCCATTGGCTCTTAAACCCAACGCCATGTCGTGGTTGATGCACTTGCCGGTAGACTCTATTTCCTCCTGGTCGGATTTGTGCCATGAGTTTGTTGGCGCCTTTACTGGAGGTCACCAAGCCCATGGCCAAGCAAGCGACCTGCACGTCATTCCCCAGAAGGGAGGCAAGAGTCTGTGCAAATATATACAGAGGTTTAGCCGGGTACAGTACAATATCCCTGATGTTCACCCTGCCGCCATCGTCAGAGCGTTTCATCAGAACGTGCGTAACCGCAAGATGTGCGGAGAGCTGGCAATGAACAAGGTGAAAGACGTGGCAGAACTCTATGTTCTTGCTGACAGATGTGCCTGGGCGGAAGAGGGAAGGAAGTACCCCGGCGAAGATGCCGGCGTGGAAACCGACTCTTCAGATGAGGATACTGCCGCCCCGGCAAAGAAAGGCCGGTGCCGCAACAGGAAGCGCAAAGGTAAAGCCGTGCTTGCCGTCGAGGGATCTGATGACGCCGGCTCCGCCAAGAAAACCAAGGCAGATGACCCTGGCAAGGAAATTGCCGGATGTGTCGCCTGCCGGGCCTTGGCGGCTGCCGAGAAGCCAGGAAACTCCGACAAGCAATACTGCAAGATCCATTGCACCAAGGGCCATGATCTCCAGAACTGCCGACAGGTTGAGCTCCTTGCTGAGAAGCAGAGGGCTGAATATGAGAGGCGGGACAAGGAGAAGGGCCAGGACGGCGCTGAGGAGTCCCGCAAGAAGCGTGACGGCCAGGCGGGCCGTCACGGCAAGGATAAAAAGCAGGAGAGGCCCACCCGGGGCCATGACAAAAAGCCAGAAGACGATGATCACGAAGAGGACGATGAGTCTGGTGACCAAGAATTTCAGAAAGCTATAGAGGCCATGTGCGTCGATGGCGGCGCCTTGCTGCATACCTCTCACCGCCAGCTTAAACAGTGGGCGCGTGAGATTACAGCGGCAGAGCCATCGTTTGATGCCCAAAGGCCGCTGAAGTGGTCCAGCACACCTATCATTTTTGACACTGAGGATCACCCTGATCGCACCACTGCAGTCGGGTGCTTGCCATTGTTGGTTTCACCAACAATACGCAACCTCAAGGTGACAAAGATGCTAGTCGATGGCGGAGCCGGTCTGAACTTAATCTTGCCTACCATGATCGAGAAACTGCAGATTCCTAATGGAGATCTTGAAGAGACGGGCACATTTCAGGGGGTCAACCCGAGAAGAAGTCAACCAAAGGGAAAGGTCACGTTGCCCATGACTTTTGGGAGTGATCTGAACTACCGGACAAAAAGATTGTGTTCGGCGTTGCCAAGATCCCCTTGCCTTACAATGGGATCCTTGGCCGCCCAGCGCTGGCCAAGTTCATGGCGGCGTCACATTACGCCTACAACACCCTGAAGATGCCGGGGCCTGTGACGATCATCACCGTCCCATCAGACAAGAAGGACGCGCTAATTTGCGCTGACCAACTCTACCAACAAGCAGTTGCAGCAGCCGCCACTGCTAAGGCGCTTGCTCCTGCCGCTGGAGCCCCGGGAAGGAAAAAGAAGAAGACCGGCGAGACCTCAGGCACCCACTCCGGCAAGCGCACCTCTTCGGAGTGTAGTGCTCCTGTCGAGGACATGCCAGAAAGCTCCACCGGCAGAAGCAAGAAGTTCAGGGCCACACCGCCGGGAACCAAGAAGGTTTCTGTCAAGGAGGACGGCATGGGAGGGGCTTTCACCATAAGCTCCGCCCTTGACGACAAATAGGAAGACACGCTCGTCACCTTCCTGCGGGCGAATGTCGATGTGTTTGCATGGCAAGCATCCGACATCCCCTGCGTTCCCAGGGAGGTGATTGAGCACCACCTTGCTGTCTGTCCTCATGCGCGGCCCGTCAAGCAAAAGGTAAGAAAGCAAGCTTTGGAACGACAAGAGTTCATCACAGAGGAGATCCGGAAACTGGAAGCAGCGGGTTTGGTAAGAGGAGTGCTCCATCCAACGTGGTTGGCCAATCCAGTGGTAGTGTGCAAGGCAAATGGGAAGTGGATGCTGTGTATTGATTACACAGATATCAATAAGGCTTGTCCCAAAGACCCCTTCCCGTTGCCGCGCATCGACCAGATTGTTGACTCCACGGCTGGGTGTGATCTGTTATCATTCCTTGATGCCTACTCCGGCTACCACCAGATCTTCATGACAAGAGAAGACGAAGAGAAAACGGCATTCATCACCCCATGTGGTATGTATTGTTTCATACGGATGCCTTTCGGGTTGAAGAGTGCTGGTTCAACATTTGCAAGGGCAGTCCAGATTGGTTTTGAACCCCAGCTCCATAGAAATATGGAAGCTTATATGGATGATATAGTGGTCAAAACCAAGAACAGGGCAACCCTTATACCGGATTTACAAGAAACATTTGCAAACCTACGCAAGATCAATCTCAAGCTGAACCCTAAGAAGTGCATCTTCGGTGTCCCGTCCGGCAAGCTTCTCGGGTTCTTTGTGTCACAGCGTGGGATAGAGGCCAATCCGGACAAGATCAAAGCTATAGAACAGATTGAAGCGCCCAAGCGGGTCAAGGATGTACGTCGGCTTGCTGGTTGTGTTGCCGCCATGAGCAGGTTCATTTCCAAGTCTGCCAAGCGCGCCCTTCCCTTTTTCAAGGTCTTGAAAAAGGCGGGCCCGATGGAATGGACGCCAGAAGCCGAAGCAGCATTGCAAGATTTGAAGAGGTATCTCTCCTCCACGCCAGTACTAGTTGCGCCTAGGCCACAAGAATCGTTGCTGCTATACCTGGCGGCAATGAACCAGGTGGTCAGCGTCGCGCTAGTGGCGCAGAGAGAAATTGATGATGAGGTGATAGCAGCGACAGAGCCTGATGCCGTTGGTGCAGAGACGACACAGCCAGTTGGAGTGCCGCCAAGGAAGAAAATGATGCAACACCCGGTCTACTTTGTTAGCTCCCTCCTGCAGGGGGCTAGATCAAGGTACTCCGGTGTGCAGAAACTGCTCTTCGGCGTTCTTATGGCCTCGAGGAAGCTGCGTCACTACTTCCAAGCGCACGAGATCACCGTCGTTACTCACCTCCCTCTGCAACGGATATTACACAATCCAGACGCAACAGGAAGAATTGTAGAATGGGCACTGGAGCTGTCCAGCTTTGGCCTCAAGTTTGAGAGTACCTCGACGATTCAAAGCCGAGTCCTGGCAGAATTCGTTGCAGAATGGACCGCGACGCCTGATGAAGAAACCCAGGAGACTGTTCTCCCCCGCAAAGAGGCAAGTTGCGACTGGGTCATGTACTTTGATGGGGCTTTCTCCTTACAGGGCGCCGGGGTTGGCGTACTGCTTGTCGCGCCCACCGGGGAGCACCTCAAGTACGTGGTCCAGATGCACTTCCCCAGGGAGGTGTCGACAAACAATACTGCTGAGTACGAGGGGCTGCTTGCTGGTCTTAGGATCGCGGCAGACCTCGGAATCAAGAAACTCATTGTCAGGGGCGACTCGCAACTTGTCGTCAAACAAGTCAACAAGGACTACCAGAGCCCGTTGATGAAGGCCTACGTAGATGAAGTGAGGAAGCTGGAAGAGCGTTTTGACGGTATACAGGCAGAGCACGTTCCCCGAGCAGAGAACGACATCGCCGATTACCTGTCAAAACGCGCCGCCCTCAAGCTACCTGTGGAACCAGGTACCTTTGTGCTTCAGCTAACTCAGACATCCGTTGATCCATCAACAGAACAAAACAAGAGGAGAAAATCAGGGCCCGACAAGTACTTTCCCGCCGAGCTCCCCGAAGCCGCCGACAAGGATGTTGCCGGAGACACTGAGCCCGCCACGGGACGGCTAGCTCCGACGGAGCATCAAGCTCTTGCCGTGGAGACAGCCGCTCCTATAGCGGAGGAAATGCCTTTAGTCCTCGCCATCGAGCCCCAGGCTCCAGCGTGGGCACAGCATATCGTCCGATTCCTCCAAACAGGGGAACTTCCTGAGGAGCAGGAAGAAGCGGAAAAAGTAGCCCGTCACTCTACTATGTACCAGTTTGTCACTGACGTCCTGTACAGAAAGAGGCCGAACTGTGTGAAATTGAAGTGTATCCCTCGAGAGGAAGGACTGGGGCTGTTGGCGGAGATACATGGAGGCATATGTGGATCCCACATAGGGTCAAGGGCCCTTGCCGGCAAAGCGTTTCGGCAAGGCTTCTTCTGGCCCACCGCCCTCCAGGATGCGACGACACTAGTCACCAGGTGTGAAGCGTGTCAGTTCCATTTGAAGAAGCTTCATCAGCCAGCTCAAGCCCTTCAAACCATTCCTCTATCCTGGCCTTTCTCGGTCTGGGGGCTCGACATACTGGGCCCTTTCCCCCGCGCTGTCGGGGGCTTTGAGTACTTGTACGTTGCAATCGACATGTTCACAAAGTGGCTAGAAGTGGAAGCAGTGAGGAAGGTCACAGCACAGTCAGCTGTCAAGTTCTTCAAAGGACTGGTGTGCCGTTTTGGTGTACCCAATAGGGTCATCACTGACAACGGCACGCAGTTCACAAGTCACACCTTCATGCAATATATTCAAGACCTCGGCAGCAAGGTCTGTTTCGCTTCTGTTGCTCACCCACGAAGCAATGGTCAAGCTGAGAGGGCGAATGCTGAAGTACTGCGAGGCCTGAAGACAAAGACCTTTGGCAGACTGCGCAAGAGTGGAAGGTGCTGGATTGATGAATTGCTGGCAGTTCTTTGGTCAATCAGAATGACACCAAATCGAGCCACCGGCCAGACACCCTTTGCCCTGGTATACGGGGCAGAAGCAGTTCTCCCCATAGAACTCAAATACGGGTCACCTCGAGTACTCGCTTATGACGAGCTTGAGCAAGAGCAATTGCGGCAAGATGACGCAACGCTCCTTGAGGAAGATCGTCTTCGGGCGGCTGTGAGAGCAGCGCGCTACCAGCAAGCCTTGCGCCGCTACCATAGCCGCAAGGTTCGTGCCCGAAGCTTTGAGGAAGGCGACCTTGTTCTTCGGCGCGTTCAATCGGCCAAGAATTCCAACAAGTTGACGCCAAGTGGGAAGGCCCTTATCGGGTAATACGAGTCACCAGGCCCGGCGCAGTCCGCCTGGAGACCGAAGATGCTGTTCCGGTGAGTAACTCCTGGAACATTGAGCATCTTCACAAGTTTTACCCGTGAGGCGCGGCTTGCCGGGCCCCCCGGCAAGCCACCTTTTGTACAAGCCTTGCCGATGACGCATGTAACCCTTTGTACAAAGCCAAGCGCAGACCCTGAGCATAAATAAATGAAGCGCTGGCGCCCTAAGTTATAGCATGCATGCTAGGTCGAGTCTCATCCTTGGTTAGGGTTAATAGTGCTTAGCGACGGCTAACCCCTAGCTTAGAGGTCGAGTTTGCATCTCTTTGTCTTTCTTTTATCTTCTTTGGTTCGCAGGACACACAGATATCCTTGCCAAACCACTTGGGGAGAAAAAAAGGAATAGACCGGCATCTAGGCCCCGACAAGCCAGTATTGCCGGGGGCTGCAAGAGCAAAGATTCACCCATGGCAAACCAGGGTTGCTGGGGGCTGCAGATTCAGATAAGTTTTTTATCCCTTATCATGCATTTCCTTACGGACTGAGGTATGTGAAACCTCATTTTACCATCAAACTACCGTGCTCCCCTAACTCTAGGCCCTAGGGCCCGTTCCTAGGACCGAGTTTGGTCGTAGTCGCGACAGCAAAAGGATAGGACAAGGAGCCTAAACCCACTTCATCCCGGCCTCCGCCGAAAGCGTGAGGAAGATCGAGCGAAGTGGGGAGATGGCAAGGCGTGTTGCCAGGCAAGGAAATGTTTATCTTAAAGATATCAAGGATTTATTCCTTGTCGTGGGTTTCACCCACAAACAAATGACCCGGCAAACATCCCTTTTTCATTAAAAACATTCCAGTCAGGTACAATCCATAGGGAATGAAAAACATGAATGAGAGGATTACAGGTTTTAAATTCAACAAAGGCCCAAAGGCTTACAAATTAAAAAGAGATAAGGTGCCCGTAATCCCTTTCTTGTCCCTCTCCTCAGGAGGCAGGTCAAGGAGGAGAAAAGGGCAAAAGGAGCGCCTAGGCGAGCTACGGGTGGCAGAAGACACCGAGAGAACATCTTGGTGGCCGTCCAAAGGCTGGATGGCGATGGCGGTGCTGGAAGCAGAGCTAGAAGACGAGGCGGCAGGACGTCAGTACGCGTCGAAGGCGTCGGTGCCCGTGTACTCCGACTTGATGGCCTTGCCGCCCGCCCTCTTCCTCTTCCGCAGCCTCCCAACGCCAGCCGCCCAAGGAGACGACCCCGAGAAGTTCAAGGAGCCGGCGACACGGAGCAGCGCTCGACACCTAGTCGGACCCGTCATCCTGCCGCCTACCGCCCTCGTCGTCGCTGCCGCTGTCCTCCTCGTCACTCTCGCTCGAGGAGGAATCTTCACAATCAGAAGAGCTCTCCACGCAGCACCTTGTACGAGTCCCAAAGTGCCCGAAGACCTTGACGGAGAGAAGGCCACCCTCCATCAGCTTAAAATGGAGAGTGAGCCCCTCCGTCAAGCTATGGATATGAGAAAACGTCTTCCATCCCCGATGAAGATACATCACATGAGGAGCAGGGAAGTCGACACGGACCCGCGTGCCACTGATCCCGCAGCCCCTCATGTGCAGCCGCAATGACTCCGATGGATCCAGCTCCATCTCCTGCGCAAATGGAGTCAGGAGACGAAGGCGACGGCGCGGCGGCCGGTGCAACCTGACGAAGAACTCACAAGGGTCATCCCCAACATGGCCCTCCATTGGAGGAGGAGCTGCTGGCGGGGGCGAGGCCGGCGTGCCACCCCGTCCTCCTCTTCCCCGAGCGCCCCGGCCTCGCCCACGGCCTCGCCCCCTCCCCCTTCCCCTCGCGACCGGCTCTACCACCGCATGCGCAGGAGAAGGAGGGACGCGTTGTCGAGCGGCGACCCTCACCGCCACCGTTGAAGGACCGGGATTTCCTCTCTCCATGACGAATGGAAGAGAGGAGCAGAAGTTGAAGGAGGAAGAAGATGGAAGAATGCAGGACGCCATTCCCCCTCCCGCTCTTTATAAAGGAACGGGGTTGGGGCTCGACCGCCCCACTGGACCAATCAAGACACGGAAGGCGCAGGGAGCCAAGACCGACCCGCCGCCCCAACCAGCGACGACCCGGTTTCCCGCCTCCACCGTTTGCCACCCCAAGCGCATGGGAGACACGTGGTAGACGTGCAGAACCGAGGGGACGGGTGAGGCGACCTCTCCCCACCCCGTGATCGTGGGGAGTGGATGCCTTGAGGACCGCGCCTCGGCCCCATTCAGTAAATGGGCCGCACCTCCACGCTTCCCTCTGTTTATGGGGAAGGCGCGAACCGCCCCTTTACTACGACGTGATGCATGCGTGCGGAGACCAACCCCACGCATGCCGCCCACGTCACATGCGCCTTCCCACGCCGCGCCACGCGCGGGAGTCGTGGGAAGCGCAGCGCACAAAAAATCTTACCGCGATAAAAACCGCCACGCCTGCCTGCGCACCGTTTCTGGGCCTGGCCCAACAACGCGTTGCACTTATGTGTGGCCCATGCCAGGGGGCTCCTGTCAGTGTACAAAAAGAGGGGTACACTTTTTGTACCCCTATAACTGTGCACGGGCAGTCTGAGCCATGGGCACCACCACACCAAGCAAGGCAAGGGGGGTGAGCCAGGGTAAGACCGAAGCTCAAGGGAACTAGAACGACGCCAAGACCAAGACCACGAAGAGCAAAAAGGACGAAGCGGACTCCCCCGGCAAGATCCTTGCCGGGAGACAGTTTTAGCAACCCCAGCAAGACCCTTATCGCGGCGACTCGCCCCACGCCTACGGAGCAAATTACCCTTGAGTCCACTGCCCCCAAGGGGCAAGGATTCGGGAGACATCCCCGTGGTGGCATGCAGATCTTTGTGAAGACATTCAAGATCAGATACGCACTAAGAAGATGACGACCTTTGGCGAGATACCAGCCAGGGAAGACCACGAGACCCCCGGCAAGCACCTTGCCGGGGATGACAACAGGCGCCTCGGCAAGACCCTTGCCGGGGCCCCGGCAAGGCCCTTGCCAAGGACATCCACAGGGCCGCCATCAGGCGCACGCTGACTAAACCTCCACCGCCATACGCATGCAGCTGCCGACCCAACCAGCTGGGCAGGCACCTGCATGGCGGCATGCAGATCTTCGTGAATACCCACCACTGCGCCACCTCAACTGCCTGCCTACCTACATGGCATCGCAGGCATCGCTGGCCAGGGCGCGTGTCAACACAAGAAGGAGCGGCGACGGACGAGACGGATTTCTCCCTCGTCCTCGATAAAGCAAGGACACCTAAGCAGATGCATTAAATGCGCCTTGTTGTGTAATGCAAGGGATAACCTTGCATCACTGTACCCTTTCCACCTCCTGTATGCCACTGTGGCGACCCCTTTTTCTATAAAAGGAGGCCCGAGGCGACCAGGAGAAGGATTCGGCTTTTTGGAGCTCCTAACACCCCAGAGCTAGCTCAAGAATAGGAATATACATCCACCAAAGCAGGAGTAGGGTTTTACGCATCCTCGTGGCCTGAACCTGGATAAACAAACTGTGTACTATCTATTTGATCCGCTCTCCTCACGACCCCGCGCCCCGCTAACCGTAGTAGGGATTCTTGTGATCCCATAGGTGTCATTCCCACCGACACAGGGGCTCCTTGGCAGGCTCTGGATAGATAGCTTCAACTGACATATCAACCTCAGGCAGACAAATCAGATGACTGCGAGTAGAGGGCTGATAGTTGACAGCTGAGTGCAGTTTGATCAGATGCATAATCCATGGAGCGTTAACTTCAAGCCAAAGAGATCAGAGCCTGATGCAGCAAGTTGGCGGATAAAGAAGTCTTGTGCATTGAAGCTTTTGCCATGAAGAATATGGAAGATCAAAGTCTTCATTGCACCTTCCAGCTTTGCATGAGGAGAATGTCCTTTGATGGGCCAGAGAGTTTGCCTTATGATGTGATAGATAGTACGTGGCAGATACTCAAGGTCTTCAACAAAGAACTCCTTAGGATATTCCGCATCAGGAGACAAAGGCTTCATCATGCTAAGCATCTGACTCATGTTGGGTTCAGGCTTGTGAAAGATGCTTTCCATAGCAGCACTATGAAGCTGACAACCAGGTTCATAGAGGTCACCTGGAGTGGGCAGGCCAGTAAGCTCAATGATATCAAAGGCTTTGGCTTCATGATGGACATTGCCTGTCATCCACTCAAGGACCCAAGTCTTCGGATCCCTGTTGTAGCCACGAATATGAAGAGTGGCATAGAATTGGAGCAGTAATTCTTCATTCCAGTGCTCCTTGTCAGTGACGAACTGCAACAAGCCAGACTCTCTGAAGCAATCCAGCGCTTCTTCCAAACAGGGCAAATGAGTTATGGCTTCAGTGTCAAGACGCATATGTGGGAAAATGCGACCTTGATTGTACAAAATGCATGAGTAATAACTGCGCTGCTGATAGCTCCAGAACCAATCAGATGATATTCTTGCCCTAGTGTAGGGGTTCTTGGCGCTATTGAAGAAGGTGTTGTGCGCTTTTAAGCCATTGATATTAAATGATCCTGGTGCAGACGCAGTACCTAGAAACCTAGGCAGTCTTGGCAGTGGCTTCTGAACTTGAGGCCTGTGCTCAACGTGGTAGTCAAATTGAGGACCAACAGCAGGCGGAGGAACCAGAAGAGGCCATTTGACGGTTATAAGCTGCCTAGTTGTATGCTTGTTCTATGGTATGCGGCCTTGGTGGCGGAGTGGGAGCAGTGGCATTGGCAGAGGCGTCAGGCTGCGCATCTGGAGCAGGTGCTTCATTGGCTTCATTGGTTTCAGGCTCAGTATTCTGTGCAGGCTCCACATTTGCTTCATCCATGACCACGTCATTGGCTTCATTGGTGTTAGTGGTGGCAGCCTCAAGATTCTCAACCTCCACTTGATGAGCTGGAGGGTTGGGCACAGACACGTTCACTTCAGGAACAACTTCTTCAGTGATGGGGGGAGTAGGGACACATTCTTCTGCTTGTTTTTCTTCGGCTGATGCAGCCGGATTGTCTTCAGCAACTTTAGCTTCAGACTCAGAGACATTCACAGTAGGAGTGGCTTCTGGGAACACCTGACGTGCAATGGATTGGTGGTGCACTTCTCCTTCTGGAATGCTCGAAAGAGGAACTTGAGGCCTTGGTCCTTTGCGAAGCCTACGTAATGCTGGCGACGCCTGTGGAGATGGAGTTGGCTGGGCCTCAAAGTCATCGTCTCCTTCTTGCACTGGTGGGGTAGCTTGTTGTTGGGGAGTACTTGAGGTGTCTTGGTGTTGTGGGTGATCAGCCCATGATGCATCCTGAGCAATTGGCATCAGAGGACGACCAATGCTGATGAGTTTGCTATTCGTGAGAACAGGCGATGATACCAAGTTGTGCTCGATCTGAGGAAGAACTACATCATCTTCAACATTGTCATGGTGACCAATGTCTTCAGCAGCGGAGGGGTCAACTGCTGGAATGTCTTCAGCTTCAGGAGCCTCTGTGGAAGTAGGCTCATGAACTATCATCCGTCGTTCTTGATACGAAGAGTCAGGACGAGCAACCGATATGGGTTTGACAACGAGGGGCTCTGTGGGAGCAGCCCGATCTTTCTTGGTTTTGCGCTTCTTCTTGGAGGGAGCAACATCAGAAGCTTCAAGATTTTTCCTCTTTCTGGCTTCAGCCTCGGCAGTCCTTGTCTTCTTCAGTTCTGAAGCGGTTGACCTGACCTTTGGCTTCGAGCCGGTCATGCTGCTTGGGAAGACTATGCGAGGTTCTTCCCGTCTTGAAGGTGCAGATTGGTCAGTCGATGGCTTCTTCTTCTTTGCAGCCATTCTGGGGTCGATTCCAGGGCGACCAAGAGCCTTGCGCTTCTCAGCTTCATTGTAGGCTTGCACGCACTTGTCAGCCAGACTCTTCATGCGTTCACGAGAACCTTTAGCTTCTTCACGCTTCTTGAGAAAAGCTTCCTTGAGCTCGTGCAACATAACTTTGAAGTTTTTGACATCTTGCATGCTGAGCTTTGCCATGTGCTTCTTGAACTGAGCTTTCTCATAGTCAATTTTGTGCTTCAGTTCAACTATGCGCTGAGCTAGAGCTAGCTCAGAAGCAATGGCTCCATTGAAAGAGACACTGAGGCCAATTGGAAGTTGCAGATCTTCAAAACTAAGATTGGGGGTATCAAACCACTCATCAATGAAATTGTGGATGATTGCCACATCAAAGAGAGGCAAATCATTGAAGATTTCTGCTTCTTCCTTGCTCTTTATCAGTTGTTCAAGAGCGTCATCTGCAAGATCTTCATCACTGGACAGATCAATGTGTTCGTCTCGCAGAATGGCAGCAGGGGTCAGTGCCTGATCAGTATTCTTGACATTTTTCTTTTTCATCTCCGTCTTCTTGGAGATACGAGATAGATCTTCAGATTGCACATTGTCTTCAGGAGGTGCAGTAGCCAGTGGCTTTGCACGTGAAGCTTTTGGAGGAGTAGCTGACTTTGAAGCTTTAGCCTTCTTTTGCTTCTGCGGCTTTGGGGTAGGAGCAGGGGCTTCGTCAGTGTCAGCATCATCATCAGAATCCACTTTGGCACCTTGAACAGAGATGTGGGTGATGAGGCCATCAAGGTTGTAGAAGGGTCCAATGATATTGGGTTCTGCATCGCGTGTGCCGTCAGCCCGGGGAGCAGAAGGATCAGGATTGAAGTCTAACCCTAAAGAATCTTTGTTCTTCTTTGCTGAGGCTTTTGCAAACTGATAATTCCGTTTGAAAAGATTGTCATCTCGACACCACAAGAGAGAAGTGGGGTTGGCGTTGGCAGGTTGAGGTCCCCTGACCATGCAAGGATAGAAGCCTTGCTCAATGGCTTCAGCTCTGGTCTTGGGTTGAAGATTTTTGTACAAAATATCGCCCAAGGCCGCTTGATAGCATTCTTCTCAGCATACTCCTTGGTGACGAAGTTGTACTTGAACCATTGCTCTACCCAATATCTTCGAATCCATTGGATTCAAGTCTTGCACTGTCCATAGCTTTCTTCGGGATCGGTTTTGTAAAGTTCATAGAGATCTTCGGGCAGATCCATTGATGTACCCCCACGGCGCTGTCTGCCACCCTTCCTTGCAGATTTTTCTGTAGCCATGAACTTCAAACTGAATGGCTTCAACATGTTCAAAGGCTTCAAAGGCTTCCGCTTGTTGGACAAACAGGAACTGGCTTCGGGAGAGTTAATGTGATGCTGTAAGAATTCTGCAAACGAATGCAGACTATGAGAACCAAGGGATTCTCCCACGGACATGTACCTGTGACAGCATTAGAGATGCGAGGGAAGGGGAAGAGGTCATATGCATTCTCAGAAGATTTTGAAGATAAATCAGTTTGAAGACATTTACCTCATGATGCGAAGACATTCACTTATATGTTGAGAGTTGGTTCCAGATTTGTACGAATCCATGAATAAGTACAAGTGAGGAATCTAACAAGATGTGAAGCTTAAGTGAATATACTAGGCAGTATGAGATGCAGACAGGATAGATCTAACATTGTGTAGGCAGAAACCTATTTTGGTAAACAAGATGAATTTTTGAGGATCAAAAAGATGGTAAAAATAGAGTTGTATTTACCACACGAAGAACTGCTAGATGGGAAGAGTAGGAGACCGAGCAGTTCAGTCCATCGTGCCCTAACTTGGCGATGGAGGACACCTACGGCAGCGGCGGAGAGGACGATGTCCGCGGCCGGTGTGAGGACGGCGTCGGTGAAGTCGCGGCAGCTAAGCACTTCGTCGCCGGCGTCGTCAAGAGCTAGCGGTGGCGCTAGGGTTTTGATGAGGTGGAGAGGTGGAAGAAGGTTTTCTTGACCGCAAGGGGACATGTATTTATAAGGAAGAATGCGACACAGCACAATTACACAGGTGCCCCTGGCGGTTCAGATCTGAGGAACACGTGGCATGCATGCAACATACTTGGAGTTGTCCCACGTTCCCATGCCCGCCAAGTTTGTCAGATGGTCGTTCCGGCTTCTCCGGATTTCAAGCAATAAGGATGAATCATTTAAAACAAACTTAATGTTTGTCTCTGTATCTTCTGCTGACAAGGACGCAGAGAAGACATTTGACAGTTTCAATAGAATGCATATGATTTGGACAGATAGAGTTTGAGATAGAAAGCATAGACAGATTAGGGTCCGATCACATTCACTTAGTTCAAAAGATTCAACAAGGAAGACATAGCTATAAGTGAATGCTGTAGAGGACAGAACACTAGTATATATCAGAAAACAATCAAATCAACATAGTGAAGATAATCATGAAGACAAGTTGAAATTGAGGACAAACCAAATGCGAAGACATAGCAAAAGTAACGCCATGAGTAAAACACTTCAAATAGAAGAATTTGGTGGTGGCGTTACCCACTGTATAGGAAGTATTAGACCCAGACACAGCGCACAATTATCGTGGTGCTCCGAAGTCAAATTCCGCATTAATGTATCCACACTCAGAATGTAAGTCTTCATTGATTGAAGATATACTTTACTTCGTGTGTTGTACATCTAAGTCATCAACATGCATAAGTGTTAGGATGTGTGCCTGATCATAGGACATTTGAGGATTCCAAGATATTTAGCTCACACCGTAACTTGCAAAACCTTTTCTCATCCAAGGGCTTTGTGAAGATATCTGCCAGTTGCTCTTCAGTGTTGACGTGAATGATATCAATATCTTCCTTCATGACATGATCTCTGAGAAAGTGATGACGAACTTCAATGTGCTTTGTCTTCGAGTGCTGAACTGGGTTGTTGGCAATCTTGATGGCGCTTTCGTTGTCGCAGAAGAGAGGTACTTGTTTCAGATTGATGCCATAGTCCTTGAGAGTTTGCTTCATCCATAGAAGCTGAGCGCAGCAAGATCCAGCAGCAATGTATTCAGATTCAGCAGTGGAGAGTGATACACAGTTCTGCTTCTTTGAAGACCAACAAACAAGTGATCGTCCTAGGAAATGACATGTGCCCGATGTACACTTGCGATCCACCTTGTCACCAGCATAATCAACATCTGAGAATCCAACCAGATCAAATTCTGAGCCCTTTGGATACCATAATCCTAATGTTGGGGTGTAAGCCAAATATCGAAGAATTTGCTTCACAGCTAAGTGATGCGATTCCTTTGGTGCCGCTTGGAATCGAGCACACATGCAAACACTAAGCATAATATCTGGCCTAGATGCACATAGGTAAAGTAAAGAACCAATCATGGAGCGGTATACCTTTTGATCGAACTCTTTACCATTGTCATCGGGACCCAGATGGTGTTTTGGCTGGCATTGGCGTCATGTAACCTTTGCAATCTTGCATTCCAAACTTCTTCAGGCAATCTTTGAGGTATTTTTCTTGAGATATGAAGATGCCATTCCTTAGCTGACGAATCTGAAGATCAAGGAAGAACTTCAGCTCACCCATCATGGACATCTGATATTGCTCTTGCATCATGTGTCCAAACTCATCACTATACTTCTGATTGGTGCAGCCGAAGATAATATCATCCACATAGATTTGGCACACAAACAGTTCACCGTCATATGTCTTCGTGAAGAGTGTGGGATCAAGGGATCCAGGTTTGAAGCCTTTGCTCTTCAGGAAGTCTTTGATCGTATCATACCAGGCGCGAGGAGCTTGTTTGAGGCCATACAGTGCTTTGTTTAGCTTGTACACCATATCAGGGTGTTTTGGATCTTCAAAGCCAGGAGGTTGTGCGACATATACTTCTTCTTCAATCTCGCCGTTGAGAAATGCACTCTTCACATCCATTTGATATAGCAAGATGTTGTGATGGTTAGCATAGGCTAGCAGTATGCGAATAGCTTCAAGCCTAGCCACAGGAGCAAATGTTTCATTGAAGTCAATCCCTTAAACTTGAGTATATCCTTGAGCGACGAGACATGCTTTGTTTCTGACGACTTGACCATGCTCATCTTGCTTGTTTCGATATATCCATTTTGTGCCTATTATGTTATGCTTGCGAGGGTCAGGACGCTTGACAAGTTCCCAAACATTGTTCAGCTTGAACTGTTAAAGCTCTTCTTGCATAGCTTGAATCCACTCAGGTTCCATAAAGGCTTCAGCAACTTTCTTGGGTTCTGATATTGACACAAAGGCAAAGTGCCCACAGAAATTTGCTAATTGTGTTGCTCTTGAGCGAGTAAGTGGACCAGGTGCGTTGATGCTATCAATTATCTTCTCAATCTGTACTTCATTTGCAACACGAGGATGAACTGGACGAAGATTTTGCTCTTGCTGATCATTATCAACATTGGAAGGATTGTCTTCAGGCTGAGCATTTTCTTCAGGTTGATTGGGTGCAGAAATGATAAGTTCCTCTTCAGGCTGAGCTTCAGAAGGCATGATTTCACCAGTTCCCATTAGCTTGATAGATTCGCTGGGTGGAGCTTCGTCTAGTGTACTTGGCAGGAGCTCTCTTTGCGAACCATTGGTTTCATCAAACCGCACGTCCACAGTTTTGACGATTTTGTAAAGATAGAGATTGAAGACTCTGTAAGAGTGCGAGTCCTTTCCGTAACCGAGCATGAAGCCTTCGTGAGCTTTAGGTGCAAATTTTGATTTGTGATGTGGATCCTTGATCCAGCACCTAGCTCCAAATACTCTGAAGTAACTGACATTTGGCTTCTTGCCAGTGAGGAGCTCATAGGATGTTTTATTCAGAAGCTTATGGATGCAGACACAGTTGATGATATGACAAGTTGTATCAATAGCTACAGGCCAGAACTTTCTTGGGGTCTTGTATTCATCGAGCATTGTTCGAGCCATCTCAATGAGGGTTCTGTTCTTGCGCTCCACGATGCCATTTTGCTGAGGTGTGTATGGAGCAGAGAACTCATGAGTGATTCCCATTGTATCCAGATAAAGATCAAGTCCAGTGTTCTTGAACTCAGTGCCGTTGTCACTTCTGATATGCTTGATCTTGACGCCATAATTATTCATGGCACGGTTGGCGAAGTGTCTGAAGACATCTTGCACTTCAGTCTTGTAGAGAATTATGTGTACCCATGTATATCTTGAGTAATCATCAACAATGACGAAGCCATAGAGACAAGCAGTTGTTGTGAGGGTAGAGTAGTGAGTAGGGCCAAATAAGTCCATGTGTAGCAGCTCGAAGGGTTGAGATGTCGTCATGATTATCTTCGAGGGATGCTTGGCCCTAGTCATCTTTCCAGCTTCGCAGGCACCACACAAATGATCCTTCTTGAACTTGATGCCCTCGATGCCTATGACATGCTTCTTCTTGGCGAGAGTGTGTAAGTTCCTCATGCCAGCATGCCCCAGCCTCCGATGCCAGAGCCAGCACTCTGAAGCTTTTGCAGGAAGACATACGGCAAGCTGTGGACCTGCTGAGAAATCTACCATGTATAGATCATCTTTCCGGTACCCTTCAAAGACTAGAGACTTGTTAGATTCCATTAGTACAAGGCAACGATATTTTCCGAATAGCACAATCATGTTCAAGTCACAAAGCATTGAGACAGACATTAAGTTGAAACCAAGGGATTCAACAAGCATCACTTTATCCATGTGCTGATCCTTTGAGATTGCAACTCTACCTAGACCCAATACCTTGCTTTTCTAGTGTCAGCAAATGTGATGTGACTCTTGTCAGATGGACGTAAGGTTGAGTCCATGAGAAGACTTCGATCACCAGTCATATGATTAGTGCACCCGCTGTCCATAATCCATTCTAAAGCATGAGGTGTCATACCCTATAGTATAGTCAGGGGGATAGGCCTCACCAAGAGATGTGTGAAGCATAAACATTTGATGGGCAAGAGGATTATTGAAGCTCAGATCAAGATTAGGACTGATAGGATGAATGGCAAACGATTCAGGAACAATATACATAGTGAGACCATTTGGGCATTTGATCTTGCGCCCTATAAGATGTTTTAGGTCCCCAGCAATAGCATCAGACGCCTTTGATTTTCGGCTGGAGACCTTTTCCTGCAAAAGAAAGTTAATTCTTCTTAACCACCCACATCTTCAGGGGTGGCTTAGAAGCAATGAGTCTAAGTGCAGCATCTGAGAACTTCGGCTTTGGAGCCCTAGCAAATAGCCTTGCAGGAGATGAATGATACTCATATGAATAAGCAGAAAATTTCTTAGTTCTATGAACATAGCGGTTTGAAGACACATGCTCATATTCATAAGTCTGAGTATGGTTTCCCTGCAAAACATTGGCGTTAGGGTGACTCAGGTGAGTCCTCGGTCTGTATGAAGCCTTTGGACCATATGAAGCCTTAGGTCTGGGGTTTGTCTTATTCCCAGGTGGTGTCATGATGACATTCACCGGAAGATTCTCAAGACAGCTTTTGGGAACCCAGATCTTCTTCACAGGTGGCCCATTCCTGCAGTTAGTGCCAATATACCGGGCAAACACTTCACCATTCTGATTCTTGAACATTTTATAGTTTGCATCAAAGGATTCATCAACGATAACAGGGTTAGCACAGGTAAAGCCAGATAAGGTGGATGGATCCACTGAAGGTCCCTTTGTAGCAACCCATGTGGTTTTGGGATACTGCTCAGGCTTCCAGTAGGAACCATCAACATTCATTTTCCTCTCGAACCCAACACCCTCTTTCCTAGGATTTTGGTTCAGAATATGCTTTTTGAGGACATCGCACAATGTCTGATGCCCTTTCAGACTTTCGTACATCCCTGTTTCAAGCAATGTCTTCAACCTGGCATTTTCATCAGCAATAGTAGTGGTATCCTCCGTAGAGGGGTTAGTTACCACATCAGTAGTTGAAGACAATGCAATAGTAGCAGCAGTAGAACATTCAGCAACAGAGGTAGCGTTGTCACGCTCAAGGCATTTTAGACATGGTGGTTCAAATCCATCCTGAGCGGGACTGATCTGTTGAGCGCGAAGTGACTCATTCTCTTTTTGAAGATCTTCATGAGCCGCTCTCAATTTCTCAAGCTCTTGCTTCCTTTGAAGATAATCATAGGAGAGCTTTTCATGAGTGGTTGAGAGCGTTTCATGACGACTTTCAAGTTCTTGGTACTTAGCATGAAGATTTTTTATGTCTTCAACTAAGGACTGTGAAGGGGTCATTTCCGCGTCCAACAGGTCATCGCTTTTGTCTAACAGTTTTTGAGTATGTTCCATAGCTTTTTGTTGTTCAGTTGCAATTTTAGCAAGTGTTTTGTAGTTGGGTTTGGATTCACAATCAGAGTCATCTTCACTTGATGTTTGAAAGTAAGCATTGCGTGATTTTACCTTCGCACCACGTGCCATGAAGCAGTAGGTGGGAGTGGAGTCATCCTTGTCATTAGCTTCAACGTTGGTGTGGAAGTCATTGTCTTCAGTGTTGAAGATGGACTTGGCAACGTAGGCTGTGGCTAGAGCCAAACTTGCAACGCCAGGTTCAGACTCCTCCTCAGACTCCACCTCCGCCTCCTCAGAAGTAGACTCCTCCTTTGAATCCATCTCCTTGCCAACAAAAGCACGAGCCTTGCCAGATGAGCTCTTCTTATGAGATGAAGACTTGGATGAGGACTTGGAAGAAGACTTTGAAGATTTCTTCTTCTTCTTGTCATCAGAATCATATTCCTTGCTCTTCTTCTTCTTCTCATTGTCCCATTGTGGACACTCAGAGATATAGTGTCCAGGTTTCTTGCACTTGTGACATGTTCTCTTCTTGTAGTCATGAGTGGAAGCTTCATCATTTCTTGAGCCAGATCGTGAAGACTTTCTGAAGCCCTTCTTCTTAGTGAACTTCTGGAAATTCTTCACAAGCATAGAAAGTTCCTTTCCAATGTCTTCAGGATCATCAGAACTGCAGTCAGATTCTTCTTCAGATGAGGAAACAACTTTTGCCTTCAAAGCGCGAGTTCGGCCATAGTTGGGACCATATATATCTCTTTTCTCAGATAGCTGGAACTCATGTGTGTTGAGCCTCTATAGTATGTCAGATGGATCGAGTGTCTTGAAGTCAGGGCGTTCTTGTATCATGAGGGCAAGGGTGTCAAAGGAGCTGTCAAGTGATCTCGGTAGTGTCATGACGATTTCATGCTTGGTAATCTCAGTGGCGCCGAGAGCACGAAGCTCATTTGTGATGTCGGTGAGGCGATCAAACGTGAGCTGGACATTTTCATTGCCGTTTCTCTTGAAGCGGTTGAAGAGGTTGCGAAGAACACTGATCCTTTGATCTCTCTGGGTTGAGACGCCTTCGTTGACCTTGGACAGCCAGTCCCAGACTAGCTTCGACGTTTCCAGAGCACTCACACGGCCATACTGTCCTTTGGTCAGATGACCATAGATGATGTTCTTGGCAGTAGAATCCAGTTGAATGAACTTCTTGACATCAGCAGGAGTGACACCTTCACCAGTCTTGGGAATGCCATTCTTGACGCCATACCAGAGGTCGACATCAATGACTTCAAGATGCATGCGCATCTTATTCTTCCAGTAGGGATATTCAGTTGCATCGAAGACGGGGCAAGCAGCGGAGACTTTGATTATCCCTGCAGTCGACATAGCTAAAACTCCAGGTGGTTAAACCGAATCACACAGAACAAGGGAGTACCTTGCTCTGATACCAATTGAAAGTGCTAGTTATCGACTAGAGGGGGGGTGAATAGGCGATTTTTATGAAAGTCTTCAAAACATGGAAGTTTCAAAGACAAACAATATAAATGACCCTATTGATATGCAGCGGAAGATAAACTACACTAAGCAAGCCATAGTCAAGTATGCAATAATGTGAAAGTACAAAGACTAACAGCAGCTAGGTAGTAAGGATCAGGATGGAAGATGGTATGAAGCCAAACTACGAAAATAGTCAGACAGTGAAGTTATAGGTAAAGCAAACAAGCAATGACTTCACGAAGACAAACTCTAAATAAAGAGAGGGAGAGGATAGAACCAGTCACTTGTTGAGGACACAGGATTTGTTGGACCAGTTCCAGTTGCTGTGACAACTATACGTCTGGTTAGGGAGGCTGAGATTCAACTCAAAGACCACGTCTTCACCTTATTCCCCTTGAGCTAAGGACACCAAGTCCTCGCCCAATTACTCTGGTAAGTCTTCAAGGTAGACTTCCAAACCTTCACAGACTTCGTTCACCGGCGATCCACAATGACTCTTGGATGCTCAGAACGCGACGCCTAACCAGGTGGAGGATTCACAGTCCTCAAGTGTAATAAGTCTTTAGGTCACGCAGACAGAAAGACTTCAGTGATGCCTAACACTCTTTGGCTCTGGGTGTTTGGGCTTTGTCCTCGCAAGGATTTCTCTCTCTCAAAGGCTTCGAGGTGGGTTGCTCTCAATGCGACAAAAGCCATGCACTAACTCTGAGCAGCCACCAATTTATGGTGTAGGGGGTGGGCTATTTATAGCCACTAGGCAACCCGACCTGATATGTCCGAAATGACCCTAGGCCAATAAGGAACTGACACGTGTTCCAACGGTCAGATTTCAAACACACACGGAAACTTTACTTGGGCTACAAGCAAAGCTGACTCATCTAGCTCTGGATAAGATTTGCTCTCATTGTCTTCGCTCGAAGATATAGGATTTGGGTTGAGCATCACTTCAGTCACTCTGACTTTGTTCACTTGGACCCCACTTAACAGTACGATGGTTCCTATGACTCAACAAAGAAAAAAAAGGAAACAACAAAACGACTAAGTCTTCGCGCTCCATAGTCTTCACTCAATGTCTTCTCATGTCATAGTCTTCAATATGAATATCTTCACATACCACCATTGTCGTCAATGTCTTCATACATTTTTAGGGGTCATCTCCGGTAGGTAAACTGAATCAATGAGGGACTACTACCTGTGTTATCCTGCAATTCTCACAAACACATTAGTCCCTCAACCAGATTTGTCGTCAATACTCCAAAACCAACTAGGGGTGGCACTAGATGCACTTACAAAAACATAAAAAATATTCATGTTAAGTACGAGGAACTTGAGAGTCGTCATGAAATGCTCTCAACTACTCATGAAAATCTTTCCTATGATTATCTTCAAAGGAAGCAAGAACTTGAGAACTTGAGAGCGACTCATGAAGATCTTCAAAAGGAGAACGAGTCACTTCGCGCTCAACAGATCAGTTCCTCTTAGGTAGGCTTTGAACCACCATGTCTAAAATGTCTTGAGCGTGATAATGCCGTTTCTGTTGCTGAATGTTCTACTGCTGCTACTATTGCAATATCTTCAACTGCAGATGTGGGAACTAACCCCTCTACTGAGGATACCACTACTATTGCTGATGAGAATGCCAGGTTGAAGACATTGCTTGAAACAGGAATATACAAAAGTATCAAAGGGCATCAGACACTATGTCCTCAAGAAATATATTCTGAACTGAAACCCTAGGAAAGAGGGTGCTGGGTTCGAGAGGAAAATGAATGTTGATGGTTCATACTGGAAGCATGTGCAGTACCCCAAAACCACATGAGTTGCTACAAAGGGACCTTCAATGGATCCATCTACCGTATCTTGCTTCACTTGTGCTAACCCGATTATCATTGATGAATCCTTTGATGCAAACTATAATCTGTTTAAGAATAAGAATGACAAAGAGTTTGCCAAGTATATTGGTACTAACTGCAGGAATGGGCCACCTTTGAAGAAGATCCGGGTGCCCAAAAGTTGTCTTGAGAAGCTTCCTGTGAATGTCATCATGACACCACCTAGGAAGAAGACAAACCCCAGACCAAAGGCTTCATATGGTCCAAAGGCTTCATACAGACAGAGGACTCACCAGAGTCACCCTAACGCGAATGTTTTGTAGGGAAACCATACTCAGACTTATGAATATGAGTGTGTTTCATCAAACCGCTATGTTCATAAGACCAAGAACTTTTCTGCTTATTCTTATGAGTATTATTCACCTCCTGCAAGGCTATTTGCTAGGGCACAAAGCCGAAGTTCTCAGATGCTGCACTTAGACTCGTTGCTTCTAAGCCACCCCTGAAAATGTGGGTGGTTAAGAAAAATTAACTCTCTTTTGCAGGGAAAGGTCTCCAGCCGGAAATCAAAGGCTTCCGATGCTTATGCTGGGGACCTAAAACATCTTGAAATGCCAAAATTCTCTTACTATGTATTTCATCCCAGGATTCCTTGACAAACATCCTATTTACCCTAACCAGGATCTGAACTTTCATAATCCGCTTGTTCGTCAAATGTTTATGCTTCACAATACCCTTAGTGAAGCCTATCCCCCAAACTACACTGTAGGGTAAGACACCAAAGGCTTCAGAATGGATTATGGACAGTGGATGCATGATACGTCTCCAACGTATCTATAATTTTTTATTGCTCCATGCTATATTATCTACTATTTTGGACTATATTGGGCTTTATTTTCCACTTTTATATTATTTTTGGGACTAACCTATTAACTGGAGGCCCAGCCCAGAATTGCTGTTTTTTTGCCTATTTCAGTGTTTCGAAGAAACGGAATATCAAACGGAGTCCAAACGGAATAAAACCTTCGGGAACGTGATTTTCTCACCGAATATGACCCAGGAGACTTGGACCCTACGCCAAGGAAGCTTCGAGGTGGGCATGAGGTAGGGGGGCGCGCCCTACCCCCCCAGGCGCGCCCCCACCCTTGTGGGCCCACCGAAGCTCCACCGACATACTTCTTCCTCCTATATATACCTATGTACCCCCAAACGATCAGAGACGGAGCCAAAAACCTAATTCCACCGCCGCAACTTTCTGTATCCATGAGATCCCATCTTGGGGCCTGTTCCAGAGCTCCGCCGGAGAGGGCCGTCATCACGGAGGGCTTCTACATTATCATAGCCTCTCCGATGAAGTGTGAGTAGTTTACCTCAAACCTTCGGGTCCATAGTTAGTAGCTAGATGGCTTCTTCTCTCTTTTTGGATCTCAATACAATGTTCTCCCCCTCTCTTGTGGAGATCTATTCGATGTAATCTTCTTTTCGCGGTGTGTTTGTTGAGACCGATGAATTGTGGGTTTACGATCAAGTCTATCTATGAATAATATTTGAATCTTCTCTGAATTCTTTTATGTATGATTGGTTATCATTGCAAGTCTCTTTGAATTATCCATTTGGTTTGGCCAACTAGATTGGTAGTTCTTTCCATGGGACAAGTGCTTAGCTTTGGGTTCGATCTTGCGGTGTCCTTTCCTAGTGACAGAAGGGGCAGCAAGGCACGTATTGTATTGTTGCCATCGAGGATAACAAGATGGGGTTTATTTCATATTGCATGAATTTATCTCTCTACATCATGTCATCTTGCTTAAGGCGTTAGTCTATTTTTAACTTAATACTCTAGATGCATGCTGGATAGCAGTCGATGAGTGGAGTAATAGTAGTAGATGCAGGCAGGAGTCGATCTACTTGTCTCGGACGTGATGCCTATATACATGATCATACCTAGATATTCTCATAACTATGCTCAATTCTGTCAATTGCTCAACAGTAATTTGTTCACCCACCGTAGAATACTTATGCTCTTGAGAGAAGCCACTAGTGAAACCTATGGCCCCCGGGTCTATTCTCATCATATCAATCTCCATCACTTTAATCTTGCTTTGCTTTTTACTTTGCCTTTTACTTTTTGCTTTGCGTCTCTATATCAAAAATACCAAAAATATTATCTATCATCTCTATCAGATCTCACTCTCGTAAGTGACCATGAAGGGATTGACAACCCCTAATCGCGTTGGTTGCGAGGAGCTATTGCTTTTGTGTAGGTACGAGGGACTTGCGCGTGGCCTCCTACTGGATTGATATCTTTGTTCTCAAAAACTAAGGGAAATACTTACGCTACTCTGCGACATCATCCTCTCCTCTTCGAGGAAATCCAAGGCAAGCTCAAGAGGTAGCAAGAAGAATTTATGGCGCCGTTGCCGGGGAGTCTACGCAAAAAAAGTCAACATACCAAGTAACCATCACAATCCCTATCTCCCGCATTACATTAGTTGCCATTTGCCTCTCATTTTCCTCTCCCCCACTTCACCCTTGCCGTTTTATTCGCCCTCTCTTTCTCCTTCTCCTCCTCCTACTCTTTCTCCGTTTTCCTTTTTTCTCGCCTGCCTTTTGTTTGCTCGTGTGTTGGATTGCTTGTTTGTCGCGATGGCTCAAGATACTACCAAATTGTGTGACTTCACCAATACCAACAATAATGATTTCCTTAGCACTCCGATTACTCCTCTTGCCAATACTGAATCTTGTGAAATCAATACTGCTTTGTTGAATCTTGTTATGAAAGATCAATTCGCCGGCCTTCCTAGTGAAGATGCCGCTACTCATCTGAATAGCTTCGTTGATTTATGTGATATGCAAAAGAAAAAAGACGTTGATAATGACGTTGTTAAATTGAAGCTATTTCCTTTTTCGCTTAGAGATCGTGCTAAAGCTTGGTTTTCGTCTTTGCCTAAAAATAGTATTGATTCTTGGAACAAGTGCAAAGATGCTTTTATCTCTAAGTATTTTCCTCCCGCTAAGATCATCTCTCTTAGAAACGACATTATGAATTTTAAGCAACTTGATCATGAACATGTTGCACAAGCTTGGGAGAGAATGAAATTAATGATATGTAATTGCCCTACTCATGGTTTGAATTTGTGGATGATTATACAAAAAATTTTATGCCGGATTGAATTTTGCTTCTAGAAACCTTTTAGATTCGGCCGCGGGAGGCACTTTTATGGAAATCACTTTAGGAGATGCTATTAAACTCCTAGATAATATTATGGTTAATTATTCCCAATGGCATACTGAAAGATCTTCTAATAAAAAAGTGCATGCGATAGAAGAAATTAATGTTTTGAGTGGAAAGATGGATGAACTTATGAAATTATTTGCTACTAAAAGTGTTTCTTCTGATCCTAATGATATGCCTTTGTCTAATTTGATTGAGAATAATAATGAATCTATGGATGTGAATTTTGTTGGTAGGAATAATTTTGGTAACAATGCATATAGAGGGAATTTTAATCCTAGGCCTTATCCTAGTAATCCTTCCAATTATGGAAATTCCTACAGCAATTCTTATGGAAATTTTAATAAGATGCCCTCTGAATTTGAGAGTAGTGTTAAAGAGTTTATGAATTCACAAAAGAATTTTAATGCTTTCCTTGAAGAGAAATTGCTTAAAGTTGATGATTTGGCTAGGAACGTTGACAGAATTTCTCTTGAGGTTGATTCTTTAAAGCTTAGATCTATTCCTCCTAAGCATGATATCAATGAGTTTCTCAAAGCTATGAGAATTTCCATTGATGAGTGCAAGGAAAGAACCGCTAGGGTGCGTGCTACGAAAGATGCCTTTATTAAAGCGTGTTCTTCCAATTCCTATGAAAATCAAGATGAAGATCTAAAAGTTATTGATGTGTCCCCTATCAAATCTTTGTTTTGCAATATGAATCTTGATGAAACTGAATATGATCTTCCTTTACCTAGAAGGCGTTCCAAAAATTTAGAGTATTTAGATCTCTATGATGAAATTGATGAAAGTGGGATTGAAAGAAATAAAACCCTAGATGTTGCTAAACCCACTATATTGGAATTCAACGAATTTAATTATGAAAGTTGCTCTTTAATTGATTGTATTTCCTTGTTGCAATCCGTGCTAAATTCTCCTCATGCTTATAGTCAAAAGAAAGCCTTTACCGAACATATTGTTGACGCCGTGATGCAATCTTATGAAGAAAAACTTGAGTTGAAAGTCTCTATCCCTAGAAAACTCTATGATGAGTGGGAACCTACTATTAAAACTAAAATTAAAGATCACGAGTTTTATGCTTTGTGTGATTTGGGTGCTAGTGTCTCCACTATCCCCAAAACTCTGTGTGATTTGCTAGATTTCCGTGATTTTGATGATTGCTCTCTAAACTTGCATCTTGCGTATTCCACTATTAAGAAACCTATGGGAAGGATTAAAGATGTTCTTATTGCTGCAAATAGGAATTATGTGCCCGTAGATTTCATCGTTCTTGATATAGATTGCAATCCTTCTTGCCCTATTATTCTTGGTAGACCTTTCCTTAGAATGGTTGGTGCGATTATTGATAGGAAGGAAGGGAATATTAGATTCCAATTTCCATTAAAAAAGGGCATGGAACACTTTCCTAGAAAGAAAATAAAATTGCCATATGAAACTATCATGAGAGCCACTTATGGATTGCCTACCAAAGATGGCAATACCTAGATCTATCCTCGCTTTTATGCCTAGCTAGGGGCGTTAAACGATAGCACTTGTTGGGAGGCAACCCAATTTTATTTTAGTTTTTTTGTGTTTTTCTTATGTTAGGGAATAAATAATCCATCTACCTTCAGTTTGGATGTGCTTTCGTGTTTTAATTAGTGTTTGTGCCAAGTTAGACCTATTGGATCTTCTTGGATGATAGTTATTTGATCTTGCTGTAATTTCCAGAAACTTTGCGCTCAGTGCCCGAATTCTTAAAAATCACTAGAACGTGATAAAATACTGATTCCAATTCTGCTGATCAATAAACAAATTGTCTAGGTTGTCTAATTTTGGTAGAATTCTTGGTCTTTTGAGCTATGTAGTTTTGCTCTATGTGCTTCACTTATATCTTTTGAGCGTTATAATTTTGCTCTATGTGCTTCACTTAGATCTTTTAGAGCACGGTGGTGGTTTGTTTTAAAGAGACTATTGATCTCTCATGCTTCACTTAGATTATCTTAAGAGTCTTAATAGCATGGTAATTTGCTTAATAATAATATGCTTGTTATTCAAGATTTGTGAAACTTCTTTTTAGTACGTTGAATACTAAGAAAAGATTGATGCATGATAATTGTTTTGAGATATGAAGATGGTGATATTAGAGTCATGCCAGTTGAGTAGTTGTGAATTTGAGAAATTCTTGTGTTAAAGTTTGTGATTCCCGTAGCATGCACGTATGGTGAACCGTTATGTGATGAAGTCGGAGCATGATTTATTTATTGATTGTCTTCCTTATGAGTGGCGGTCGGGGACGAGCGATGGTCTTTTCCTACCAATCTATCCCCTTAGGAGCATGCGCGTAATACTTTGCTTTGATAACTTCTAGATTTTTGCAATAAGTATATGAGTTCTCTATGACTAATGTTGAGTCCATGGATTATACGCACTTTTTCCCATCCTTCCACCATTGCTAGCCTCTCTAATACCGTGCACTTTTTGCCGGTATCATACACCCACCATATACCTTCCTCAAAACAGCCACCATACCTACCTATCATGGCATTTCCATAGCCATTCCGAGATATATTGCCATGCAACTTTCCACCGTTCCGTTTATTATGACGTGCTCCATCATTGTCATATTGCTAGCATGATCATGTAGTTGACATCGTATTCGTGGCAAAGCCACCGTTCATAATTCTTTCATACATGTCACTCTTGATTCATTGCATATCCCGGTACACCGCCAGAGGCATTCATATAGAGTCATATTTGTTCTAAGTATCGAGTTGTAATTGTTGAGTTGTAAGAAAAATAAAAGTGTGATGATCATCAATTTTTAGAGCATTGTCCCAAGTGAGGAAAGGATGATGGAGACTATGATTCCCCCATAAGTTGGGATGAGGCTCCGGACGAAAAATAAAATAAAATAAAAAAGAGGCCATAAAAAAGGCCCAAATAAAAAAATGAGAGAAAAAGAGAGAAGGGACAATGTTACTATCCTTTTACCACACTTGTGCTTCAAAGTAGCACCATGATCTTCATGATAGAGAGTCTCTCATTTTGTCACTTTCATATACTAGCGGGAATTTTTCATTATAGAACTTGGCTTGTATATTCCAATGATGGGCTTCCTCAAATTGCCCTAGGTCTTCATGAGCAAGCAAGTTGGATGCACACCCACTTAGTTTCTTTTGATGAGCTTTCATATACTTACAGCTCTAGTGCATCCGTTGCATGGCAATCCCTACTCACTCACATTGATATCTATTGATGGGAATCTCCATAGCCCGTTCATACGCCTAGTTGATGTGAGACTATCTTCTCCCTTTTTGTCTTCTCCACAACCACCATTCTATTCCATATATAGTGCTATGTCCATGACTCACGCTCATGTATTGCGTGAAGATTGAAAAAGTTTTGAAAATGTTAAAGTATGAAACAATTGCTTGGCATGTCATCGGGGTTGTGCATGATTTAAATACTTTGTGTGGTGAAGATAGAGCACCAGCCTATATGATTTTGTAGGGATAACTTTCTTTAGCCATGTTATTTTGAGAAGACATAATTGCTTTATTAGTATGCTTGAAGTATTATTGTTTTGATGTCAACATGAACTTTTGTCTTGAATCTTTCGAATCTGAATATTCATACCACAATTAAGAATATTTGCATTGAAATTATGCCAAGTAGCACTCCGCATCAAAAATTCTCTTTTTATCATTTACCTACTCGAGGACGAGCAGGAATTAAGCTTGGGGATGCCTGATACATCTCCAACGTATCTATAATTTTTGATTGCTCCATGCTATATTGTCTACTATTTTGGACTATATTGGGCTTTATTTTCCACTTTTATATTATTTTTGGGACTAACCTATTAACCGGAGGCCCAGCCCAGAATTGCTGTTTTTTTGCCTATTTCAGTGTTTCGAAGAAACGAAATATCAAACGGAGTCCAAACGGAATAAAACCTTCGGGAACGTGATTTTCTCACCGAATATGACCTAGGAGACTTGGACCCTACGCCAAGGAAGCTTCGAGGTGGGCATGAGGTAGGGGGGCGCGCCCTACCCCCCCAGGCGCGCCCCCACCCTTGTGGGCCCACCGAAGCTCCACCGACATACTTCTTCCTCCTATATATACCTATGTACCCCCAAACGATCAGAGACGGAGCCAAAAACCTAATTCCACCGCCGCAACTTTCTGTATCCATGAGATCCCATCTTGGGGCCTGTTCCAGAGCTCCGCCGGAGAGGGCCGTCATCACGGAGGGCTTCTACATTATCATAGCCTCTCCGATGAAGTGTGAGTAGTTTACCTCAAACCTTCGGGTCCATAGTTAGTAGCTAGATGGCTTCTTCTCTCTTTTTGGATCTCAATACAATGTTCTCCCCCTCTCTTGTGGAGATCTATTCGATGTAATCTTCTTTTCGCGGTGTGTTTGTTGAGACCGATGAATTGTGGGTTTACGATCAAGTCTATCTATGAATAATATTTGAATCTTCTCTGAATTCTTTTATGTATGATTGGTTATCATTGCAAGTCTCTTCGAATTATCCATTTGGTTTGGCCAACTAGATTGGTAGTTCTTTCCATGGGACAAGTGCTTAGCTTTGGGTTCGATCTTGCGGTGTCCTTTCCTAGTGACAGAAGGGGCAGCAAGGCACGTATTGTATTGTTGCCATCGAGGATAACAAGATGGGGTTTATTTCATATTGCATGAATTTATCTCTCTACATCATGTCATCTTGCTTAAGGTGTTACTCTGTTTTTAACTTAATACTCTAGATGCATGCTGGATAGCGGTCGATGAGTGGAGTAATAGTAGTAGATGCAGGCAGGAGTCGATCTACTTGTCTCGGACGTGATGCCTATATACATGATCATACCTAGATATTCTCATAACTATGCTCAATTCTGTCAATTGCTCAACAGTAATTTGTTCACCCACCGTAGAATACTTATGCTCTTGAGAGAAGCCACTAGTGAAACCTATGGCCCCCGGGTCTATTCTCATCATATCAATCTCCATCACTTTAATCTTGCTTTGCTTTTTTACTTTGCCTTTTACTTTTTGCTTTGCATCTCTATATCAAAAATACCAAAAATATTATCTATCATCTCTATCAGATCTCACTCTCGTAAGTGACCGTGAAGGGATTGACAACCCCTAATCACGTTGGTTGTGAGGAGCTATTGCTTTTGTGTAGGTACGAGGGACTTGCGCATGGCCTCCTACTAGATTGATACCTTGGTTCTCAAAAACTGAGGGAAATACTTACGCTACTCTGCTGCATCATCCTGTCCTCTTCGGGGAAATCCAACACAAGCTCAAGAGGTAGCAATGCACTAACCACATGACTGGTGATCGAAGTCTTCTCATGGATTCAACCCTACGTCCGTCTGACAAGAGTCACATCACATTTGCTGACACTGGTAAAAGCAAGGTATTGGGTCGAGGTAGAGTTGCAATCTCAAAGGATCAGCACATGGATAAAGTGATGCTTGTTGAATCCCTTGGTTTCAACTTAATGTCTGTCTCAATGTTTTGTGATCTGAATATGATTGTGATATTTGGAAAATATCGTTGCCTTGTGCTTATGGAATCTGACAAATCTCTAGTCTTTGAAGGGTATCGAAAAGATGATATGTATATGGTAGATTTCTCTGTAGGACCACAGCCGGCCGTATGTCTTCTAGAAAATGCTTCAGAATGCTGGCTCTGGCATCGGAGGCTAGGGCATGCTAGCATGAGGAACTTGTACACTCTCGCAAAGAAGAAGCATGTCGTAGGCATCGAGGGCGTCAAGTTCAAGACGGATCATATTTGTGGTGCCTGCGAAGCTGGAAAGATGACTAGGGCCAAGCATCCCTCGAAGACAATCATGACAACGACACATCCCTTCGAGCTGCTTCACATGGACTTATTTGGCCCTACTCACTACTCTACCCTTACTACCACTGCTTACCTCAATGGATTCATCATTGTTGATGATTACTCAAGATATACATGGGTGCACATAATCCTCTACAAGAATGAAGTGCAGGATGTCTTCAGACAATTCGCCAATCGCGCCATGACCAACTATGGCATCAAGATCAAGCACATCAGAAGTGACAACGACACAGAATTCAAGAACACCGGCCTCGACACTTATCTTGATACATTGGGCATCACACATGAGTTCTGAGCTCCATACACACCTCAGCAGAATGGCATCATGGAGCGCAAGAACAGAACCCTCATTGAGATGGCACGGATGATGCTTGATGAGTACAAGACTCCAAGGAAATTCTAGCCTGAATCCATTGATACTGCATGCCACGTCATCAACTGTGTTTATCTTCACAAGCTTCTAAAGAAGATATCTTATGAGCTCCTGACTAGTAAGAAGCCAAACGTCAGCTACTTTAGAGTATTTGGTGCTAGGTGCTGGATCAAGGATCCACATCACACTTCAAAATTTGCACCGAAAGCACATGAAGGTTTTATGCTTGCCTACGGAAAGGATTCTGCTACCTCTTGAGCACTGCGTTGGTTTTCCCTTGAAGAGGAAAGGGTGATGCAGTAAAGTAGCGTAAGTATTTCCCTCAGTTTTTGAGAACCAAGGTATCAATCCAGTAGGAGGCCACACGCAAGTCCCTCGTACCTGCAACAAACAAATAAGAACCTCGCAACCAACGCGATAAAGTGGTTGTCAATCCCTTCACGGTCACTTACGAGAGTGAGATCTGATAGAGATGATAAGATAATATTTTTGGTACTTTTATGGTAAAGAGTAGAAGTAAAGAAAGCAAAATAAACGATGCCAGAAATAGCTAGTTGTTGGGAGATTAATATGATGGAAGATAGACCCGGGGGCCATAGGTTTCACTAGTGGCTTCTCTCAAGATAGCATAAGTATTACGGTGGGTAAAAGAACTACTGTCGAGCAATTGATAGAATTGAGCATAGTTATGAGAATATCTAGGTATGATCATGTATATAGGCATCACGTCCGTGACAAGTAGACTGAAACGATTCTGCATCTACTACTATTACTCCACACATCGACCGCTATCCAGCATGCGTCTAGAGTATTAAGTTCATAAGAACAAAGTAACGCTTTAAGCAAGATAACATAATGTAGAGGGATAAACTCATGAAATATGATAAAAGCCCCATCTTTTTATCCTCGATGACAACAATGCAATACGTGTCGTTTCCCCTACTGTCACTAGGATCGAGCACCGCAAGATTGAACCCAAAGCTAAGCACTTCTCCCATTGCAAGAAAGATCAACCTAGTAGGCCAAACCAAACTGATAATTCGAAGAGACTTGCAAAGACAATCAATCATACATAAAAGAATTCAGAGGAGATTCAAATATTGTTCATAGATAATCTGGATCATAAACCCACAATTCATCGGATCTCGACAAACACACCGCAAAAAGAAGAGTTACATCAAATAGATCTCCAAGGGAATCGAGGAGAACTTTGTATTGAGATCTAAAGAGAGAGAAGAAGCCATCTAGCTAATAACTATGGACCCGAAGGCCTGAGGTAAACTACTCACACATCATCGGAGAGGCTATGGTGTTGATGTAGAAGCCCTCCATGATCAATGCCCCCTCCGGCAGGACGCCGGAGAATGCCCCAAGATGGGATCTCACGGGTACAGAAGGTTGCGGCGGTGGAATTAGGTTTTCGTGGTGCTCCTCGATGGTTTGGGGTTACGTAGGTATATATAGGAGGAAGAAGTAGGTCAGTGGAGCCACGAGGGGCCCACGAGGGTGGAGGGCGCGTCCTGGGGGGGTAGGCGCGTCCCCCTACCTCGTGGCTTCCTCGTCTGTTGCTTGACATCCACTCCAAGTCCTCTGGATCACGTTTATTCCGAAAATCACGTTGCCGAAGGTTTCATTCCATTTGGACTCCATTTGATATTCTTTTCCTTCGAAACACTAAAATAGGCAAAAAAAAAACAATTTGGGCTAGGCCTCCGGTTAATAGGTTAGTCCCAAAAATAATATAAAAGTGTATAATAAATCCCATTAAACATCCAAAACAGAATATATAATAGCATGGAACAATAAAAAATTATAGATACGTTGGAGACGTATCAAGCATCCCCAAGCTTAATTCCTGCTCGTCCTCGAGTAGGTAAATGATAAAAACACAATTTTTGATGTGGAATGCTACCTAGCATATTCCTTAATGTAATTCTCTTATTTGTGGTATGAATATTCAGGTCCGAAAGATTCATGATAAAGGTTTAGTATTGACATAAAAATAATAATACTTCAAGCATACTAACTAAGCAATCATGTCTTCTCAAAATAACATGGCCAAAGAAAGTTATCCCTATAAAAGCATATAGTCTGGCTATGCTCTATCTTCATCACACGAAGTATTTAATCATGCACAACCCCGATGACAAGCCAAGCAATTGTTTCATACTTTTGATGTTCTCAAACTTTTTCAATCTTCACGCAATACATGAGCGTGAGCCATGGACATAGCACTATATGTGGAATATAATGGTGGTTGTGGAGAAGACAAAAAAGGAGAAGATAGTCTCACATCAACTAGGCATATCAATGGGCTATGGATATGCCCATTAATAGATATCAATGTGAGTGAGTAGGGATTGCCATGCAACGGATGCACTAGAGCTATAAGTGTATGAAAGCTCAACAAAAGAAACTAAGTGAGTGTGCATCCAACTTGCTTGCTCACAAGACCTAGGGCATTTTGAGGAAGCCCATCACTGGAATATACAAGCCAAGTTCTATAATGAAAAATTCCCACTAGTATATGAAAGTGACAAATCAAGAGACTCTCTATCATAAAGATCATGGTGCTACTTTGAAGCACAAGTGTGAAAAAAGGATAGTAGCATTGTCCCTTCTCTCTTTTTCTCTCATATTTTTTTGGGCCTTCCTTTCTTTCTTTTGGCCTTCTCTTTTTTTATTTAGTCCGGAGTCTCATCCTGACTTGTGGGGGAATCATAGTCTCCATCATCCTTTCCTCACATGGGACAATGCTCTAATAATGATGATCATCACACTTTTATTTACTTACAACTCAAGAATTACAACTCAATACTTAGAACAGAGTATGACTCTATGTGAATGCCTCCGGCGGTGTACCGGGATATGCAATGAATCAAGAGTGACAAATGATGAACGGTGGCTTTGCCACAAATATGTTGTCAACTACATGATCATGCAAAGCAATATGACAATGATGGAGCGTGTCATAGTAAACGGAACGGTGGTAAGTTGCATGGCAATATATCTCGGAATGGCTATGGAAATGCCATAATAGGTGGGTATGGTGGCTGTTTTGAGGAAGGTATATGGTGGGTGTATGATACGGGCGAAAAGTGCGCGGTATTAGAGAGGCTAGCAATGGTGGAAGGGTGAGAGTGCGTATAATCCATGGACTCAACATTAGTCATAAAGAACTCACATACTTATTGCAAAAATCTATTAGTTATTGAAACAAAGTATTACGCGCATGCTCCTAGGGGGATAGATTGGTAGGAAAAGACCATCGCTCGTCCCCGACCGCCACTCATAAGGAAGATAATCAATAAATAAATCATGCTCCGACTTCATCACATAACGGTTCACCATACGTGCATGCTACGTGAATCACAAACTTTAACACAAGTATTTCTCAAATTCACAACTACTCAACTAGCATGACTCTAATATCGCCATCTTCATATCTCAAAACAATTATCAAGTATCAAACTTCTCTTAGTATTCAACGCACTTATAAGAAAGTTTTTACTAATCTTGGATGCCTATCATATTAGGACTACCATCTCAATTTAAGCAAATTACCATGCTGTTTTGTAGGACTCTCAAAATAATATAAGTGAAGCATAAGAGATCAATAGTTTCTATAAAACAAAACCACCGCCGTGCTCTAAAAGATATAAGTGAAGCACTAGAGCAAAAACTATATAGCTCAAAAGATATAAGTGAAGCACATAGAGTATTCTAATAAATTCCGAATCACGTGTGTCTCTCTCAAAAGGTGTGTATAGCAAGGATGATTGTGGTAAACTAAAAATTAAAGACTCAAATCATACAAGACGCTCCAAGCAAAACACTTATCATGTGGTGAATAAAAATATAGCTCCAAGTAACATTACCGATGGACGAAGACGAAAGGGGATGCCTTCCGGGGCACCCCCAAGCTTTGGCTTTTTGGTGTCCTTAGATTTATCTTGGGGTGCCTTGGGTATCCCCAAGCTTAGGCTCTTGCCACTCCTTATTCCATAATCCATCAAATCCTTACCCAAAACTTGAAAACTTCACAACACAAAACTTAACAGAAAATCTCATGAGCTCCGTTAGCGGAAGAAAACAAAACACCACTTCAAGGTACTGTAATGAAATCATTATTTATTTATATTGGTGTTAAACCTACTGTATTCCAACTTCTCTATGGTTTATAAACTATTTTACTAGCCATAGATTCATCAAAATAAGCAAACAACACATGAAAAACAGAATCTGTCAAAAACAGAACAGTCTGTAGTAATCTGTAACTAACGCAAACTTCTGGAACTCAGAAAAATCCACCAAAATAGGACGACTTAGATAATTTTTTTAGTGATCTACTGCAGTTGGAATCAGTATTTTATAACATTCTGGTGATTTTTAAAAATTGTTTTGTGAACAGAAAGTTTCTGGAATTTTCAGCAAGATCAAATAACTATCATCCAAGAAGATCCTATAGGTTTAACTTGGCACAAACACTAATTAAAACACAAAAACAAATCAAACCAGAGGCTAGATCAAAGATTTATTCCTAAACAGAAGCAAAAAAGTAAAAACAAACTAAAATAAAATTGGGTTTCCTTCCAACAAGCGCTATCGTTTAAAGCCCTTAGCTACGCATAAAAGCAAGGATAGATCTAGGTATTGCCATCTTTGGTAGGCAATCCATAAGTGGCTCTCATAATAGATTCATATGGTAATTTAATCTTATTTCTAGGGAAGTGTTCCATGCCTTTCCTTAACGGAAATTGGAATCTAATATTCCCTTCCTTCATATCAATAATTGCACCAATCGTTCTAAAGAAAGGTCTACCAAGAATAATAGGACATGAAGGATTGCAATCTATATCAAGAACAATAAAATCTACGGGCACATAGTTCCTATTTGTAACAATAAGAACATCATTAATTCTTCCCATACGTTTCTTAATGGTGGAATCCGCAAGATGCAAGTTTAGAGAACAATCATCAAATTCACGGAAACCTAGCAAATTACACAAAGTTTTGGGAATCGTGGAAACACTAGCACCCAAATCACACAAAGCATAGCATTAATGATCTTTAATCTTAATTTTAATAGTAGGTTCCCACTCCTCATAAAGTTTTCTAGGGATAGAAACTTCTAACTCAAGTTTTTCTTCATAAGATTGCATTAAAGCATCAACGATATGTTTAGTAAAAGCTTTATTTTGACTATAAGCATGAGGAGAATTTAGCACGAATTGCAACAATGAAATACAATCTATCAAAGAGCAATTATCATAATTAAATTCCTTGAAATCCAAGATAATGGGTTCATTGATATCTAAAGTTTTGACCTCTTCAATCCCACTTTTACCAAATTTTGTATCAAGATCTAAAAACTCCGAATTTTTGGGATGCCTTCTAACTAAAGTTGACTCATCTCCAGTCCCATCATTATCAAGATTCATATTGCAAAACAAAGATTTAATAGGGGAAACATCAATAACTTTTAGATCTTCATTTTTATTCTAATAAAAATTAGAAGAACACGCTTTTACAAAGCATTCTTTCTTAGCACGCATCCTAGCGGTTCTTTCTTTGCACTCATCAATGGAAATTCTCATGGCTTTGCGAGACTCATTGATATCATGCTTAGGTGGAATAGATCTAAGTTTCAAAGAATCAACATCAAGAGAAATTCTATCCTCGTTCCTAGCCAGTTCGTCAACTTTAAGAAATTTTTCTTCAAGCAAGGCATTGAAATTCTTTTGAGAAATCATAAACTTTTAACACTAGTCTCGAATTCAGAGGGCATCTTATTAAAATTTCCATAAGAATTGTTGTAGGAATTACCATAATTATTAGAGGAATTACTACAGAACGGTCTAGGATTAAAGTTTCCTCTATACGCGTTGCTACCAAAATTATTCCTACCAACAAAATTCACATCCATAGATTCATTATTACTCTCAATCAAGGTAGACAAGGGAATATCATTAGGATCAGAAGAAACACTCTTATTAGCAAACAATTTCATAAGTTCATCCATCTTTCCACTCAAAACATTAATTTCTTCTATCGCATGCACCTTTTTACTAGTAGATCTTTTGGTGTGCCATTGAGAATAATTAACCATAATATTATCTAGGAGTTTAGTAGCTTCTCCTAAAGTGATTTCCATAAAAGTGCCTCCCGCGACCGAATCTAAAAGATTTCTAGAAGCAAAATTCAATTTGGCATAATTTTTTTGTATAATCATCCATAAATTCAAACCATGAGTAGGGCAATTACGTATCATTAATTTCATCCTCTCCCAAGCTTGTGCAACATGTTCATGATCAAGTTGCTTAAAATTCATAATATCGTTTCTAAGAGAGATGTTCTTAGCGGGAGGAAAATACTTAGAGATAAAAGCATCTTTGCACTTATTCCAAGAATCAATACTATTTTTAGGCAAAGACGAAAACCAAGTTTTAGCACGATCTCTAAGCGAAAACAGAAATAGTTTCAACTTAACAATATCATTGTCCACATCTTTCTTATTTTGCATATCACAATCAACAAAGCTATTTAGATGGGTAGCGGGATCTTCACTAGGAAGGCCGGCGAATTGATATTTCATGACAAGATTCAGCAAAGCAGCATTAATTTTTTCAGCATCGGTAAGAGGAGCAATCGGAGTGCTAAGGAAATCATTGTTGTTGGTATTGGTAAAGTCACACAATTTAGTATTAACTTGAGCCATCGTGACAAGCAAGCAATCCAACACACGAGCGAACAAGAAGCAAGCGAGAAAAAAAGAGGCGAACGGAAAAAGAGAGGGTGAATAAAACGGCAAGGGTGAAGTGGGGGAGAGGAAAACGAGAGGCAAATGGCAAATAATGTAATGCGAGGGATAAGTGTTTGTGATGGGTACTTGGTATGTCTTGACTTGTGCGTAGACTCCCCGGCAACGGCGCCAGAAATCCTTCTTGCTACCTCTTGAGCACTGCGTTGGTTTTCCATTGAAGAGGAAAGGGTGATGCGGTAAAGTAGCGTAAGTATTTCCCTCAGTTTTTGAGAACCAAGGTATCAATCCAGTAGGAGGCCACACGCAAGTCCCTCGTACCTACACAAACAAATAAGAACCTCGCAACCAACGTGATAAAGGGGTTGTCAATACCTTCACGGTCACTTACGAGAGTGAGATCTGATAGAGATGATAAGATAATATGTTTGGTATTTTTATGGTAAAGAGTAAAAGTAAAGAAAGCAAAATAAACGGCGCCAGAAATAGCTAGTTGTTGGGAGATTAATATGATGGAAAATAGACCCGGGGGCCATAGGTTTCACTAGTGGCTTCTCTCAAGATAGCATAAGTATTACGGTGGGTAAACGAATTACTGTCAAGCAATTGATAGAATTGAGCATAGTTATGAGAATATCTAGGTATGATCATGTATATAGGCATCACGTCCGTGACAAGTAGACCGAAACGATTCTGCATCTACTACTATTACTCCACACATCGACCGCTATCCAGCATGCATCTAGAGTATTAATTTCATAAGAACAGAGTAACGCTTTAAGCAAGATGACATGATGTAGAGGGATAAACTCATGCAATATGATATAAACCCCATCTTTTTATCCTCGATGGCAACAATACAATACGTGTCGTTTCCCCTACTGTCACTGGGATCGAGCACCGCAAGATTGAACCCAAAGCTAAGCACTTCTCCCATTGCAAGAAAGATCAATCTAGTAGGCCAAACCAAACTGATAATTCGAAGAGACTTGCGAAGATAACCAATCATACATAAAAGAATTCAGAGGAGATTCAAATATTGTTCATAGATAATCTGGATCATAAACCCACAATTCATCGGATCTCAACAAACACACCGTAAAAGAAGAGTTACATCAAATAGATCTCCAAGAGAATCGAGGAGAACTTTGTATTGAGATCCAAAGAGAGAGATGAAGCCATCTAGTTAATAACTATGGACCCCAAGGTCTGAGGTAAACTACTCACACATCATCGGGGAAGCTATGGTTGTTGATGTAGAAGCCCTCCGTGATCAATGCCCTCTTCGGCAGGACGCCGGAGAAGGCCCCAAGATGGGATCTCACGGGTACAAAAGGTTGCAGTGGTGGAATTAGGTTTTCGTGGTGCTCCTCGATGGTTTGGCGGTACGTAGGTATATATAGGGGGAAGAAGTAGGTCGGTGGAGCCACGAGGGGCCCACGAGGGTGGAGGGCGCGCCCTAGGGGGTGTAGGCGCGCCCCCACCTCGTGGCTTCCTCGTTTGTTGCTTGACGTCCACTCCAAGTCCTCTGGATCACGTTTGTTCCGAAAATCACGTTCCCGAAGGTTTCATTCCGTTTGGACTCTGTTTGATATTCTTTTCCTTCAAAACACTAAAATAGGCAAAAAAACAACAATTTGGGCTGGGCCTCCGGTTAATAGGTTAGTCCCAAAAATAATATAAAAGTGTATAATAAAGCCCATTAAACATCCAAAACAGAATACATAATAGCATGGAACAATCAAAAATTATAGATACGCTGGAGACGTATTAGATTCGCACTCCAACAGAGTCTTCAACCTCTTTCATTATAAAGTGGTTGAAACTGTGGATGTGCGGTTCGATGAGACTAACGGCTCGCAAAGAGAGCACCTGCCAAATGTGCTAGATGAAGCCTCACCAAGTGAATCTATCAAGCTTATGGGTACTGGAGAAATCATACCTTCAGAGGCACAGGCTAAAGAAGAAACCATCATTTCTGCACCTAATCAACCTGTGAAGCCAATGCTGAAGATGAAGACAATGATCAGCAAGGGCAAAATCTTCGTCCAGTTCATCCTTGTGTTGCAAATGAAGTACATATTGAGAAGATAATTGATAGCATCAATGCACCTGGTCCACTCACTCATTCAAGAGCAACACAACTAGCAAATTTCTGTGGGAACTTTGCATTTGTCTCTATATCTGAACCCAAGAAAGTTGATGAAGCCTTCATGGAACCCGAATGGATTCAAGCTATGCAAGAAGAGCTTCAACAGTTCGAGCTGAACAATGTTTGGGAGCTAGTTAAGCGTCCTGATCCTCGCAAGCACAATATCATTGGCACCAAATGGATCTATCGCAACAAACAATATGAGCATGGTCAAGTCGTCGGAAACAAGGCTCGTCTCGTTGCTCAAGGATACAATCAAGTTGAAGGGATTAACTTCAATGAAACATTTGCTCTTGTGGCTAGGCTTGAAGCCATTCGCATTCTGTTAGCCAATGCCAACCACAACAACATTCTTCTGTACCAAATGGATGTAAAGAGTGCCTTTCTCAACGGCAAAATTGAAGAAGAAGTGTATGTTGCACAACCACCTGGTTTTGAAGATCCAAAGCGTCCTGACATGGTATACAAGCTCAAGAAGGCAATGTATGGCCTCAAACAATCACCTCGAGCTTGGTATGACACGCTCAAAGACTTCTTGAAGAGCAAAGGCTTCATACCTGGTTCTCTAGATCCCACACTCTTCACGAAGACATATGATGGTGAACTGTTTGTATGCCAAATCTACGTGGATGACATTATCTTCGGCTGCACTGACAAGAGATACAATGATGAGTTTGGGCATATGATGCAAGAGAAATATCAGATGTCCATGATGGGTGAGCTGAAATTCTTCTTGAATCTTCAAATCCGTCAGCAGATCAATGGCATCTTCATTTCACAAGAAAAATATCTCAAAGATTGCCTGAAGAAGTTTGGAATGCAAGACTGCTAAGGGTACACGACGCCAATGCCAACCAAAGGTCAATTGGGTCCCGACGACAATGGTAAAGAGTTCGATCAGAAGGTATACTACTCCATGATTGGTTCTTTACTCTATTTATGTGCATCTAGGCCAGATATAACGCTTAGAGTTTGCATGTGTGCCTGATTTCAAGCAGCACCAAGGGAATCGCATCACTTAGCTGTGAAGAGAATTCTTCGATATTTGGCTTACACCCCAACACTTGGATTATTGTATCCAAAGGGCTCAGCGTTTGATGTAGTTGGATTCTCAGATGCTGATTATTCTGGTGACAAGGTTGATCGCAAGTCCACATCAGGCACATGTCACTTTCTTGGACGATCTCTTGTTTGTTGGTCTTCGAAGAAGCAGAACTGTGTATCCCTCTCCACTGCTGAATCTGAATACATTGCTGCTGGATCTTGCTGCGCTCAGCTTCTGTGGATGAAGCAAACTTTCAAGGACTATGGCATCCACCTGGAGCATGTGCCACTCTACTGCGACAATGAAAGCGCCATCAAGATTGCCAACAATCCAGTTCAGCACTCGAAGACAAAGCACATTCAGATCCGTCACTTTCCCAGAGATCATGTCATGAAGGAAGATATTGACATCATTAATGTCAACACTGAAGAGCAATTGGCAGATGTCTTCACAAAGCCCTTGGATGAGAAAAGGTTTTGCAAGTTGCGGTGTGAGCTAAATATCTTAGAATCCTCAAATGTCCTGTGATTGGACACACATCCTAATGCTTATGCATGTTGATGACTTAGATGTGCAACACACTAAGTAACGTATATCTTCAATCAATGAAGACATACACTCTAAGTGTGAATACATTAACACGGAATTTGACTTTGGAGCGCCACGATAATTGTGCGACGTGTCTGGGTCTAATACTTCCTATACGGTGGGTAGCGCCACCACCAAACTTTCTCGAAGATATTCTCCTCGCATCATGATTGCATTATCTTTGCATTTAGTTTGACTTCAACATTGATTTATCTTCATGGTTTATCTTCGCAATGTTGATTTAGTCTTTTGATATGTATATGGTGTTTTGTCCTCTACAACGTTCACTTATATATATATGTCTTCGAACTTGCCATTTTTCTGAACTAAGTGAATGTGATCGGACCCTAACCCCCTCTGTGCTTCTTCCTCAAACTCTATCTATCTAGTCATATGCGTTATGTTGAAACTTGTCGAATGTCTTCACTGCATCCTTGTCAGCTGAAGACACAGAGACACACATTTAAGACTTCTTTCGATGATATATCTATTTTGCCTGAATCCCGGAGAAGCCAGAACGACCACCCAACAAACTAGGCATGCGTGGGAACATGGGACAACTCTAAATGAGTTGCATGCACGCCATGTGTCCATCAGATGTGAACCGCCAGGGGCACCTGCGTAATTACGCTGTGTAGTCCTCTACCTTATAAATACTCACCCATGCGGTCATTATCCTTTCTTCCACCTCGCCACCTCGCTCAAACCCTAGCGCCTCCGCTAGCTCGTGTCGACGCCGGAGACGAAGCGCTTAGCTGCCGCGTCTTCTTCGACGCCATCCTCACGCCAGCCGCGTACCTCGTCCTCTCCACCGCCGTTGTAGGTGTCCTCCGCCGCCAAGTTAGGGCGCGGGAGATTGAACTGCTCGGCTTCTTTCTCTGCCTCGTCTAGCAGTTCGTCAGCGGTAATTAAATCTCACTTTTTACTGTCATTTTGATCCGTCAAATCCATCCACTTCAATCAGAAGTGGTTTCTAGACTTTCAAATCTGGATCTGTCTTTAACCGCGTCTCATATCATGCAAAGGATATTCACTTATGCTTCATAACTAGTTAGATTCCTCACTTGTACTTATTAATGGATTCGTACAAATCTGGAACCAACTCCCTTTAAATAAGTGAATGTCTTCGCTCTATGAGGTCAATGTCTTCAAACTGATTTATCTTCAAAATCTTCTAAGAATGCATATGACCTCTTCCCCTTCCCTCTCACCTTTAATGCTGTCATAGGTACATGTCCATGGGAGAATCCCTTGGTTCTCATAGTCTGCATTCATTTGGAGAGTTCTTACATCATCATATTCACTCCAGTGAAGCCAGTTCTTGTCTGACCAGTAGACGGAAGCCTTTCACTGTTCTGAAGCCCATCTGCTTAAATATCATGGCCATAGAGAAGTCTGCTAGGAAAGGTGGCAGGCAGCGCCGAGGCAATACAGCTCTAGATCTACCTCCGGATATGCATGAATTGTACAAAACTGATCCTGAGGAGAACTACAATCAGCAAAAGACCCGAATCCAATGGATTCGAAGATATTGGGCAGAACAGTGGTTCAAGTACAACTTCATCACTACTGAATATGCTGAGAAGAACGCCATCAAGTGCCCATGGGGCGACATTCTGTACTAGAATCTGCAGCCAAAATTGAAGCCTGAAGCCATTGCTCAAGGTTTCTATCCATGCATGGTCCGAGGACCGAAGCCTGAGAATGCCGACCCATCATCCATGTTATGGTGTCGTGAAGACAATCTCTTCAAGCGCAACTATCAGTTTGCCAAAGAGTTAGCTACAAAGAAAAAAAAGGATTTTGGACTCAACTTCAACCCTGATCCATCTGCACCAAGGCAGGATGGCACTCGCGATGCCAATCCGAGGTCATCGGCCCACTCACTAGATTCGATGGGCTCCTCTCCCACATTGCTGCTTAGAGGGCCACAGTGGAGCAATCAGCTAATGATGCAAACTCCAAAGATGCGCCAGCTCCACCAAAGCAGAAGAAAAAGAAGTCAAAAGCTTCGAAGCCCTCTGCCACACCAAACACTTCGACTATGAAGCCGCTGAAAACTACACCTCCTGAACCCAGTGTGCAGTCTGAAGATTTGTCTTGTGTCTCCAAGAAGACCAAGAAGACCAAGATGCCCAAGAAGATTTCTGGGCATGAACTGACTCCTGCTGCTATTCTATGCAACGAGAAGACACCATTGATTTGTCTAGCGATGAAGTTCTTGGTAATGAAGCACTTGAGATGCTGATCAAGAGCAAGCAAGAGGTGGAGATCTTCAATGATCTGCCCCTCTTTGACGTTGATATTTTGAACAACTTCATTAATGAGTGGTTTTGATGACCAGAGCATCAGTATTGATGACCTTCAGCTGCCCGTGGACATCAGCGTCACATTCCACGGAGCCATTGCCAATGAATTGGCCTTGGCTCAGAAAATCAGCGAGCTCAAGAACAAGATTGATCATGAGAAGACACATTTCAAGAAGCACATGGCCAAGCTCAGTGTGGCTGATGTGCAAATCTTCAAGAAGATGCTGCATGATCTTAAGGAAGAGTTCACAAGAAGAGGGAAGAAGCCAAAGGCTGTCCCGAGCGCATGAAGTACTATGGCAGAAATGTGTTCAAGCCCATAATGAAGCTGAAAAGCAAAAGACTCTTCGGCGTCCTGGCATTGACCCCATGATGGCTGCCAAGCAAAAGAAGAAGTCTGTTGCTGCCCAAACCAAAGCACCAAGGCAGGAAGAACCTCATATTGTCTTCCCTGCCAGTATGACTGGCTCGAAGCCTAAGGTCACCTCAGCAGCTTTAGAGCTGAAGAAGACAAGGGCAGCTGAAGCCGAAGCCAGGAAGCGTAAGCACAAAGACACTTCTGATGGTGCTCCATCCACGAAGAAATTGAAGACGAAGTCTTCAAAGAAAGAGCGTGTTGCTGCTCCAGAGCCCCTCATTGTTGAACCTATCTCCGTCGCTCTTCCTGTCTCGACCAACCAAGAGCGTCGTCTTGTGATTCATGAGCCTGCTTCCACAGAGGCTCATGCAAGTCAAGAAGTTCTAGCTGCTAACCCCAACACAGCTGAAGACATTGGTCACGAAGACAATGCTGATGGTGATGTAGCCCTTCCCCAGCTCCAGTCCCAGTCGGTATCATCGCCTGCTCTAACGAGCAGTGAACTCATAAGCATTGGTCGTCCATTGACGCCAATCGCTCAAGACGACTCATGGGTGGAGTGCCAACAGCAAGACACCCCAGTACATGATGAGACACCAAGAACACCACCACCTCAAGTCACCACTCCAGTGCTTGATGATGACAACTACATGGTACAGACCACTCCCTCACCAAAGGCGTCGCCAACATTTCACAGGCTTCGCAAAGGCCCCAGGCCACAGGTCACCATGTCGAGCATTCTAGAAGGGGAAGTGCAACAAAGCTCAGTCGCACGTCAAGTGTTTCCTGAAGCCACCCCTACTACGAATGCCTCTGAGTCCGAAGCCAAAGTTGCTGAAGACAATCCGGCTGCATCAGCCGATGAAGACAAAGAAGAAGAAAGAGTTGCCACACCCCCAACTAGTGATCAAGTCATTCTCGAGGAAAATGTGATTGTGCCCGACCCTCCAGTCCTTGAACAGATGGAGGTTGAAAATCCTGAGGCTGCCACCAACAACACCATTGAAGCCAATGACTCAGTCATGGACAAAGACATTGTGGAGCCTGAAGCTAATGAGAATGTTGAAGTCACGTTGATGCCAATCGTCTCGGATGGCGCTGTTCCTCCTCCTTGGCCTCACACCATGGAACACGCATTCAATCGTGAAGGTTAGCTTGTCACAGTTAGATGGCCAGTTATGGTTCTACCCACTTCTCTCGGGCCACAATATGATTACCATGTGGAGCAGAGGCCTCAAGTTCAGAAGCCCAAGCCTAGGCTGCCAAGGCTTCCAAGTGCTGCAACTACACAAGGTTCCTTCAGCATGCACAGCTTCAGAGAGCACAATACTTTCTTTGCCAGCGCCAAGAATCCTTATTCGAAGCCAAAGATCTCCTCCGACAGATTCTGGAGTTATCAGCTGCAAAGCTATTACTCGTGCATCCTCTACAACCAAGAGCGAATCTTTCCACATATGCGTCTGGATTGTGAAGCTATAGTTGGGATGCCTTGTCTTGAAGGAGCTCTTGACTTCTTCAGACTAGCCACAATGGATAGTAACATAGACTAGTAACATGCCCATGTTACTAGTCTATGTTACTACCTATGTAGTGGGGAGTAACATATGTGTGGTAATATGGAGCACTTCATTTATTAGGCTATAGACACATCTTGCCTTGATATGTGTGATGCTAGTTGTAGGTGTCAAAACCGGCGGATCTCGGGTAGGGGGTCCCGAACTATGCATCTAGGCGGATGGTAACAGGAGACAAGGGACACAATGTTTTTACCTAGGTTCGGTCCCTCTCGATGGAGGTAAAAACCCTACTCCTACTTGATTAATATTGATGATATGGGTAGTACAAGAGTGGATCTACCACAAGATCAGGGAGGCTAAACCCTAGAAGCTAGCCTATGGTATGATTGTTGTTCGTCCTATGGACTAAAACCCTCCGGTTTATATAGACACCAGAGAGGGCTAGGGTTACACAGAGTCGGTTACAATGGGAGGAGATCTACATATCTGTATTGCCAAGCTTGCCTTCCACGCCAAGGAAAGTCCCATCCGGACACGAGACGAAGTCTTCAATCTTGTATCTTCATACTCCAAGAGTCCGGCCAAAGTTTATAGTCTGGCTATCCGGACACCCCCTAATCCAGGACTCCCTCAGTAGCCCCTGAACCAGGCTTCAATGATGACGAGTCCGGCATGCAGATTGTCTTCGGCATTGCAAGGCGGGTTCCTCTTCCAAATACTTCATAGAAGATTTTTGAACACAAGGATAGTGTCCGGCTCTGCATAATAAGTTCCACATACTGTCGTAGAGAGAATACTATTTACACAAATCTAAGCTACTGACGTATTCCGTAGCGTGTCATCACACCACAACCAAGCCTTTATTCGAATCGTTTTTACTGCCCCACCTCAGCGCGTTTTGCGAGGCGGTTTCCTTGGCATGTCTTGTCGAAGCAGAGATCGTGTCCCCTTTATTTACGGGATTCTCTTCAATACGGACGTGGGTAACCCAGTCGTTCCCATTGGTACGTCTCCTCGATCAAAGGCGAGTCCCAAACGGTCACGGGGAGGGCTCTTGGTATTCAACCTCTTATAAAGAGACCAAGGCATTACTCCTTTCCTTTGATCTCAATCGAATTCGCCCTTCGCCTCGAGTTCCAACACCCAAGGCCCCAGATTTCAGGCGCTTCAGACCTTCGACGATGTCCGGTTTCGACTTTCGAGGCCGATGGATGCCGGAGGAAGACGTGCTAAAGCTGAGAGAGGCCAGGTTTTTGACCAGTGAAATCTCGCAAAGGCTGCCTGCTCACGGGCAGGTTATTCCTACTCCCAAGCCTGGTGAGAGCGTGGTGTTTGTGTCTCACTTCCTCCGAGGGCTAGGCTTCGCGACGGATCCCTTTGTGAGGGGGCTCATGTTTTATTATGGGCTGGAATTTCACGACTTAGCTCTGGAGTCCATCCTCCACATCTCATTGTTCATTGTCGTGTGCGAAGCCTTCCTCCGTATTACTCCTCACTTCGGACTGTGGCTTAAGACCTATAAAATAGAGCCGAAGATGATCGAGGGACAGCACGCGGAGTGCGGAGGCGCTGTTATAAGCAAGAATGCCGATGCTCCATGGCCCGAGGGCTCTTTTCAAGAGGAGTTCAACTTATGGAAAGAAGAGTGGTTTTATATCATAGCTCCCAGGGGCACCAAGTGGGTGGCACCGCCTGCTTTCCGCTCGGGTCCCCCGCCACGACTAGTGTCATGGGTCAATAAGGGGCTGGACTGGGGGTCGGCAAAGGACATGCCCCTGTTGCAGGGCTGCATCCGAGATCTCCTAGAAAGAGACATCAGTCTGGTCGTGGTGACGCAGGTTATGTTAATTCGCCGAGTTCTTCCCTGCAAACGTCGCCTCCTCCGCCTGTGGGAGTTCAACCCGGAGGGACCACGAGCTCTCCAACATTTTCTTGGCATGACGCCCGTGGAGATGTACAAATTGTTCTTCGGACCACAAGTAGTGTGTCCGGATTCTACGGAGGACGCAGGTCTGAGCTGCAATCGTCCGGATACTCAAGTAAGTAGCCCTGTGCCCGGACACACCATCCGTTCCTTTATCACAACATCACCCTTAAAAGAGTTGTCCTTGAAACAAGAGTGGGTAGCGAAGGCGAAGTTAATCAGGTGTCTGGCCCCCCTTCCTGAGACCTCGCCGGATCCCGTGTTAACCAGGATGCTGGAGATCGTGCCTTTGGAAGAAAACGAAGGGGGGGACAAGGAAGCTACTGCCTCCCCGAAGGAGGCTGTCAGGAAAGGAGGAATCGAAAATTCCTCTACCCAGGGGAAGAACAGGACCGCCTCTGAAGACCCGGATACCATGGTCTCAAAGCGGGGGAAGAAATCTTCGCCAGAGGGTCCTGTGCCGGGGGATACCTCGGCCGTACTGTGCCCCCAAGGGGATCAGCCCTCCACCGAGCCATAAGTAGAGAGGGGAGGTTTAAAATGAGAGGGATCCTTATTTTATCTCTGAGGAAAATAACCGACATTTTACCTTGTAGTTCGGATCTCAGCCCTTCTCAGCAGAGCTCATCTTCGGGGGATCTTCTTCCGGAGATGATGGAGAGCGGAACGCCTCCCCCTGCCGTTCCGCCTTATGAGGCGGGCGACCCTGAGGTGTCGTCGCGGAGGGTTTCTCCTAATCCGGCAGGGCCGGAAGGCAGTCATATGGCCCCCCAAAGCTCTTCATGTCCGGCCTTTGAGAAAAGCCATCGAACGAGTCCGGCACCACCTGGTGCGCAGTCGGAGGAGCTGAAGGACCTGCTTTTGACAGTTCCGCATATATAAGATGCGCCCTGTGTAGATAGTAGCCCCTGAGACTCTGTGTGTTGTCGAAGACGGCATCACGCAGAGGATCATAGTCCCAGGTATAATTTTGCCGCCTTCCTATGCAGGTGGCGAAGTGTCCGGTGGCCAGCCAGACTGATGAATTTGCCGAGCTAACGTGGCAACTTGACGTGGCAGATGCCGACATCGTGCTTGTCAACAAGCGGTTGACGAGGCACAAGGTATGTAATTTCTCCGGAGACACCTGGTAAGAGGAGCTTGATGCCAGTATCTTACAATGTGTGCACTTAATGCAGATGGCGTTGCCGCTGTGGAGGACCTTCAGGCAGAGCTTGCCCGAGCCAAGGAGCAAGCCAGAAAAAGCGATGCGGCTGCCCTAAAGGCGGTTGAGGAGCTGAAAGCCGAATAGGCTGCTCACTGCCGAAGTAAGAAGGAAATGGCCGAGATGGCTGTGAAGTTAAAGACCGCTGCTGACCGCTGCAAGATTCTTGAAAAAGAAGATCAGGTGGAGCAGACAGACCTAGAAAAGGCCACTACTGTGGCCAAGGATGCTCATTCTACGATGAGAGCGATGAAGGAGGAGCTGCGCCAGGCCGGAGATATCGCGGCTGGAAAGCCCTTTATGCTGCGGATGAAGTTCGGAGATCCTAAGTATGCTCCATTGGGCCGGATGTGGAGTTCGGCGGACGCATATCTGGATTTAGTTGCGAGTGCCGCTGATGCGGCTGAACATTTCCGAGATCAGAAAGATAGCAAAGTGGAAAAACTCTTCTGGTCACAGTTCAACAATCCGGAGCGTCCACTTCTATTGACCGATCGTTTGGCCGAATGGGCCAAACTGAATAGGTTGTCCAGACTCGCCATGAAGGATGTCGTGGATCATCTGTGGCCGGAAAGGCCAAAGCCGAACAGCTATTTTAGCTTGGTGCAGCAGTTCCTTGGTGTGGTGCCGCATATCAATGCGATGAAGAGGTCAGCATGCATAGAGGGTGCGCGGATGGCCCTTGCCCATGTCAAGACATACTGGGCGGAGATGAAGGCCACCGCTGTTGCATCCAAAGACTCGGACGGAAGCCGAGTACCTGCCGAGCACTATTTTCAGGAAGTTCTGCAAGGCGCTCGTTTAATAGAGACGCGGTGCTCGAAGGATATTATGTTCGAATAACATGGATTATTGTAAAACAATATTTTGATGGAATATAAAAGCTTTTTATACTTGTGCCTTCAAGAATTAAAATACCTCCTGTGCGGCCGTTAATGTATATGCGTATATAACCTGAAAGATGGCAGTCGTCGGCTTCCGCCCCCACGCATATAATGCGGGGGTGTTCGCAGAAGGCGCATTTTCACACTTGATCTAACGTCTTGGTCCATGAAGGAGGTGATAGCGCAGCGAACTAGGCAACCGGACTATAATGCTTTATCACTTTCACTTGACCATAGGAGCTTGACGGTGAGGCTACTATATAGCCCCTGGTGGCGCCGCGCTCGCCCGAACTCGGGGCGCGTGTGTGCCTGGCCGGGAAACGGCCCTTCGTTAATGCGGAGGAATCCCGAAGATTCCGATAGGTCATCAAGTGGTTGACCAGCCTCACGCTATATCATGACAGTCAGTTTTCGGCTTTCTCTACTGAGGTGCTCGCCTGGCTGAATCGGGGCACAATCGAAGTAGTTCTCCTGGTGCCGCCTTAGCCGATAGAACGGAACGTAAGGCAGCAAAACACAGGAGCCGGGAAAACCCAACATTTGACCAAAGACATGATTCGGAGCTGATGCATATAAGGCCAAACTCGCGACGCCGAACACTCCCTTAGGTATCCGGTCTTTATGGAAACGGACTGAGAAATGCCCTTGATAATAAGCCCCTGGTGTCCAGGTACGTGCAAAATTTTGACGTGGCCACATGCCAAGATGCCAGCCTCCTCCTCAGTTATACTGAGAATCCGGGGGATGTGTATCAACAAGAGACAGTAAAAAAGGTTTACGCAGGGTCTTAATCTAAAAAGAATCCTGGAGACGGGTCCCTGCTGCACGTCTGCGCCTGTGTCTCTGTTGTGCCGTGTCCTGGACGGGCGTAGCATGGTGTTCATCTATAAAAGAGAGGAACTTAGCTGAAAAGAAAAAAAAGAATAGTCGTGCGGAATGTATGTTGTACTAAATAAACAAAGTATAATTCAAGACGGGTAAAATTGAGCCTTATTGTCGCTTATTTTACATACGCGGAGCCCCTTGTGTAGGGGTGTACGGCTACTAAATCTTTATCAATTATATGTTTGCTCCAGACTCGCCTAGCCGTGTCCGTGGTCTTAATGACCTGTTAGATGATTTTGTTGGTGAAGCTGTTTTAATGTATGGCTGTCAAGGCAGCCGCATATTCTTCCGCGCTCGAGGAACACTCGATATTTCCCTTTAGTGAGATGATGCCTCGTGGACCGGGCATCTTAAGCGTAAGAGATGCATAATGCGGTATTGCGTTAAAGCAGGCGAAAGCTTCGCGTCCCAGTAGTGCTTGATAGCTACTTGAAAATGGGGCGATGTGGAAGGTTAGTTTTTCACGGCGGAAGTTATCGGGGGAGCCGAACATAACTTCTAGCAGGAGAGAACCCGTGCAATGGGCATCCGGGCCTGGCGTTACTCCTTGAAAGGAAGTGTTGCTATGGTGAATTTTTTTTGGGTCCATCCCCATTTTGCGGATTGTGTCCTGATATAGCAGGTTTAGACCACTGTCGCCGTCCATCAGGACTTGTGTAAAGTGGAGTCCGTCAATTATCGGATCTAATATCAGGGCAATCCAGCCTGCGTTCCGGATACTTCTAGAGTAATCCTGATGGTCGAAGGTGATCGGTTTTAACAACCAGTGGCGAGACTCCTTCGGGATAGGCCGTATGGCGCGTATCTCTATAGGTGCCACTCTGTTTTCCCTTTTGTCACGTGAAGTAAGTTTACTGTTTTGACTTCTTGTGGGAAATTCTTTTGTTTCCCGGTGCTCTGCTTGTGGGGTTCGTCATCGTCCTCACTTGGTGTATCGAGCCCCTTGTGTTCGGTGTTGAGTTTGCCGGATTTCTTGAAGACCCAACAATCTCTGTGGGTATGGTTTGCAGGCTTCCCGGGAGTACTGTGGATTTGACATATCTTGTCCAAGATTTTGTTTAGGTTAGATAGCTCGTCCCTGTTATCCTTGAGGGGCAGCTTTTTCTGATTCTGCCGAGAGCTTTTGAATCCGGTGTTGAGTGCCGTGCTCTTCGGGCTGTTTCCCTTATTCCGGTGCTGGTCCTTGCTGCGTCGCGGTTTCCCGTTTCCATCCCTAGCTTCGAATGTACTTGGGTCACTGGTGCTGCATCTTGCCAACCAGCTGTCCTCTCCCGCGCAAAAGCGGGTCATGAGGCTTGTTAATGCGACCATTGTTCTTGGCTTTTCTTGGCCGAGGTGTCTGGCGAGCCATTCGTCTCGAACGCTGTGTTTGAAAGCTGCTAAGGCTTCGGCGTCCGGACAGTCGACTATCTGGTTCTTTTTAGTAAGAAATCTGTTCCAGAGTTTCCGGGCTGACTCTCCGGGCTGTTGAGTTATATGGCTTAAATCGTCTACGTCCGGACGTCGGACATAGGTCCCTTGAAAATTTGCCCGAAAAGCATCCTCAAGCTCTTCCCAACTTCCAATGGTGTTTTTGGGAAGGCCTATAAGCCAATGCCGGGCTGGCCCTTTGAGCTTGAGGGGTAAGTATTTTATGGCGTGGAGGTCGTGTCCTCTGGCCATGTGTATGTCTAGGATATAATCCTCAATCCAGACTCCAGGGTCTGTTGTTCCATCGTACGCCTCTATGTTTATGGGTTTGAATCCCGCTGGAAATTCATGGTCCAGCACCTCATCGGTGAAACAGAGGGGGTGTGCAGCACCCCTGTACTTGGGTGTGCTGTGTTGTTCGGATATTTGTTGCGTTACATTTCTTACTAGAGCTTGCTTTCTTGGCCCGTAAATGGACCTGGCTGGGCCATCCTTTTGATGCGAAACCTTGGGTGGATCGCGTGTTGGTTTGTGTGCGGCACCATTTGCCGCTCTATGTTGTCCATGGGGTCGTCTATCCGACCGGGTGGCTTCCTTATTTTTTGATTTTGGGGGCTCTAGGGCCTCCTCATCAAATTCGGGCAGTAGCTTTCGCTTCGGGTAGCTCTTTGTGTGGCGACTATCGCCGTATTTGTCTGCGGTGTTGAGTACTTTGCTCCATCTGATTCGGAGTGCGTCTTCCGCAGTTTTGAGCTTCCGCTTCTGCTTTTTTAGGCTACGCGCTGTGGCGACGAGCCTTTTGTGGAGGTTTTCCTGTTCCAGGAACTTGTCCGGCGTGAGGTCGTCCGGACTGTTATCTTCGCCGGGGACGGGTTGTGCGGTTTGTTTATCCAAGTTGCCTTGTTCGGACGGTTGCTCGATGCCATGTTCATCGTTCACCGGCTCGCCCTGCTCTGTGGCTGGGTCTGTACGACCGCTGTCTCTGTCGGGGCGGGGCTTGGAGCGGCGCTTACGCTGCCTCTTTGGCTGCTTTTCGGAGGAGCGACCCTTCGTTGCGTCATCCCATTCTTCCTCGTCGATTCCTTTGGGTGTGTCCACCATGTATACATCGTAGGATGGGGTGGCTGTCTAGTGCCCTATAGGTGCTGGTTCATGTTCGTCTCCTATATCATCGTCGATACCGTCGATGTCTTCGGAGTCGAAGTCGAGCATGTCGGTTAAATCATCGACAGTGGCTACGAAGTGGGTGGTGGGTGGGCGTCGAATTTCTTCGTCGTCTGCATCCCAATCCTGTTGGCCATAGTCCGGCCAGGGCTCTCCTGACAAAGAGAGAGACCTTAGTGAATTCAGGACGTCGCCGAAGGGCGAGTGCTGAAAGATATCCGCGGCGGTGAATTCCATGATCGGCGCCCAATCGGATTCGATTGGTAGGGGCACGGAGGGTTCGGAGCCCGGAAAAGAGTCCGGCACCCTGGAGTCATGGGCTTCGCAGAGGATAAGGCCAGTGTTTGGCTCGATCGCCGTTAAGACTACAGCCCCCGCGGCAGGGTCTAGCCACCTGTCCTCGATCAGCGCGGTTGGCTCCGAGCTAAGGGTCGGAGCGGATACGGGTGCGACCTCCAGGGAGCTGTTCGATGGCAGGGCTAAATCATGCCCATCGTGATAGTGCGGCGCGCTCGGCTGTGGCTCGAATCCGTCGAAGATCAAGTCTCCGCGGATGTTAGCCGTGTAGTTCAAACTTCCAAATCTGAGCTGATGGCCAGGGGCGTAGCTTTCAATCTGCTCCAGATGGCCAAGCGAATTGGCCCGCAGTGCAAAGCCGCCGAATACGAAGATCTGTCTGGGGAGAAAAGTCTCACCCTGGACCGCATCGCTGTTGATGGTCGGAGGAGCCATCGGGCCTAAAGACGACGACACAGAGGAACTCTCAATGAAAGCACCAATGTCGGTGTCAAAACCGGTAGATCTTGGGTAGGGGGTCCCGAACTGTGCGTCTAGGCGGATGGTAACAGGAGACAAGGGACACAATGTTTTTACCCAGGTTCGGGCCCTCTCGATGGAGGTGAAACCCTACTCCTGCTTGATTAATATTGATGATATGGGTAGTACAAGAGTGGATCTACCACGAGATCAGGGAGGCTAAACCCTAGAAGCTAGCCTATGGTATGATTGTTGTTCGTCCTATGGACTAAAACCCTCCGGTTTATATAGACACCGGAGAGGGCTAGGGTTACACAGAGTCGGTTACAATGGGAGGAGATCTACATATCCGTATTGCCAAGCTTGCCTTCCACGCCAAGGAAAGTCCCATCCGGACACGGGACGAAGTCTTCAATCTTGTATCTTCATAGTCCAAGAGTCCGTCCAAAGGTTATAGTCCGGCTATCCGGACACCCCCTAATCTAGGACTCCCTCACTAGTAGTAACTAGCTATGTTACTACTTTCATCTCTTTCTTCATTTATTGCATGCCACATCATCTATTTAACCCAGATATGTGTGATGTTACTACCTATGTTACTCCCACTGTGGGTAGTCCCGGGGATGTTGGTCGTCTGCCTTTCGTGACTAACAAAGAACACCGGAATGAAGAGTCTGCTGCAGTTCTATGCCACCCTCCATATTTGCGGCTACAACAGGGATCCGAAGACTTGGATCCTTGAGTGGATGATAGGTGATGTACATGACGAAACCAAAGCTCAAGACATCACCGAGCTTACTTCCCTGCCCACTCCAGGTGAATTATATGAACTTGGTTGTCAGCTTCATAGAGATGAGCTGCAGAGCATTTTTCAGAGGCCTAAACCAAACATGAGCCAGATGCTTAGCCTGATGAATCCATTGCCTCAAGACACTGAATACCCAAAGGAGTTCTTTGTGAAGGACCTCGAGTACTTGCCACACACAGTATACCATATTCTGAGGCGTACTCTATGGCCAATCAAGGGACATTCTTCTGAAGCTAAACTTGAAGGAGCCATGAAGACTTTGGTATTCAATATCATCAATGGCATCAAATTCAACACCCAGGATTTCTTCATCAGACAACTTGCTGCTTCTGGGATTGATCTATTTGGCCTGAAGTTCTATGCTCCATGGGTGATGCGCCTAATTAAGCTTCATTCCACTATAGACTATCAGCCCTCAGCGTGCAACCACATTGTTTTTCTGCCTGAGGTTGATCTGTCTATTGAAGCCATCTACCCCGAGCCTGCCAAGAAGCCCCTACATCTTCAGAATGCTGAACATCAAAGCTTCTCGCAGCCAATTGATGGAATCCTTGTCCCCAATGCTGCAACACCCGCTTATCCTCTGGCTGGGAACATGAGAGTGCCACACCGTGCTAACACTGAAGCCACTGCAAGTGTAATTTCCCAAAGGCCTCAGAAGCGATCTCGTGTACTCAATGACCGAGAGCTCCTTGTGGCATTGCATCAGAAGCAGGATAAGCATCAGGACTGGCTGAAGCGTCAGATGCAGAGTCTCTTGGTGGATGTCAATCGCATCCGTAATTTGGCCACCAAGAACTCATTTGTTGCACATGAAGCCTGTCGGCGGTCCTAGAAGAGCCTCATAATGCTCTATCCTGAAGACGATTTCGCGAAGGTGGCTTCACAGAGAACTTCAAGTTTGACTCCAGGCCTCCACCAAATGCAAGCTGGCGTTGCACTCCCTCCATTGAAGATTCTGAACATTCATCTTCGGCTGCAACTGTTGTTGCGAGAGTCGTCGATGAAGAAGACGATGCCACTTCACCAACCTTGGCTACACTGCACCACGACACTGCATCAGGCCCGTCCGCACCACCTAACTCCAACGTCCACCCTGCTCCATCATCTACTCCATCTGGGAACGAGTAGATACTCTATATCTTCAAACATTTTTGGTCATTACTGACAAAAGGGGGAGAAGCATATGAGTTGACAGTCTTCAAGCGGGTCATTATGGGTGGTTGCATTAATTTTTGCTAAGTCGTTGCAACTCTCATCTTTTTAACAATTTGGTTTTTGGGTTGCAACACTTAAACTCGATGGTCGTCTACTACGTTGTTTTTGCTGCCACTGTGTGATGCGATGATAAATCCCACAGACATCCATTTTTCATTATGCATGTCATTATCTTTGTTATCTCTTTATATGCATGATGAATTGTCTTCATAAGTTGAAGAGGATCTCCACAAAGTAAAACGTGCCATGTGCATTTGCATTCAAAAGCAAACTACTTATATGCACATCTTCAGGGGTAGCCTTTTTCTACTTATGAAGACAATGCCTTAATCCTTAACTTTCACATACTTTTATCCCCGTTGAAAACTTCAACCAGTTTGTCACCAATCACCAAAAAGGGGGAGATTGTAAGTGCATCTACGGCCACCCCTAGTTGGTTTTGGAGTATTGATGACAAACTTGGTTGAGGGACTAATGTGTTTATGAGAACTGCAGGATAACACATGTAGTAGTCCCTTATTGATTCGGTTTACCCACCAGGGATGACCCCTAAAAATGTATGAAGACATTGAAGACAATGGTGGTTTGTGAAGATGTTCACAGTGAAGATTATGACATAAGAAGACATTCACGTGAAGACTATGGAATGCGAAGACATAGTTGTTTCGTAGTTTCCTTTTCTTCTTTGTTGAGTCATAGGAACCACCGTACTGTTAAGTGGGGTCCAAGTGAACAAAGTCAGAGTGACTAATGTGATGCTCAACCAAATCCTATGTCTTTGAGCGAAGACAATGAGAGCAAATCTTATCCAGAGCTGGATGAGTTAGCTTTACTTGTAGCCCAAATCAAGCTGTTGTGTGTGTTTGAAATCCGACAGTTGGACACGTGTCGGTTCCTTAGTGACCCAGGGTCAGTTCGGACAAATCAGGTCGGGTTGCCTCCTGGCTATAAATAGCCCACCCCCTACACCATAAATTGGGGGCTGCTCAGAGTTAGTGCACAACTTTTGTCATTTGAGAGCAACCCACCTCCGAAGCATTTGAGAGAGAGAGATCCTTGCGAGGACAAAGCCTAAAACACCCAGAGCCAAAGAGTGTTAGGCATCACTGAAGTCTTTCTGCCCGCATGATCTAAAGACTTATTACACTTGAGGACTGTGAATCCTCCAGCCGGTTAGGCGTCACGTTCTGAGCATCCAAGAGCCATTGTGGATTGCTAGTGAACAAAGTCTGTTGTCACAGCCCCAGATCATCCCTTGCTTGACTTTGCTTGCTCATCATGTCATCATGTTTAAATTCCTAAGAAACTTGAAATGGGGATGTTGAAACCCTAGCACCAAATGAATTCAAATAAGTTCAAATAAAATCATTTTCAATGATCCCAAAATGCCCTTTGAAAATGTTCATGATTTTTGATAAAGGCAAAAACCTCTGCCAAAAATGATGAACATGTTTCTAGGTCATTCCTGGAATTTTGAATTAAATCATAATGTATTTGAATTGGGGCATTTGAATTCTATATATATTTTAGATGCTCCAAATATTCTGTCATAATTTGTGGGCTTCTGGAATAATCCAAATAATGCCCCCAATTTATCTCAGGAGTTTTAAAAATGAATTAGTATTTTTACTAATTCAAAACAGAATAAAAGAAATAGAAAAAAACAAAAACAAAAAGCAAAGAGCAGAGACTCACCTGGCTTACCTGTCGCGGCCCAGCTGGCCAGCCCCTCTAGCTGGCCCAGCCCACTGGCCGAAGCGGTCATCTTCAACCTCTGCCAGAAGGCAGAGGCGTGTCGACGCGCGCACGCCCGAGGCCTCCACCTCCTGCTTCCTCCCCCGCCCTCGGCCGAGCGCCTGGAGGCGCCACGCGCCCCCTGGCCCTCTCTCTCGCACCCGCAGCTCCTTCCCTCCTCTGGCTCTTCCTCCCTCGCACCACCCAAGCGTGCTCGCCGCCGCTCGCCGTTCCTGCGGCCACCGGCCACCCCTCGCCCTACCACTGATCTCAGGAGCTCTGCCTCGACCCCCTCTCCCTCCCCACCGAGCCACGCCCCTCCGGAAGCCCTGCAGCGTCGTCCCCAACCTCGTCTCCAACCTCTGACCGCCAGCGGACTCGTCGGGGATTCGCGAGCTCCAGCCTCTCCCCGGCCTCGCCGACGCCTCTACTGGAATCGCCGTGAGCCCCTGCCTCTTTCCCCTCTCTCCCCGTGCTCTCCCACGCCTTCTAGCCACCGTGGCCATCGGAGCCGATTGCTCCTTGCCGCCGGCCATGTCGCCACCGCGGCTACGGGCGTGCAAGCACGCGTCTGAGCTCACCACTGAACTGACCGCACTCCCCTGAGCATAACGCACACACCCATCCATCTCCCCGTGCTCTGTAGCTCCATCTCGCTCAACACCCGAATGTCGACCGCCGCTACGAGCTCGACTCCGGCGAGCTCGCTCCACCCCAACCCCTTCCGTTTGCCCTACCAGATGTGCGCGAGTCCCAGCTACGGGTAGGACCAAACCATGGTCGATTTGGTCAATCGTGGGCAAAACCCGAGCTAACCCAGTGTGTCTCCGCCGTGTTTTGGTCGCCGCCGGCGTAACTCCGGCGATGGTGACGTGGCAGATTTGTTTAGGCTAATGACGCACTTAGTCAACACCTAGTGACATTGACAGCAGGGCCCCACCTACTAATTAAACTTAGATTAGTTTCTGTTTAGTTTTTACTATCTTAGTGGCCCCACGCGTCAGCGTTGACCATGTTGACATGGCCATTGACTGGGTCCACATGTCAGTGACCCTAACTGGCACTGAGACACTGACCAGTGGGTCCCACTGGTCAGGTTTGACCTGGACCGGGTCAGTTGACCTGCTGACATCACGGTGACGTAGTGCTGCGCCATAACTCATTTTCTGGATTAATTTTAATTCAGGAAATTCCAGAAAATACCCAAAACTTCACAAATTCATAGTAATTCAACCGTAACTCCAAATCAAACTAATTATATATGAAAAATTATCAAAAAAAATGCAATCTATCCATCTGTACCATTTTCATGCATGACAAACTAAGTTATACCTGCTGTATACATGAAAACATGTTAATGGCATTTAAATAACCACATGTGGAATTCGAATTTGAACCTTGGGTTCAAACCAACTTCATTTAAATTGTTGCTAGCTGCATTAGCTCAACTCACACCATATTGCCATGATTATCATGCATCATAATTGTTGCATTGCATTGATTGTGTTCTTCTTTGTTTGCCAGTAATTGTCCCCTCTCGATAGACGTGGTTTCGACGATGAGTTCGATGACACCGATGAAGAACTATAATATCTTCAGAAGTGCCAGGCAAGCAAAACCCCCTTGTTCATTCCGATATAATCCCACTCTCTCGCTTCTGCTCTCTTTTACTGCATTAGGACAACAACGATTCATCTGTTACTTGCTGCGGTAGCTGAACCCCTTTATCCTTTGCATGACCTGTCATTGCCACAGTAAATAGATGAAACCCACTAGCATGACTAGGAGTTGTTTGAGCCCTGATGTGCCTACTCATTCATGTTTGTTGTCATGCCTGCTACTGCTTAGAGTTGAGACAGGTCTGATTCATCGGGGATGAGTTGGAAAGTGGTGAACATGTCCTATTGTTGAGAGCTAAGTGTATGAATATGATTTGGTAAAGGTAGCGATGAGAGGCCATGTAGGAGTACATGGTGGGTTGTCTCATTGAAACCATCCTCAGGAACTGAGTTCTGTGTTTGTGATCCATGAAACAGTTACTACCACGCATTAGGCCCGAAACCAATGGACCCTCTCGGCTTCTTGATCACCCTTGTCCTCTGTCCAGGAGTTGCAAGTAGTTTCTGGTGTTTGTAGTATGCTGAGGGCCGCATGCAGCGCTGACCGTCGGGGTGGGCTGTGTTGCGGTAGGCACGTGGCATGGTGTACCGGGCGCCCGTTTGGTGTCTCGGGAACCCTGCTCACATCGTTCGGGGCCGTATGTGGAAACCTCGGCCGGACTCCCTGTGGATGGAACCTGAATAGGCGATAAACCTGGACTAAAGACTTGAGAGTTTAGGCAGGCCGTGACCGACACCCTCGTTGGGCTTCTGCTTGAAGGTTGCCGAGTACATGTCGTGTAAACGGCGGTAAGTGGTGAGAGCGTGTGTGAAGAAGTACACCCCTACAGGGTTAACATCATCTATTCGAATAGTCGTGTCCGCGGTAATGGACTTCTGGGTTGCCTATAACAGTTCATAGACAAGTGAAAGTGGATACTCTAAAATGCGCAAGATAAGCGTGAGTGCTATGGATGGCGTTCTCGTAGGAAGACGGGAGCGGATCTATAGTGGTGTATTGATATGGTGAATATGTGGACTCGTGTGCGCCACCTCAAAAGAGTTACTTGCAGTCGTAGTTCAGGATAGCCACCGAGTCAAAGCTGGCTTGCTGCAGTTAAACTCCACTACCCCCTTTGTTGACACCGATGCATATGTAGCTAGTTCTGATGTAAGTCTTGCTTGGTACATTTGTACTCACATTTGCCTATTTTATGTTTTTGCAGAGAGACGTTAGTCTCGCTAGTAGTTCCGCGTGGACTTCGACGTTTAGTTGGTTACCTCAGCTACGATCTTGTGCCCTCGGCAGGGTCTTGTAGATAGTCAGGCTTTTTAGCCTTCTTCATTTATAGTTGTCTGTACTCAGACAAGTTAAGCTTCCGCATGTGCTTGTTGTTTGTATGCTCTGAATGTTGGGGTCGTGAGACCCATGTTTGTAATATCTCGCTCCTCGGAGCCTAATGAATAAATACTTTGAGTCGTAGAGTTATGTTGTATTTACACATATCGAGCATATTGTGTGTATGATTGAAATGCTTGGTATGTGTGGGATCCGACAATCTAGTTGTTTATCCTTGGCAGCCTCTCTTATGGGGAAATGTAGTCTAGTGCTTCCATGAGCCATAGTAGTCCGCTACAGCCCGGTTCACCGGAGTCCTGCTAGCCCAGCACTACTGCTCAGGACACTTGACTGGCCGGCATGTGTTTCACTTTGTTCCTGTGTCTGTCCCCTCGGGGAAATGTCACGCCGTGACATCCGGAGTCCTGCCTAGCCTGCTACAGCCCGGGTTACCGGAGTCCTGTTAGCCCAGTGCTACAGCCCGGATTCACACGCTGATGACCGACATGCTCGAAGTTGATTCATGTATGCCTGTCCCCATGGGTTAGTGCCTCTTTGGGTTCACGACTAGCCATGTCGGCCCGGGTTCTTTGTCATATGGATGCTAGCTACACTATCATATACGTGAGCCAAAAGGCGCAAATGGTCCCGGGCCGGGTAAGGTGGCATCCGTGGGAATACCGTGCGTGAGGCCGCAAAGTGATATGACGTGTTACATGCTAGATCGGTGCGACTTAGGATCGGGGTCCTGACAGCGTTGGTATCAGAGCCTGACTGTCTGTAGGATTACCAAGCCAAACTGGTCGAAGTTGAGTCTAGAAATGCTTTAGTTATGTAAGGGAATTGATTGTGGAAGGGAACGTAAGGCTCTTTTTACTCCTTATACCTCATGGCCTTCTGATCTGAGTCAGCCTCTTCTTTTCTACGGGGATTAAGAACTAGGCCTTCTCATCTATCTATTAGGATGACGAATTGCTATGATAGAGACTTACAGGATTGTTGGTTCCAGGCCTCAATTAAGTTTCTACTACTTTAGTATGTTGTCAGTTGAACCAGAACCTTGATATGATGTTGTTAAGTGACTATGCAAATCTTTGTGAATGTCTCAAATCTTTTTCTGAGCATTTACAGCCGTTATGCTGTCCGAGTCATCCCAGGTCTCTAAATAGTCTAATGCATTTGCAAATTCCTTCTTCTGTTACTGACGTTCCTTTGGGCCAGTTTATCCACCCTAATCGGTGAGTTGAGGTACTCTGTTGCCTCGACATATATGTTGGAGCTATTATTATGACCCTAGGTGTTTTAGCGAGTCACCTAGTAATCTAGCCATGTTTTGTGTTTCCGGTGATAATCCTGGCCACCATTCTCGAAAGCATCCTGTGATGCCATTTAGTAGTAGGTATTCTACTCCTGGGTTTTCGAACCCGATATTCACCCTACGTCATGTTGTTAGTATTTGCTAGCTCCCTTAAGATATTAGTAACCTTTGCGATAGTCCTCGAGGTTCGTGGTATTTCCTTCTTCCAAATACCATGAACCATTAAGGCAGAAGTTCCTTGAACCAAAAGCTCACAATCAAAGTACTCTTTAGGAGTTCTCCTTTCATAATTGTGATTCTGCCAGCTCTACCTTTCTGCATGGGTTATCCGGAAGAAATATGTTGAGCTTTGCTCGACATACTAATCTATGCATCCACAACTCAGAAAGATATATGTCCCTTTGAGTTGTCCCTCTGTAGTTGTATTCCGATCCTTGTCTATCAGTTGATAGTCAAGTTTATGTTGTGCGATCGTCTTCATTGATGCCTATTATTCTTGTGGTCCGTTAAGCCATTCTATTTTAGAATGACTAGGAGAAACAAACTCCAGTACCTCATCCATATCCAGGATTGGGTCAAAGTAGTTGTGTTCTGCAGATCAAATGCCAATCCAGCTTTTGCTCTGTTCTACCCTGGAGTATTACCCCCTTTATGTCAGGATTGTCATGAGAATTGTACCATCTCTTATGAATTCTTGACGCAGTAATACTTCTTGCCATCATTGTTCATTCCTCGGTTCCGTGTTATTGCAACCGGAATACCGACAAGTGAACCGTGATCTGTGAAATCGATACTCCTAGCAACCTCGTTGCTTGGTAGTTAATGGACAATATTCTCATTCTTAGCGTGTTGGTTATTGAGTCATCATTCTAAGATTGATCGTGCTACCTTGTCCTCATTTCTGGTGCACTCTTCGATCTATGAGTTAGGATTGAATCCCTTGCTCATTTGATCACATCATCTTGCCTAAAAGGCAAGATTGTTCTCGAGCTTAGTAGCATATCGAAGGTTCGTGATGTTCCGAATATCTTCTCAGAAGTATTACCAGGTTGTCACCTGACCGCTAGGTTGAGTTCGTGATCAAGTTGGTTTTCTTATAAATCACCCCTTCTCCAAGAATCTGTGTTGGTTATCCCTGAGCTAGTTGGTTGAGCTAGACAACAACTTGGAGAGTTGGAAGATAGAAGCTTGCCTGACTTAGTTCATGTTAAGGGATATCCTTTTGTGTGTGTGTGTGCTGAAGAAAGGTGATATCTTCATCGATTGGTCCTCGTGATCAGTTGTTGGATCTATTGCCTTGACAAAACTTTGACTTGAGTATGGGCTATCGTCAAGTCAAATCAGAGCCAATGATGTTCGTAATGTTGTCTTACTCGTGGTTGATCCCTCGAGCATACACCATTACATCCTTTGGTCTGATCAATGCTATCGCCGTGTTCACATGATGGTGGAAGTCCAGTGATATGGAAATCCCGATGAGTTGCTGTTGAGCCCATCAGCAACATCTTGTCTCCCCCATGATCCGTGTTAAACATTGAGCTAGTGTTGGAAATTTTGTAAGCATTGCCTTCGTGTTCCGCTCGTGAGGTATATGTTTTGGATGGAAGAAGAGACTTCCTCTAATTCATGCACATTTGATGCAAGTTGCCGTCATGAATTCGAGAAAGTTTGTTTTTGCTTCCTCTGGAATCGTCCCAAGTTAGTCACGCATGTGCGAAGTATTCCATGGTTTGATAGGCTCGCTACCTCCACTCCATGTGTAATCCCTAGCACGCCAAGCCACTGGTTGATTTGTTCAAGGAGAAGTAGTTCCTTCTTAAGAGCAAGACTTATACAAGGACTTCGATATCCTCGATGATGGTTCCCCACCTGAACTCGGTAGTGTTTTGTTGTAAGATTTCTACGTGATCATGCTTGTCTTGGACATCATGTTCACATGTATGTAGCAGAATCAGCTCATGTTTTGGAGCTTGCTATCGTAGTTCATTCCCGAGAATCTCGCAACTCCGTCTCGTCAGTTTGTGTTGCAAACTTTCTTTTCCAGACATGCTGTCTAAAATATCCTGTCTCCAACCAGATCTGAATCTCAGGTAGATATGATGGTTGGAACATTTCCAACATTTGCATGTTGTTCCCAGCTTGCACCGCCGTTGTGCCATCCTACCATGGGTCCCCTCCATTTCCGGTGATAAGAAAAAGTCATCCATTGCGTTGTCTTCAACAAGGTAGTCCACATCATCCATTCTAGTCCGAGTACGTCATTTCTTCGAGCTCCGTCAAACGATCATTCGTAAATTGCCTCAGGCTGGTGAAAAGAGTTCCAATGATCTATGGATCAAAAGTAATTCTTTTGCCACTTAAGGGAATAGTTCTTCGAGTCACCTTTTCCAAAGTGCCCCATTATGGAATCATGGCAATTATTTCCTCGCCACCTTGACACCATCCACCATCTCTCTAAGCGTGGAATTGTTGCCCACCAAATCAAACCTCGTTGTTTGTTCTTCCATCCCTCTCGATGTGCTTTGTGTCTCAACTCGAGATGTTCCAACATCTCATTCCACGAGTTGATCTTGAGTGCTCGATCTTCGAGGAGATCGTTTCCTATAGATTTTCTTTCTGTCGCCATCGTGTTGGATGAAGATCTCGAAAGCAAGGACGTCAAGATCAATTGGAGCAATGAACCAACATTTTCGAGAAGGGCAATTGGATCGACAAGTTCGTGTTAGCTAGTGTCCCCTCTGTCTTCTTACCTCACGTCTTGAATCTCGGGACGAGATTCTTGTTTAGTGGGGGTGAGCTGTCACAGCCCCAGATCAGCCCTTGCTTGACTTTGCTTGCTCATCATGTCATCATGTTTAAATTCCTAAGAAACTTGAAATGGGGATGTTGAAACCCTAGCACCAAATGAATTCAAATAAGTTCAAATAAAATCATTTTCAATGATCCCAAAATTGTTGGAAATATGCCCTAGAGGCAATGATAAATTGATTATTATTATATATTTCCTTGTTCATGATAATCGTTTATTATCCATGCTAGAAATGTATTGATAGGAAACTCAGATACATGTGTGGATACATAGACAACACCATGTCCCTAGTAAGCCTCTAGTTGACTAGCTCGTTAATCAATAGATGGTTACGGTTTCCTGACCATGGACATTGGATGTCGTTGATAACGGGATCACATCATTAGGAGAATGATGTGATGGACAAGACCCAATCCTAAGCCTAGCACAAGATCATGTAGTTCGTATGCTAAAGCTTTTCTAATGTCAAGTATCATTTCCTTAGACCATGAGATTGTGCAACTCCCGGATACCGTAGGAGTGATTTGGGTGTGCCAAACGTCACAACGTAACTGGGTGGCTATAAAGGTACACTACGGGTATCTCTGAAAGTGTCTGTTGGGTTGGCACGAATCGAGATTGGGATTTGTCACTCCGTGTAAACGGAGAGGTATCTCTGGGCCCACTCGGTAGGACATCATCATAATGTGCACAATGTGACCAAGGGGTTGATCACGGGATGATGTGTTACGGAACGAGTAAAGAGACTTGCCGGTAACGAGATTGAACAAGGTATCGGTATACCGACGATCGAATCTCGGGCAAGTACCATACCGCTAGACAAAGGGAATTGTATACGGGATTGATTGAGTCCTTGACATCGTGGTTCATCCGATGAGATCATCGTGGAACATGTGGGAGCCAACATGGGTATCCAGATTCCGCTGTTGGTTATTGACCGGAGAACGTCTCGGTCATGTCTGCATGTCTCCCGAACCCGTAGGGTCTACACACTTAAGGTTCGATGACGCTAGGGTTATAAAGGAAGTTTGTATGTGGTTACCGAATGTTGTTCGGAGTCCCGGATGAGATCCCGGACGTCACGAGGAGTTCCGGAATGGTCCGGAGGTAAAGATTTATATATAGGAAGTCCTGTTTCGGCCATCGGGACAAGTTTCGGGGGCATCGGTATTGTACCGGGACCACCGGAAGGGTCCCGGGGGCCCACCGGGTGGGGCCACCTGCCCCGGGGGGCCACATGGGCTGTAGGGGGTGCGCCTTGGCCTACATGGGCCAAGGGCACCAGCCCCAAGAGGCCCATGCGCCTAGGGAACCCTAGAGGGAAGAGTCCTCAAAGGGGAAGGCACCTCCGAGGTGCCTTGGGGAGGATGGACTCCTCCCCCCCTTCTTGGCCGCACCCCTTTCTTGGAGTAGGGGGCAAGGCTGCGCCTCCCCCCTCTCCCTTGCCCCTATATATAGTGGAGGGGAGGGAGGGCATCCATACCTGAGCCCTTGGCGCCTCCCTCCCTCCCGTGACACCTCCTCCTCTCCCGTAGGTGCTTGGCGAAGCCCTGCAGGATTGCCACGCTCCTCCATCACCACCACGCCGTTGTGCTGCTGCTGGATGGAGTCTTCCTCAACCTCTCCCTCTCTCCTTGCTGGATCAAGGCGTGGGAGACATCGTCGAGCTGTACGTGTGTTGAACGCGGAGGTGCCGTCCGTTCGGCACTAGGATCATCGGTGATCTGAATCACGACGAGTACGACTCCATCAACCCCGTTCACTTGAACACTTCCGCTTAGCGATCTACAAGGGTATGTAGATGCACTCCCCTTTCTACTCGTTGCTGGTCTCTCCATAGATAGATCTTGGTGTTGTTGGGGAACGTAGCAGAAATTCAAAATTTTCCTACGTAACACCAAGATCTATCTATGGAGAGACCAGCAACGAGTAGAAAGGAGAGGAGAGTTTGCATCTACATACCCTTGTAGATCGCTAAGCGGAAGCATTCAAGTGAACGGGGTTGATGGAGTTGTACTCGTCGTGATTCAGATCACCGATGATCAAGTGCCGAACGGACGGCACCTCCGCGTTCAACACACGTACAGCTCGACGATGTCTCCCACGCCTTGATCCAGCAAGGAGAGAGGGAGAGGTTGAGGAAGACTCCATCCAACAGCAGCACAACGGCGTGGTGGTGGTGGAAGAGCGTGGCAATCCTGCAGGGCTTCGCCGAGCACCTACGGGAGAGGAGATGTGTCACGGGAGGGAGAGGGAGGCAACCAAAGGCCTTAGGTCTGATTGCTCCTCCTTTTCCCCACTATATATAGGGCCAAGGGAGAGGGGGAGGGCGCAGCCTTGCCCCCTCCTCCAAGGAAGGGGTGCGGCTAAGGATGGGGAGGAGTCCATCCTCCCCAAGGCACCTCGGAGGTGCCTTCCCCCTTTAGGACTCTCCCCTTTTTCCTTTATCTTGGCGCATGGGCCTCTAGGGGCTGGTGCCCTTGGCCCATGTAGGCCAAGGCGCACCCCCTACAGCCCATGTGGCCCCCCGGGGCAGGTGGCCCCACCCGGTGGGCCCCCGGGACCCTTCCGGTGGTCCCGGTACAATACCGATGACCCCGAAACTTGTCCCGATTGCCGAAACAGGACTTCCTATATATAAATCTTTACCTCCGGACCATTCCGGAACTCCTCGTGACGTCCGGGATCTCATCCGGGACTCCGAACAACATTCGGTAACCACATACAAGCTTCCTTTATAGCCCTAGCGTCATCGAACCTTAAGTGTGTAGACCCTACGGGTTCGGGAGACATGCAGACATGACCGAGACGTTCTCCGGTCAATAACCAACAGCGGGATCTGGATACCCATGTTGGCTCCCACATGTTCCACGATGATCTCATCGGATGAACCACGATGTCAAGGACTCAATCGATCCCGTATTCAATTCCCTTTGTCTAGCGGTATTTTACTTGCCCGAGATTCGACCGTCGGTATCCAATACCTTGTTCAATCTCGTTATCGGCAAGTCACTTTACTCGTTCCGTAACACATCATCCCGTGATCAAATCCTTGGTCACATTGTGCATATGATGATGTCCTACCGAGTGGGCCCAGAGATACCTCTCCGTTTTACACGGAGTGACAAATCCCAGTCTCGATCCGCATAAAACAATAGATACTTTCGGAGATACCTGTAGTGCACCTTTATAGTCACCCAGTTACGTTGTGACGTTTGATACACCCAAAGCACTCCTACGGTATCCAGGAGTTACACGATCTCATGGTCAAAGGAAGAGATACTTGACATTCGCAAAGCTCTAGCAAATGAACTACTCGATCTTTTGTGCTAGTCTTAGGATTGGGTCTTGTCCATCACATCATTCTCCTAATGATGTGATCCCGTTATCAACGACATCCAATGTCCATAGCCAGGAAACCATGACTATCTGTTGATCACAACGAGCTAGTCAACTAGAGGCTCACTAGGGACATATTGTGGTCTATGTATTCACACGTGTATTACGATTTCCGGATAATACAGTTATAGCATGAATAAAAGACAATTATCATGAACAAGGAAATATAATAATAATACTTTTATCATTGCCTCTAGGGCATATTTCCAACAGGTGTTACGTAGGAATTTTTTTGAATTTCTGCTACGTTCCCCAACAGTGGCATCATGAGCTAGGTCTATTGCGTAGATTCTTGGCACGAGTAGAACACAAAGTAGTTGTGGGCGTCGATATTGTTCAATATGCTTGTCGTTACTAGTCTTATCTTGATTCGGCGGCATCGTGGGATGAAGCGGCCCGGACCAACCTTACACGTACGCTTACGTGAGACCGGTTCCACCGACAAACATGCACTAGTTGCATAAGGTGGCTGGCGGGTGTCTGTCTCTCCCACTTTAGTCGGATCGGATTCGATGAAAAGGGTCCTTATGAAGGGTAAATAGCAATTGGCATATCACGTTGTGGTTCATGCGTAGGTAAGAAACGTTCTTTCTAGAAACCCATAGCAGCCACGTAAAACATGCAAACAACAATTAGAGGACGTCTAACTTGTTTTTGCAGGGTATGCTATGTGATGTGATATGGCCAAAGGATGTGATGAATGATATATGTGATGTATGAGATTGATCATGTTCTTGTAATAGGAATCACGACTTGCATGTCGATGAGTATGACAACCGGCAGGAGCCATAGGAGTTGTCTTTATTTATTTGTGACCTGCGTGTCAACTTAAACGTCATGTAATTACTTTACTTTATTGCTAACCGTTAGCCATAGTAGTAGAAGTAATAGTTGGCGAGGCAACTTCATGAAGACACGATGATGGAGATCATGATGATGGAGATCATGGTGTCATGCCGGTGACGATGATGATCATGGAGCCCCGAAGATGGAGATCAAAAGGAGCAAAGTGATGATGGCCATATC
>NC_041392.1:149883670-149904721 GCF_002162155.2 Triticum dicoccoides | reverse complement strand
CAGTAAGATGGAACAAGATAGCAACTTGTTGGAAGTAATACATTTTGATGTGTACAGTCCAATGAGTGCTGAGGCATGTAGTGGATATTGTTATGTTCTTACTTCACAGATAATTTGAGTAGATGTTGAGTATATTTACTTGATGAATCACGAGTCTGAATTATTGAAAGGTTCAAGTAATTTCAGTGTGAAGTTGAAAGATCGTCGTGACAAGAGGATAAAAGATCTATGATATGATCATAGAGATGAATATCTGAATCACGAGTTTGGCACAGAATTAAGACATTGTGGAAATTGTTTCACAACTGATACAGCCTGGAACACCATAGTGTGATGGTGTGTCCAAATGTCATAGTTGCACCCTATTGGATATGGTGCATACCATGATGTCTCTTATCGAGTTACCACTATCGTTCATGGGTTAGGCATTAGAGACAACCACATTCACTTTAAATAGGGCACCACATAATTTCGTTGAGACGACACCGTATGAACTATGGTTTGGAGAAACCTAAGTTGCCGTTTCTTGAAAGTTTGGGGCTGCGACGCTTATGTGAAAAGGTTTCAGGTTGATAAGCTCGAACCCAAAGCAGATAAAATGCATCTTCATAGGACACCCAAAAACAGTTGGGTATACCTCCTAATTCAGATCCGAAAGCAATAGGGATTGTTTCTTGAATCGGGTCCTTTTTCGAGGAAAGGTTTCTCTCGAAAAGTTGAGTGGGAGGATGGTGGAGACTTGATGAGGTTATTGAACCGTCACTTCAACAAGTGTGTAGCAGGGCATAGGAAGTTGTTCCTGTGGCACGTACACCAACTGAAGTGGAAGCTTATCATAGTGATCATGAAACTTCGGATCGAGTCACTACCAAACCTCGTGGGATGACAAGGATGCGTACTACTTCAGAGTGGTACGTAATCCTGTCTTGGAAGTCATGTTGCTAGACAACAATGAACCTACGAGCTATGGAGAAGCGATGGTGGGCCCGGATTCCGATAAATGGCTCAAGGCCATAAAACCCGAGAGAGGATCCATGTATGAAAACAAAGTGTAGACTTTGGAAGAACTACTTGATGGTCGTAAGGCTGTTAGGTACATATGGATTTTGAAAGGAAGACAGACAATGATGGTAAGTGTCACCATTGAGAAAGCTCGACTTGTCGTTAAGATGTTTTTCGACAAGTTCAAGGAGTTGACTACGATGAGACTTTCTCACTCGTAGCGATGCTAAGAGTCTGTTGGAATTATATTAGCAATTACTGCATTATTTATGAAATCTTGCAGATAGGATGTCAAAACATTGTTTCCTCGATGATTTTTGAGGAAAGGTTGTATGTGATACAACCGGAAGGTTTTGTCCATCCTGAAATATGCTAATAAGTATGCAAAGCTCCAGCAATCCTTCTGAGGACTGGAGTGAGCATCTCGGAGTTGGAATGTATGCTTTGATGATGATCAAAGATTTTGGGTGTATACAAAGTTTATGAGAAACTTGTATTTCCAAAGAAGTGAGTGGGAGCACTATAGAATTTCTGATGAGTATATGTTGTTGACACATTAATGATCAGAAATGACGTAGAATTTCTGGAAAGCATATAGGGTTATTTGGAAAGTGTTTTCAATGGAAAACCTGGATTAAGCTACTTGAACATTGAGCATCAAGATCTATAAGGATAGATCAAAACGCTTAATAGTACTTTCAAATGAGCACATGCCTTGACGTGATCTTGAAGGTGTTCAAGATGGATCAGTCAAAGAAGGAGTTCTTGCCTGAGTTGTAAGGTATGAAGTTAAGACTTAAAGCTCGACCATGGCAGAATAGAGAGAAAGGAACGAAGGTCGTCCCCTATGCTTAAGACATAGGCTCTACAGTATGCTATGCTGTGTACCGCACCTGAAGTGTGCTTTACCATGAGTCAGTCAAGGGGTACAAGAGTGATCCAAGAATGGATCACAGGACAGCGGTCAAAGTTATCCTTAGTAACTAGTGTACTAAGGAATTTTCTCAATTATGGAGGTGGTAAAGGAGTTCGTCGTAAAGGGTTACGTCGATGCAAGCTTAACACCTATCCGGATAGCTCTGAGTAGAGATACCGGATACGTATAATGGAGCAACAATTTAGAATAGCTCCAAGTAGAACAGTTATTTGGAATAGCTCCAAATAGAACGTGGTAGCTGCATCTAGGAGATGACATAGAGATTTGTAAAGCACACACGGATCTGAAAGGTTCAGACCCGTTGACTATAACCTCTCTCACAAGCATAACATGATCAAACCCAGAACTCATCGAGTGTTAATCACATGGTAAATGTGAACTAGATTATTGACTCTAGTAAACTCTTTGGGTGTTAGTCACATGGGGATGTGACCTTGAGTGTTAATCACATATCGATGTGAACTAGATTATTGACTCTAGTGCAAGTGGGAGACTGTTGGAAATATGCCCTAGAGGCAATGATAAATTGATTATTATTATATATTTCCTTGTTCATGATAATCGTTTATTATCCATGCTAGAATTGTATTGATAGGAAACTCAGATACATGTGTGGATACATAGACAACACCATGTCCCTAGTAAGCCTCTAGTTGACTAGCTCGTTAATCAATAGATGGTTACGGTTTCCTGACCATGGACATTGGATGTCGTTGATAACGGGATCACATCATTAGGAGAATGATGTGATGGACAAGACCCAATCCTAAGCCTAGCACAAGATCATGTAGTTCATATGCTAAAGCTTTTCTAATGTCAAGTATCATTTCCTTAGACCATGAGATTGTGCAACTCCCGGATACCGTAGGAGTGATTTGGGTGTGCCAAACGTCACAACGTAACTGGGTGGCTATAAAGGTACACTACGGGTATCTCTGAAAGTGTCTGTTGGGTTGGCACGAATCGAGATTGGGATTTGTCACTCCGTGTAAACGGAGAGGTATCTCTGGGCCCACTCGGTAGGACATCATCATAATGTGCACAATGTGACCAAGGGGTTGATCACGGGATGATGTGTTACGGAACGAGTAAAGAGACTTGCCGGTAACGAGATTGAACGAGGTATCGGTATACCGATGATCGAATCTCGGGCAAGTACCATACCGCTAGACAAAGGGAATTGTATACGGGATCGATTGAGTCCTTGACATCGTGGTTCATCCGATGAGATCATCGTGGAACATGTGGGAGCCAACATGGGTATCCAGATCCCGCTGTTGGTTATTGACCGGAGAACATCTCGGTCATGACTACATGTCTCCCGAACCCGTAGGGTCTACACACTTAAGGTTCGATGACGCTAGGGTTATAAAGGAAGTTTGTATGTGGTTACCGAATGTTGTTCGGAGACCCGGATGAGATCCCGGACGTCACGAGGAGTTCCGGAATGGTCCGGAGGTAAAGATTTATATATAGGAAGTCCTGTTTCGGCCATCGGGACAAGTTTCGGGGTCATCGGTATTGTACCAGGACCACCGGAAGGGTCCCGGGGGCCCACCGGGTGGGGCCACCTGCCCCGGGGGCCACATGGGCTTTAGGGGGTGCGCCTTGGCCTACATGGGCCAAGGGCGCCAGCCCCTAGAGGCCCATGCGCCAAGATATAGGAAAAAGGGAAGAGTCCTAAAGGGGGAAGGCACCTCCGAGGTGCCTTGGGGAGGATGGACTCCTCCCCCCTCCTTAGCCGCACCCCTTTCTTGGAGTAGGGGGCAAGGCTGCGCCTCCCCCCTCTCCCTTGCCCCTATATATAGTGGAGGGGAGGGAGGGCATCCATACCTGAGCCCTTGGCGCCTCCCTCCCTCTCGTGACACCTCCTCCTCTCCCGTAGGTGCTTGGCGAAGCCCTGCAGGATTGCCACGCTCCTCCATCACCACCACGCCGTTGTGCTGCTGCTGGATGGAGTCTTCCTCAACCTATCCCTCTCTCCTTGCTGGATCAAGGCGTGGGAGACATCGTCGAGCTGTACGTGTGTTGAACGCGGAGGTGCCGTCCGTTCGGCACTAGGATCATCGGTGATCTGAATCACGACGAGTACGACTCCATCAACCCCGTTCACTTGAACGCTTCCGCTTAGCGATCTACAAGGGTATGTAGATGCACTCCCCTTTCTACTCGTTGCTGGTCTCTCCATAGATAGATCTTGGTGTTACGTAGGAAATTTTTTGAATTTCTGCTACGTTCCCCAACAAAAATGCCCTTTGAAAATGTTCATGATTTCTGATAAAGGCAAAAACCTCTGCCAAAAATGATGAACATGTTTCTAGGTCATTCATGGAATTTTGAATTAAATCATAATGTATTTGAATTGGGGCATTTGAATTCTATATATATTTTAGATGCTCCAAATATTCTGTCATAATTTGTGGGCTTCTAGAATAATCCAAATAATGCCCCCAATTTATCTCAGGAGTTTTAAAAATGAATTAGTATTTTTACTAATTCAAAACAGAATAAAAGAAATAGAAAAAAACAAAAACAGAAAGCAAAGAGCAGAGACTCACCTGGCTTACCTGTCGCGGCCCAGCTGGCCAGCCCCTCTAGCTGGCCCAGTCCACTGGCCGAAGCGGTAGTCTTCAACCTCTGCCAGTAGGCAGAGGCGTGTCGATGCGCGCGCGCCCGAGGCCTCCACCTCCAGCTTCCTCCCCCGCCCTCGACCGAGCGCCTGGAGGCGCCACGCGCCCCCCTGGACCTCTCTCTCGCACCCGCAGCTCCTTCCCTCCTCTGGCTCTTCCCCCTCGCACCACCCAAGCGTGCTCGCCGCCGCTCGCCATTCCTGCGGCCACCGGCCGCCCCTCGCCCTGCCGCTGATCTCAGGAGCTCCGCCTCGACCCCCTCTCCCTCCCCACCGAGCCACGCCCCTCCGGAATCCCTGCAGCGTCGTCCCCAACCTCGTCTCCAACCTCTGACCGCCGGCGGACTCCTCGGGGATTCGCGAGCTCCAGCTTCTCCCCGGCCTCGCCGACACCTCTACTGGAATCGCCGTGAGCCCCTGCCTCTTTCCCCTCTCTCCCCGTGCTCTCCCGCGCCTTCTAGCCATCGTGGCCATCAGAGCCGATTGCTCCTCGCCGCCGGCCATGTCGCCACCGCGGCTATGGCCGTGCAAGCACGCATCTGAGCTCACCACTGAACTGACCGCACTCCTCTGAGCATAACGCACACACCCATCCATCCCCCCGTGCTTTGTAGCTCCATCTCTCTCAACACCCGAACGCCGACCGCCGCTACGAGCTCGACTCCGGTGAGCTCGCTCCACCACAGCCCCTTCCGTTTGCCCTACCAGATGCGCGCATAGGACCAAACCATGGTCGATTTGGTCAATCGTGGGCAAAACCCGAGCTAACCCAGTGTGTCTCCGCCGCGTTTTGGTCGCCGCTGGCGTAACTCCGGCGATGGTGACGTGGCAGATTAGTTTAGGCTAATGACGCACTTAGATAACACCTAGTGACACTGATAGCAGGGCCCCACCTGCTAATTAAACTTAGATTAGTTTCTGTTTAGTTTTTACTAATCTTAGTGGCCCCACGCGTCAGCGTTGACCATGCTGACGTGGCCATTGACTGGGTCCACATGTCAGTGACCCTAACTGGCACTGAGACACTGACCAGTGGGTCCCACTGGTCAGGTTTGACCTGGACTAGGTCAGTTGACCTGCTGGCGTCACGGTGACGTAGTGCTGATGCCATAACTCATTTTCTGGATTAATTTTAATTCAGGAAATTCCAGAAAATACCCAAAACTTCAAAAATTCATAGTAATTCAACTGTAACTCCAAATCAAACAAATTATATATGAAAAATTATCAGAAAAATGCAATCTATCCATCTGTACCATTTTCATGCATGACAAACTAAGTTATACCTGTTGTATACCTGAAAACATGTTAATGGCATTTAAATAACCACATGTGGAATTTGAATTTGAACCTTGGGTTCAAACCAACTTCATTTAAATTGTTGCTAGCTGCATTAGCTCAACTCACACCATATTGCCATGACATTATCATGCATCATAATTGTTGCATTGCATTGATTGTGTTCTTCTTTGTTTGCCGGTAATTGTCCCCTCTCGATAGACGTGGTTTCGACGATGAGTTCGATGACACCGATGAAGAACTATAATATCTTTAGAAGTGCCAGGCAAGCAAAACCCCCTTGTTCATTCCGATATAATCCCACTCTCTCGCTCCTGCTCTCTTTTACTGCATTAGGACAACAACGATTCATCTGTTACTTGCTGCGGTAGCTGAACCCCTTTATCCTTTGCATGACCTGTGATTGCCATAGTAACTAGATGAAACCCACTAGCATGAGTAGGAGTTGTTTGAGCCCTGATGTGCCTACTCATTCATGTTTGTTGTCATGCCTGCTACTGCTTAGAGTTGAGACGGGTCTGATTCATCGGGGATGAGTTGGAAAGTGGTGAACATGTCCTATTGTTGAGAGCTAAGTGTATGAATACGATTTGGTAAAGGTAGCGATGAGAGGCCATGTAGGAGTACATGGTGGGTTGTCTCATTGAAACCGTCCTCAGGAACTGAGTTCTGTGTTTGTGATCCATGAAACAGTTACTACCACGCATTAGGCCCGAAACCAATGGACCCTCTCGGCTTCTTGATCACCCTTGTCCTCTGTCCAGGAGTTGCAAGTAGTTTCTGGTGTTTGTAGTTGTTGGAAATATGCCCTAGAGGCAATAATAAAAGTGTTATTATTATATTTCTTTGTTCATGATAATAGTTATTTATTCATGCTATAACTGTATTATCCGGAAATCGTAATACACGTGTGAATACATAGACCACAATATGTCCCTAGTGAGCCTCTAGTTGACTAGCTCGTTGTGATCAACAGATAGTCATGGTTTCCTGGCTATGGACATTGGATGTCGTTGATAACGGGATCACATCATTAGGAGAATGATGTGATGGACAAGACCCAATCCTAAGCCTAGCACAAAGATCGTGTAGTTCGTATGCTAAAGCTTTTCTAATGTCAAGTATCTTTTCCTTAGACCATGAGATTGTGCAACTCCCGGATACCGTAGGAATGCTTTGGGTGTACCAAACGCCACAACGTAACTGGGTGGGTATAAAGGTGCATTACAGGTATCTCCGAGTGTCTGTTGGGTTGGCACGAATCGAGACTGGGATTTGTCACTCCGTGTAAACGGAGAGGTATCTCTGGGCCCACTCGGTAGGACATCATCATAATGTGCACAATGTGACCAAGGGGTTGATCACGGGATGATGTGTTACGGAACGAGTAAAGAGACTTGCCGGTAACGAGATTGAACAAGGTATCGGTATACCGACGATCGAATCTCGGGCAAGTACAATACCGTTAGACAAAGGGAATTGTATACGGGATCGATTGAGTCCTTGACATCGTGGTTCATCCGATGAGATCATCGTGGAACATGTGGGAGCCAACATGGGTATCCAGATCCCGCTGTTGGTTATTGACCGGAGAACGTCTCGGTCATGTCTACATGTCTCCCGAACCCGTAGGGTCTACACACTTAAGGTTCGATGACGCTAGGGTTATAAAGGAAGTTTGTATGTGGTTACCGAATGTTGTTCGGAGTCCCGGATGAGATCCCGGACGTCACGAGGAGTTCCGGAATGGTCCGGAGGTAAAGATTTATATATGGGAAGTCCTGTTTTGGTCGCCGGAAAAGTTTAGCACTTTATCGGTATTGTACCGGGAGTGCCGAAAGGGGTCCGGGGGTCCACCGGGGGGGGGGTCCACCTGCCCCGGGGGGCCACATGGGCTGTAGGGGGTGCGCCTTGGCCTATATGGGCCAAGGGCACCAGCCCCAAGAGGCCCATGCGCCAAGGAAACTTGGGGAGGGAAGAGTCCTCAAGGGGGAAGGCACCTCCGAGGTGCCTTGGGGAGGATGGACTCCTCCCCCTCTTGGCCGCACCCCTTCCTTGGAGGAAGGGGCAAGGCTGCGCCTCCCCCCTCTCCCTTGCCCCTATATATAGTGGAGGGGAGGGAGGGCATCCATACCCGAAGCCCTGGCGCCTCCCTCCCTCCCGTGACACCTCCTCGTCTCCCGCAAGTGCTTGGCGAAGCCCTGCAGGATTGCCACGCTCCTCCATCACCACCACGCCGTTGTGCTGCTGCTGGATGGAGTCTTCCTCAACCTCTCCCTCTCTCCTTGCTGGATCAAGGCGTGGGAGACGTCATCGGGCTGTACGTGTGTTGAACGCGGAGGTGCCGTCCGTTCGGCACTAGGATCTCCGGTGATTTGGATCACGACGAGTACGACTCCTTCAACCCCGTTCTCTTGAACGCTTCCGCTTAGCGATCTACAAGGGTATGTAGATGCACTCTCCTTCCCCTCGTTGCTGGTTTCTCCATAGATAGATCTTGGTGACACGTAGGAAAATTTTGAATTTCTGCTACGTTCCCCAACAGTGGCATCATGAGCTAGGTCTATTGCATAGATTCTTTGCACGAGTAGAACACAAAGTAGTTGTGGGCGTTGATTTTGTTCAATATGCTTACCGTTACTAGTCCAATCTTGTTTCGATGGTATTGTGGGATGAAGCGGCCTGGACCGACCTTACACGTACTCTTACGTGAGACAGGTTCCACCGACTGACATGCACTTGTTGCATAAGGTGGCTAGCGGGTGCCAGTCTCTTCCACTTTAGTCGGAACGGATTCGATGAAAAGGGTCCTTATGAAGGGTAAATAGCAATTGACATATCACGTTGTGGTTTTGCGTAGGTAAGAAACGTTCTTGCTAGAAACCCATAGCAGCCACGTAAAACATGCAAACAACAATTAGAGGACGTCTAACTTGTTTTTGCAGGGTATGCTATGTGATGTGATATGGCCAAGAAGAATGTGATGAATATATGTGATGTATGAGATTGATCATGTTCTTGTAATAGGAATCACGACTTGCATGTCGATGAGTATGACAACCGGCAGGAGCCATAGGAGTTGTCTTAATTTATTGTATGACCTACGTGTCATTAAACAACGCCATGTAAATTACTTTACTTTATTGCTAAACACGTTAGCCATAGAAGTAGAAGTAGTCGTTGGCGTGACAACTTCATGAAGACACGATGATGGAGATCATGATGATGGAGATCATGGTGTCATGCCGGTGACGATGATGATCATGGAGCCCCGAAGATGGAGATCAATGGAGCTATATGATATTGGCCATATCATGTCACTACTATTTGATTGCATGTGATGTTTATCATGTTTATGCATCTTGTTTACTTAGAACGACGGTAGTAAATAAGATGATCCCTTACAACAATTTCAAGAAGTGTTCTCCCCTAACTGTGCACCGTTGCTACAGTTCGTCGTTTCGAAGCACCACGTGATGATCGGGTGTGATAGATCCTTACGTTCACATACAACGGGTGTAAGACAGATTTACACATGCAATACACTTAGGGTTAACTTGACGAGCCTAGCATGTACAGACATGGCCTCGGAACACGGAGACCGAAAGGTCGAGCATGAGTCGTATAGTAGATACGATGAACATGAAGATGTTCACCGATGATGACTAGTCCGTCTCACGTGATGATCGGACACGGCCTAGTTGACTCGGATCATGTAATCACTTAGATGACCAGAGGGATGTCTATCTGAGTGGGAGTTCATAAGATGAACTTAATTATCCTGAACATAGTCAAAAGACCTTTTGCAAATTATGTCGTTAGCTCGCGCTTTAGTTCTACTGTTTTAGATATGTTCCTAGAGAAAATATAGTTGAAAGTTGATAGTAGCAATTATGCGGACAGTAGAAAGCTTATGTCCTTAATGCACTGCTCAGTGTGCTGAACCCCAAACGTCGTTTGTGGATGTTGCGAACATCGGACATACACGTTTTGATAACTACGTGATAGTTCAGTTAAAAGGTTTAGAGTTGAGGCACTAAAGACGTTTTCGGAACATCGCGGAACATATGAGATGTTTCAAGGTCTGAAATTGGGATTTCAGGCTCGTGCCCACGTCAAGAGGTATGAGACCTCCGACGATTTTATTAGCCTGCAAACTAAGGGAGAAAAGCTCAATCGTTGAGCTTGTGCTCAGATTGTCTGAGTGCGACAATCACTTGAATCGAGTGGGAGTTGATCTTCCAGATGAGATAGTGATGTTTCTCCAAAGTCATTGCCACCAACCTGCTAGAGCTTCGTGATGAACTATAACATATCAGGGATAGATATGATGATCCTTGAGGTATTCACGATGTTTGACACCGCAAAAGTAGAAATCAAGAAGGAGCATCAATTGTTGATGGTTGGTGAACCCACTAGTTTCAAGAAGGGCAAGGGCAAGAAGGGATACTTCATGAAACGACAAATCAGCTGCTGCTCCAGTGAAGAAACCCAAGGTTGAACCCAAACCCGAGACTAAGTGCTTCTGTGATAAGGGGAATAGTCACTAGAGCGGAATTACCCTAGATACTTGGTAGATGAGAAGGCTGGCAAGGTCAATAGAAGTATATTGGATATACATTATGTTAATGTGTACTTTACTAGTACTCCTAGTAGCACCAGGGTATAAGATACCGGTTCGGTTGCTAAGTGTTAGTAACTCGAAATAAAAGAGCTACAGAATAAACGGAGACTAGCTAAAGGTGAGCTGACGATATGTGTTGGAAGTGTTTCCAAGTTTGATGTGATCAAACATCGCACGCTCCCTCTACCATCAAGATTAGTATTAAACCTGAATAATTGTCATTTGGTGTTTGCTTTGAGCATAGACATGATTGGATTATGTCTATCGCAATACGGTTATTCATTTAAGGAGAATAATGGTTACTCTATTTATTTGAATAAAACCTTCAATGGTCTTGCACCTAAAGGAATGGTTTATTGAATCTCGATCGTAGTGATACACATTTTCATGCCAAAAGATATAAGATAGTAATGATAGTACCACTTACTTGTGGCACTGCCATGTAAGTCATAATGGTATAAAACGCATGAAGAAGCTCCATGTTGATGGATCTTTGGACTCACTCGTTTTTGAAAAGTTTGAGACATGCGAACCATGTCTATTGGTGTATACGCATGAAGAAACTCCATGCAGATGGATCGTTTGGACTCACTTGATTTTGAATCACTTGAGATATGCAAATCATAACACATGGGCAAGATGACTGAAAAGCCTCGGTTTCAGTAAGATGGAACAAGATAGCAACTTGTTGGAAGTAACACATTTTGATGTGTGTAGTCCAATGAGTGCTGAGGCATGCAATGAATATCGTTATGTTCTTACTTCACAGATGATTCGAGTAGATGTTGAATATATTTACTTGATGAAACACAAGTCTGAATTATTGAATGGTTCAAGTAATTTCAGAGTGAAGTTGAAGATCATCGTGACAAGAGGATAAAATGTCTATGATATGATCATAGAGATGAGTATCTGAGTTACGAGCTTTGGCACGCAATTAAGACATTGTGGAAATTGTTTCACAATTAATACCGCCTGGAACACCATAGTGTGATGGTGTGTCCGAACATCATAGTTTCACCCTATTGGATATGGTGGGTACCATGATGTCTCTTATCGAATTACCACTGTCATTCATGGGTTAGGCATTAGAGACAACCACATTCACTTTAAATAGGGCACCACGTAATTCCGTTGAGACGACACCGTCTAGAGAAACCTAAGTTGTCGTTTCTTAAAGGTTTGGGGCTGCGACGCTTATGTGAAAAAGTTTCAGGATTGATAAGCTCGAACCCAAAGCGGATAAAATGCATCTTCATAGGACACCCAAAACAATTGGGTATACCTCCTAATTCAGATCCGAAAGCAATATGGATTGTTTCTTGAATCGGGTCATTTCTCGAGGAAAGGTTTCTCTCGAAAGAGTTGAGTGGGAGGATGGTGGAGACTTGATATGGTTATTGAACCATCACTTCAACTAGTGTGTATCAGGGCACAGGAAGTTGTTCATGTGGCACCTACACCAATTGAAGTAGAAGCTTATGATAGTGATCATGAAGTTTCGGATCAAGTCACTGCCGTACCTTGTAGGGTGACAAGGATACGTACTACTTCAGAGTGGTACAGTAATCCTGTCTTGAAGGTCATGTTGCTAGACAACAATGAACCTACGAGCTATGGAGAAGCGATGGTGGGCCCAAATTCCGACAAATGGTTAAGAAACCATGAAATCCAAGATAGGATCCATGTATCAGAACAAAGCATGGACTTTGGTGGACTTGCCCAATGATCGGCAAGCCATTAAGATAAATGGATCTTTAAGAAGAAGACGGACGTGGACGGTAATGTCACCGTCTATGAAGCTCGACTTGTGGCGAAGAGTTTTTTTTTCACAAGTTCAAGGAGTTGACTACGATGAGATTTTCTCATCCGTAGCGATGCTTAAGTCCGTCGGATTCATGTTAGCATTAGCTGCATTTATGAAATCTGGAAGATGGATGTCAAAACGAGTTTCCTTACCAGTTTTCGTAAGGAAAGGTTGTATGTAATACAATTAGAAAGGTTTTGTCGATCCTAAGGTTGCTAAAAGGTATGCTAGCTCTAGCGATCCTTCCATGGACTGGAGTAAGCATCTCGGAGTTGGAATGTGCACTTTGATAAGATGATCAAAGATTTTGGTTTTATACAAAGTTTATGAGAAACTTGTATTTCCAAAGAAGTGAGTGGGAGCACTATAGAATTTCTGATGAGTATATGTTGTTGACATGTTGATGATCAGAAATGATTTTCTAGAAAGCATATAGGGTTATTTGAAAGGTGTTTTTCAATAGAAAACCTGGATTAAGCTACTTGAACATTGAGCATCAAGATCTATAAGGATAGATCAAAATGCTTAATAATACTTTCAAATGAGCACATACCTTGACATGATCTTGAAGGTGTTCAAGATGGATCAGTCAAAGAAGAAGTTCTTGCCTGAGTTGTAAGGTACGAAGTTAAGACTTAAAGCTCGACCTCGGTAGAAAAGAGAGAAAGGACGAAGGTCGTCCCCTATGCTTTAGACGTAGGCTCTACAGTATGCTATGCTAAGTACCGCACCTGATGTGTGCCTTGCCACATGTCTGGCAAGAGAGTACAAAGGTGATCAAGGAGTGGATCATCAGATAGCGGTCAAAGTTATCCTTAGAGGAATAAGGATATGTTTCTCGATTATGGAGGTGATAAAGAGTTCGGCGTAAAGGGTTACGTTGATGCAAGCTTTAACACCTATCCGAATGACTCTGAGTAGCAAACCGGATACGTATAGTGGAGCAACCATTTGGAATAGCTCCAAGTGGAGCGTGGAAGCAGCATTTACAATATGACCTAGAAATTTGCGAAGTACATACGGATCTGAATGTTATAGATCCGTTGACTAAAACCTCTCTCACAAGTAGAACATGATCAAACCCCAGAACTCATTGAGTCTTAATCACATGATGATGTGAACTAGTTTAATGACACTAGCAAACTCTTTGGATGATGGTCACATGGTGATGTGACCTGTCAGTGTTAATCACATGGTGATGTGAACTAGATTATTGACTCTAGTGCAAGTGGGAGACTGTTGGAAATATGCCCTAGAGGCAATAATAAAAGTGTTATTATTATATTTCTTTGTTCATGATAATAGTCTTTTATTCATGCTATAACTGTATTATCCGGAAATCGTAATACACGTGTGAATACATAGACCACAATATGTCCCTAGTGAGCTCTAGTTGACTAGCTCATTGTGATCAACAGATAGTCATGGTTTCTTGGCTATGGACATTGGATGTCGTTGATAACGGGATCACATCATTAGGAGAATGATGTGATGGACAAGACCCAATCCTAAGCCTAGCACAAAGATCGTGTAGTTTGTATGCTAAAGCTTTTCTAATGTTAAGTATCTTTTCCTTAGACCATGAGATTGTGCAACTCCCGGATACCGTAGGAATGCTTTGGGTGTACCAAACGTCACAACGTAACTGGGTGGCTATAAAGGTGCATTACAGGTATCTCCGAAAGTGTCTGTTGGGTTGGCACGAATCGAGACTGGGATTTGTCACTCCGTGTAAACGGAGAGGTATCTCTGGGCCCACTCGGTAGGACATCATCATAATGTGCACAATGTGACCAAGGGGTTGATCACGGGATGATGTGTTACGGAACGAGTAAAGAGACTTGCCGGTAACGAGATTGAACAAGGTATCGGTATACCGACGATCGAATCTCGGGCAAGTACAATACCGTTAGACAAAGGGAATTGTATACGGGATCGATTGAGTCCTTGACATCGTGGTTCATCCGATGAGATCATCGTGGAACATGTGGGAGCCAACATGGGTATCCAGATCCCGCTGTTGGTTATTGACCGGAGAACATCTCGGTCATGTCTACATGTCTCCCGAACCCGTAGGGTCTACACACTTAAGGTTCAATGACGCTAGGGTTATAAAGGAAGTTTGTATGTGGTTACCGAATGTTGTTCGGAGTCCCGGATGAGATCCCGGACGTCACGAGGAGTTCCGGAATGGTCCGGAGGTAAATATTTATATATGGGAAGTCCTGTTTTGGTCGCCGGAAAAGTTTCGCACTTTATCGGTATTGTACCGGGAGTGGCGAAAGGGGTCTGGGGGTCCACCGGGGGGGGGGGTCCACCTGCCCCGGGGGGGCACATGGGCTGTAGGGGGTGCGCCTTGGCCTATATGGGCCAAGGGCACCAGCCCCAAGAGGCCCATGCGCCAAGGAAACTTGGGGAGGGAAGAGTCCTCAAGGGGGAAGGTACCTCCGAGGTGCCTTGGGGAGGATGGACTCCTCCCCCCCTCTTGGCCGCACCCCTTCCTTGGAGGAAGGGGCAAGGCTGCGCCTCCCCCCTCTCCCTTGCCCCTATATATAGTGGAGGGGAGGGAGCGCATCCATACCTGAAGCCCTGGCGCCTCCCTCCCTCCCATGACACCTCCTCCTCTCCCGCAAGTGCTTGGCGAAGCCCTGCAGGATTGCCACGCTCCTCCATCACCACCACGCCGTTGTGCTGCTGCTGGATGGAGTCTTCCTCAACCTCTCCCTCTCTCCTTGCTGGATCAAGGCGTGGGAGACGTCATAGGGCTGTACGTGTGTTGAACGCGGAGGTGCCGTCCGTTCGGCACTAGGATCTCCGGTGATTTGGATCACGACGAGTACGACTCCTTCAACCCCGTTCTCTTGAATGCTTCCGCTTAGCGATCTACAAGGGTATGTAGATGCACTCTCCTTCCCCTCATTGCTGGTTTCTCCATAGATAGATCTTGGTGACACGTAGGAAAATTTTGAATTTCTGCTACGTTCCCCAACAGTAGTATGCTGGGGGCCAAACGCAGCGCTCATCGTCGGGGTGGGCTGTGTTGCGGTAGGCACGTGGAACGGTGTACCGGGCGCCCGTTTGGTGTCTCGGGAACCCTACTCACATCGTTCGGGGCCGTATGTGGAAACCTCGGCCGGACTCCCTGTGGATTGAACCTGAATAGGCGATAAACCTGGACTAGAGACTTGAGTGTTTAGGCAGGCCGTGACCGACACCCTCGTTGGGCTTCCGCTTGAAGGTTGCCGAGTACATGTCGTGTAAACGGCGGTAAGTGGTGAGAGCGTGTGTGAACAAGTACACCCCTGCAGGGTTAACATCATCTATTCGAATAGCCGTGTCCGCGGTAATGGACTTCTGGGTTGCCTATAACAGTTCATAGACAAGTGAAAGTGGATACTCTAAAATGCGCAAGATAAGCGTGAGTGCTATGGATGGCGTTCTCGTAGGAAGACGGGAGCGGATCCATAGTGGTGTATTGATATGGTGAATATGTGGACTCGTGTGCGCCACCTCAAAAGAGTTACTTGCAGTCGTACTTCAGGATAGCCACCGAGTCAAAGCTGGCTTGCTGCAGTTAAACTCCACTACCCCCTTTGTTGACACCGATGCATATGTAGCTAGTTCTGATGTAAGTCTTGCTGGGTACATTTGTACTCACGTTTGCCTCTTTTATGTTTTTGCAGAGAGACGTTAGTCTCGCTAGTAGTTCCGCGTGGACTTCGATGTTTAGTTGGTTACCTCAGCTATGATCTTGTGCCCTCGGCAGGGTCTTGTAGATAGTCAGGCTTTTTAGCCTTCTTCATTTATAGTTGTCTGTACTCAGACAAGTTAAGCTTCCGCATGTGCTTGTTGTTTGTATGCTCTGAATGTTGGGGTCGTGAGACCCATGTTTGTAATATCTCGCTCCTCGAAGCCTAATGAATAAATACTTTGAGTCGTAGAGTTATGTTGTGATGCCATGTTGTATTTACACATATCGAGCATATTGTGTGTATGATTGAAATGCTTGGTATGTGTGGGATCCGACAATCTAGTTGTTTATCCTTGGCAGCCTCTCTTATGGGGAAATGTAGTCTAGTGCTTCCATGAGCCATAGTAGTCCGCTACAGCCCGGTTCACCGGAGTCCTGCTAGCCCAGCACTACTGCTCAGGACACTTGACTGGCCGGCATGTGTTTCACTTCATTCCTGTGTCTGTCCCCTCGGGGAAATGTCACGCGGTGACATCCGGAGTCCTGCCTAGCCTGCTACAGCCCGGGTTACCGGAGTCCTGTTAGCCCAGTGCTACAGCCCGGATTCACACGCTGATGACCGACATGCTCGAAGTTGATTCATGTATGCCTGTCCCCATGGGTTAGTGCCGCTTTGGGTTCACGACTAGCCATGTCGGCCCGGGTTCTTTGTCATATGGATGCTAGCGACACTATCATATACGTGAGCCAAAAGGCGCAAACGGTCCCGGGGCGGGTAAGGTGGCACCCGTGGGAATACCGTGCGTGAGGCCGCAAAGTGATATGACGTGTTACATGCTAGATCGGTGTGACTTAGGATCGGGGTCCTGACATCTGTGAAGGTTTGGAAGTCTACCTTGAAGACTTACCAGAGTGATTGGGCGAGGACTACGTGTTCTTACCTCAAGGGGAATAAGGTGAAGACGCGGCCTTCTGAGTTAAATATCAACCTCCCTAACCAGACATATAGTTGTCACAACAACTAGAACTGGTCTACCAAATCCTTGTCTTCACCAAGCTACTGGTTCTATCCTTCACTTCCCATTACTTTCAGTCTATCTTCGTGAAGTCATTACCTGCTTGCATGATCAGATTGTCTTCACAGTGTGAAGTTTGTTTACCGTTTGGCTTCATACCATCTTCCATCCTGATCTATACTACCTAGTTGCTGATAGTCTTCGTGCTTTCACTTCATTGCTTACTTGACTATGGCTTGTGTAGTGTAGTCTACCTTCCGATGCATATCAATAGGTTCATTTATACTGTTCTTTTTCAAAGCCCCCCGTGTTTTGAAGTATTTCATAAAAATCGCCTATTCACCCACTACAAAAAAAAGACACATCCGTGACATTTTAGGCCGAACATTTTTTTTCCTGTCATGCTTATGACACTTCTATGACGATAATTGTGACAAAACCCGGTATCATCATAGATGTGGTGGGATCCTACTTCTATGACAGAAAATCATGACAGGAAATGGACTTTTCGTCCTGGGCGGGCCGGAGACGCGGGTGCATGACATTCTTTGGGCCGTCCATGACGGAAACACCGTGGTAGATGCGAGGGCGCGGAAAATATCAGGGAGTTCCCGGTATGGTGGGTGGTCGGGGGCCGAGCGATGTGTGTTTATCTCGTACACGTACGTGCGTGGATGCGAGGCGTTGGGCTCTAACTGAACCCGAGCGAGGCGTTCGCCTACTGAACCCAAGCGATTGCACTGCAGGCTACACGTTACTAAACCCGAGCGATTGATCGATGGCCGATAACTGAACCCGATCGAGCGATTCCTTCGCTACTACTGCTAACTGAAGCCAATCGAACCTGCTGCCTCTTGATGAACAGTGAGCATTGTTGGGGGTTTGGATGAACAGTTCCCGGTGGGGGGTTTGATGAACAGGAACCTGTGGTGTTGCCACTGGATGAACAATACCCCGATCGATCGTGCCGGTGGAGGGGTGGATGAACAAGACCCCGTGGAGGGCTGGATGGACAGGACGACCCCGTGGACAGCGGGTTGAACAGTAGCCAGTGGAGGGCTGGATGAACAGTAGCCCGTGGAGGGGTGGTTGAACAGGACCTCGTGGAGAGAGTTGGTTGAATAGTAGCCGGTGGAGGAGCGTGCGATGGAGGCTGGATGAACAGGAGCCCGTGGATGAACAGTCGCAGGTGGAGGCTGGAGGAGGTCGACGATGGATGAACAAGAGCCCGTGGAGGCAGTCGATGGTGGATGAACAGTAGCCCGTGGAGGTAGTCAACAGTGGAGTTGAACAGTATCCCATGGAGTCCCGTTTTGCGGTACGCCACACCCCTCCCGATGAACAGGACCCCCGTTTCGACCGTAGCGCTCCAACACAAGTCTGTTTCCTCTGTTTTGCGGTACGCCACACCCCTCCCAATCAACATGACCCCGTTTTCACCATTTTGCGGTACGCCAGACCCCTCCCGATAAACAGGATCCCGTTTCGACCGTGGCCGGTCAAACACAAGGCCGTTTCCTTTGTTCTGCGGTACGGCAGGCCTCGTTTCCTTCGGCTGTTCCGTCCAAGCCGGTTGGCTCCCGATGAACACGAAGACGCATTCCGTTCCGACCCAGCCGTTTGCCTCCCCATGATCACGACGACGGCGCAGATTCTCCGTTCCGACCCAGCCATGTACACGAGCCCTGGCCGTACGTATGCGCGAGTAGGCGTTCGAGACCCCGCCCGCATGTACGTACGTGGCTGTATTTACTTTCTTGCACCCTGGCTGTACGTACGTGTACATGCTACGTGCGCGCCTCCACTACGACACATGCGCGCCTCTACTACGACATGTGCTCACCTCTACTACAACACGTGCGCGCCTCTACATCGACCAGTATGTACGTACATGTTCGCGACCAGAATGACAACGCTACGCACGCTTCGACCAGGTGGGTCCTAACTGTCAGGCACTTCCTTCCATGCAAAGATGTAGCTAGTGGGTCCCAGCAGTCAGGGGAGAAACATTTTTTTCGAGAAATACGGTGGCCCGTCCTATGGGTCCCTGTTATCAGGTGGAGGAAGAATTATTTTGCGCATAATAAGGAGGCACTTCCTTGCTGCTGCCGTGGACCCAGCTGTCAGCCTCTCCACGTACAGTTCTCTTTCGATGGAAGTCGTTCCTTGACCACATTGACCATGCCGCGCCGAGAGCACCAGGGTGGTGGAGGACGGCGAGGCCTAGGAAGGGGACGACGCGGAGCCGAGGAAGATGTGGCAGTGGATTCCCACGCAAAGGGGAGTATGTGGGTTGACTGCTTCGGCTGCGGTGTGAGTCTGCCGTCGCCGGAGAATAACAAGAGGTGTGGGTGAGTATAGAGGGATGGCATGGCCAGCGGTGGCAGCACAACCGGACACGGGAGGCAGGAGCAGGCGGCACGGCCGACGCTTGTTTGGGCGACTGGAGCAAGAAGACCAGAGGTTGAAGAAGCACTACGGCCGTTGGATGGACATCGTACGATCACTGGAGCTAGAATCGTTCATATTGACTAAGTTGACAAAGCCCTCCGTCCCTGTCATCTTAGTAGGCCCACAAGTCAGCCTCCCACTATGGTGGGTCCCAGCTAGCAGGGGGAGTATTCATTTTTTTGTGCGTAATAATTATAAGATCTATATTTACTCTTAGATAAATGTAGGATTAACACAATGGTTATGAAGTTTTGGATTGCTCATGTAAGTACCTGTTGTCATGTACTCCCTCTGTATCGAATTAATTGTTGATCAATTGGATGTATTTAGAAATTAATAGTGCTAGATACATCCATTTGAGCAACAAGTAATAACGGACGGTGGAGGTATTACTGTACTTGCATCGCGAGATAGTTGATTGTCTAGCATTACTCTACATCTTATCTGCCCTGCCCTCCACTTTCTCCAAATTATCATATCAACATTTACTCTTACCAAAATGTTGAATAAAGCCAATGCCACTTCACACGTTGATGTGTGCATTCCTCTTGTCAGTACCTTTTGCCTTGTAACCCTGTACTTAATTAATTGCTATTTGATTATGTATCATTAGTCTGCACCTGAGCTTCATTATCCTCTGTTTCTTCCAATATTATTTGATCTATATTTACTCTTTGCAAAATGTAGAAAAATGGCAACGCTTATAAAGAATTTTCTTTGGGGAATTTATTGAATTATCCTCCCATCAACATGGAGATGGGCTTTGTCCAGCCCATGTTAACATGTAGTGTGAGTTCATCCTTCTCAAGCCTTCAAACGTTGTTCTAGTATAGTGTTGGATAGGCATCATTTCCTCCACTGTTGTTTACTTTGCTGTTTACATCTAATTGGATGTTTGCAACAACTACCAGTTTTAAATTGTAGTTGTAAAAACATGTTCCTTATGCAGAACAAATCCATTTATTTGCTTATATAATTGTGAAACCTATTACGTGTCTCCTTGGTTCTCTTTCAGAGCCGTATCTCTTATGCCAGGCAGAACTTTAGGGAAGATAGTGACCCAAATCATACTGAGGATAGTGAGATGCACTACAAAAAAAGACACATCCGTGACATTTTGGGCTGAACGAATTGTTTTTTCTATCATACATATGACACTTCTGTGATGATAATTGTGACAAAACCCGGTATCATCATAGATGTGGTGGGCTCCTACTTCTATGACAAAAAATCATGACAGAAAATTGGCTTGTCCTGGGCGGGCCAGAGACGCATCTGCATGACATTCTTTGGGCCGTCCATGACGGAAAAAAATGTGGTAGAAGCGAGGGCGCGGAAAATATCGGGGAGTCCCCGGTTACGGTGGGTGGTCGGGGGCCGAGTGATGCGCGTTTCTCTCGTACATACGCGTGTGTGTGCGAGGCGTTGGGCTCTAACTGAACCCAAGCGAGGCGTTGGGCTCTAACTGAACCCGAGCGATTGCACTATAGGCTATGCGTTACTGAACCCGAGCGAGCGATCGATCAGTGGCTGTTAACTGAACCTGATCGAGCGATTCCTTCGCTACTGCTGCTAACTGAAGCCAATCGATGATG
>NC_041392.1:149777626-149883287 GCF_002162155.2 Triticum dicoccoides | reverse complement strand
CCGGTGGGGTGGATGAACAGGACCCCGTAGTGTTGCCTCTGGATGAACAGTACCCCGATCGATCGAGTCGGTTGGGGCTGGATGAACAGGACCCCGTGGAGGGCTGGATGAACAGGACCACCCCGTGGAGGGCAGGATGAACAGTAGCCTGTGGAGGGGTGGTTGAACAGGAGCCCGTGGAGAGGGCTGGTTGAACAGTAGCCGGTGGAGTAGTGTGCGGTGGAGGCTGGATGAATAGGAGCCCGTGGATGAACAGTCGTAGGTGGAGGCTGGAGGAGGTCGACGGTGGATGAACAGTAGCCCGTGGAGGCTGGAGAGGGTCGACGGTGGAGATGAACAGTATCTCGTGGAGTCCCATTTTGCGGTACGCCACACCCCTCCCGATGAACAGGACCCCGTTTCGACCATAGCGCTCCAACACAAGTCCGTTTCCTCCGTTTTGTGGTACGCCACACCCCTCCCGATCAATAGGACCCCCGTTTCGACCGTAGGAGGTCCGTTTCCTCCATTTTACGGTACGCCAGACCCCTCCCGATGAACAGGATCCCGTTTCGAACGTGGCCGGTCAAACACAAGGTTGTTTCCTCCGTTCTGCGGTACGCCAGGCCTCGTTTCCATCGCCTGTTCCGTCCAAGCCCTCCCGATGAACACGACCACGCATTCTGTTCCGACCCAGCCGGTTGGCTCCCACGCGTTCCGTTTCCTCCCGATGAACACGACGCATTCCGTTGCCTCCCCATGAACACGACGACGACGCTGTTTCTCCGTTCCGACCTAGCCATGTACACGAGCCCTGACTGTACGTATGCGCGAGTAGGCGTTCGAGACCCCGCCCGTATGTACACATACGTGGCCGTATTTTCTTTCTTGCACCCTGGCCGCTGTACGTACGTGTATATGCTACGTGCGCGCCTCTACTAAGACATGTGCGCACCTCTACATCGACCAGTATATATGTACGTACACGTTCGCGACCAGGATGACAACGCTACGTACGCTTCGACTAGGTGGGTCCCGACTATCAGGCACTTCCTTGTGTGCGAAGATGTAGCTGGTGGGTCCCAACAGTCAGGGGGAAACATTTTTTTCGTGAAATACAGTGGCCCGTCCGGTGGGTCCCAGCTGTCAGGTGGAGGAATCATTATTTTCTGTGTAATAAGGAGGCACTTCCTTGCTACGGCCGTGGACCCAGCTGTCAGCCTCTCCACGTACAGTCCACGTCCGATGGAAGTCGTTCCTTGACCATGCCGCACCGAGAGCACCAGGGCGGTGGATGATGGCAAGGCCTAGGAAGGGACGACGGGGAGCCGGGGAAGACGCGGCAGTGGAAGCCCGCGCTGAGAGGAGTACGAGGGTTCACTGGTTCGGCTGCGGTGTGAGGCTGTCGTCGCCGCAGGGCCTGGCCAGCGGTAGGAATAGTAGGGGGCGGTGAGCCTCCGCGGCAGCACAGCCGACCACGAGAGGCGGCAGCATGCGGCACGACCGGCGCTGCTTTGGGCGGCTGTGTAACGCCCTCGATGCGGCTATAGCTCCCACGTGTCGAGGCACGACTTAGAGGCATAACCGCATTGAAAGCAATGTCGCAAGTTAGGCAATCATCACAACATCCCATGTAATATAGATAATAAAAGGGGAGATACATAGTTGGCTTACACTCGCCACGTCAATCAAGTACATAAATAACATACATCATCCAAACACTCATGGCCCGACTACGGCGCCAAAATAGAAGAAAACCCAACATGCGACACGGTCCCAATCACCCCCAACTGGGCACCACTATTGATCATCAGGAAAAGAGACATAGTAACACTGAGAGTCCTCGTCGAACTCCCACTTGAGCTCGTACGCGTCACCTGGATCGGAATCACCTGGACCTGCATCTGGTGTAATAATAATCTGTGAGCCACAGGGACTCAGCAATCTCGCACCCTCGCGATCAAGACTATTTAAGCTTATAGGAAGGGTAAGGTGAATATATGTGGAGCTGTAGCAAGCGACTAGCATATGTGGTGGCTATCTTATTCGCAAAAGAGAGCGAGAAGAGGAGGCAAGGTGCGAGCGAGAAAACTAGGGCAACCTGCGCAAACATTACTCCAACACCGTGTCCACTTCCCGGACTCCGCCGAGAAGAGGCCATCACGGTAACACACACGGTTGATTCATTTATTTAAATTAAGGTTCAAGTTATCTACAACCAGACATTAACAAATTCCCATCTGCCCATAACCGCGGGCACGGCTTTTGAAAGTTCAGTCCCTGCAGGGGAGTCCCAACTTAGCCCATGACAAGCTCTCATGGTCAAAGAAGGAATAGACCTCCTCCCAAGACGTTCCGATCAGACTCGGTATCTCGGTTCTTGAGGACAACTCCGACAATGGTAAAACAAGTCCAGCAACACCACCCGCTGTGCCGACAAATCCCGATAGGAGCTGCACATATCTCGTTCTCAGGGCACACCGGATAAGCTAAGCGTATGGGAGCCAACATAACCCAAGTTGCCAAGGGATGGCCCCGCACGGTGCTCTAGGTTGGACCAACACTCAGAGGAGCACTGGCTCGGGGGGTTTAAAATAAGATGACCCTTGAGTCCGCGAAACCCAAGGGAAAAGGGGCTAGGTGGCAAATGGTAAAACCAAGGTTGGGCATTGCTGGAGGAGTTTTATTCAAGGCGGACTATCAAGGGGTTCCCATTATAACCCAACCGCGTAAGGAACGCAAAATCCGGGAACATAACACCGATATGACGGAAAATAGGGCGGCAAGAGTGGAACAAAACACTAGGCGAGAGGCCGAGCCTTCCACCCTTTACCAAGTATATAGATGCATTAAGATAACATAGCAACATAATGATATCCCAACAAGTAAATAAATGTTCCAACAAGGAACGGCTCCAATCTTCACCTGCAACTAGCAACGCTATAAGAGGGGCTGAGCAAAGCGGTAACATAGCCAATCAATGGTTTGCTAGGACAATGGTGGGTTAGAGGTTTGACATGGCAATTGGGAGGCTGACAAGCAAATGGTAGGCATCGTAGCATTGGCATAGCAAAAGAGCGAGCAAACTAGCATAGCAAAGATAGTAGTGATTTCGAGGGTATGATCATCTTGCCTGCAAATTTGTCAGAGGTGACTGGATCCTCAAAAGCAAACTCAACGGGCTCCTCGTTAGCGAACTCGTCTCCTGGCTCTAACCAAACAAGACAAACAAGCAACAAGGATACAATCAACCACGTGCAAGGAACAATCAATATGATGCAATGATGAAATGCTATGCGAGATGCGATGCGGGATGCAAAATGCAAGATATGACAGGATATGCATGAACCTGGCCTCAACTTGGAAAACCAAGTGTGCCACTGGAAAGATGAGATGAAATCGCTTGAAAACGATATAAAGATCACCGGAATCGGAGTTACTGTTTGGAAATGGCAAGCGATTCAAAATTGGCACCGGTCTGCGATTTACAGCAAGCAGGCCTCTAAATGCAACGAAATGAACATGCTACAGCACTCAAACATGGCATCAAAATACATGGCAGGGAAGCATTCAAGATGCTTAACAAAAGTCTAGCACTGAGCTACAGCCAATTCATCCATTAACAGGTTCAAACAAGCATGGCAAAAACGCAAATGGTAAAGAGATCTCAGACTTAGTGAAATTAACACTTGTCTGAAATTTCAGATCATATAGCCCTCTTCGGAGCAACAAAACAACATGCTACAGGACCTGATTATGACAAAGAATAACATGGCATGGAGCTACTCAACAAGCTTAACAAAAGTCCCTTAGTGACCTTGAGCCAAAAGGGATCACGAAATATACTAACAAGCACACAAACATAGCAAAAACATAATCAGTTTTCAGACTTAGTGAAAACTGGGACATGCTGAAACATAACTCATGAAGGCATGTTAACGAGCTCGATGCACTCACTACGGTGCAAGTCATGGCAAGGCAAGCATACATCCATGAAGAAGGCACAAAATTCAAGCTAGACATTGCAAGAACAATAGCATAGCATGCACGGATCAACTACAACATCACCGACAAAATTGCAAACGAGTTGACAATCTGCCCAGATTCACAACGAAGCAAAAGTAGAGCTCGATTGACTCAAGCTAGGGTTCTACATAATTGCAAACAAAGACATGGATGGATAGAGCACCACAATATTAACAAAACTCCTTTACTGATCATCCTCAAAAGAGGCACGGATCACTAGGAAACAACACGAACATATGGCATCATGGACTAAACAATCCCAGGACTTTAGTGAAAATACTAAGTCCCTGAAAACAGAGTTACCGGGTGCCTCACTTTGCAAGCTTGCACTAGTCACCACACACATCACAAAAATACATGGGTTGCACCTCTGGAAAGATGACAAAACCCTTAACAAAACATATGTAGAACTCATGGGCATATCATGCACACAATAATCATGGCAAAAATGACAAAAGTCTAAGATGAAGTAGCAGATCTGACAATTAACTCAAGTAGCCCTCTTCTAGCAGCATTTCGGGCATCAAGATGAGCTCAAATGAAAATGATGCAATGGAATGAAATGATGTACTCTCTGAGTCGAACAATTTGATATGCTATATGCGTGAATCGGAGCTACGGATGCAAAGTTATCACAGGTCAAAGTATGCAACATGAGCTAGGGTTTTGAGGCAAAAGTCAACCCGAATCTCAGATCTGGATCTGGCACGGATTACGAGGATGGCCGGATTTACTGTAGACGGCCGAAGCTTCACGCGGCGGAGGCGGCGGCCGGAGTGGCGGAGCACGGCAGAGGCGGTGGAGCGCGGCGCCGACGGCGGAGGCGGCGGTGGCCGGCGCGCAGTGGGCGGCGGGGTCACGGGCGCGGCAGGCGGCGCCTCGGGCGCAGGCGGCGGACGGAGTGGGCCACGGGGGCCGTCCTTGGGCCTCGCGGGCCTCCGCGGGTGGCGGCGCGGTGATGTGGGCGCGAGGGCGGCGGCCAATGGAGGAGCAACACGTGGCGGCGGCGCTCGGGTCGGACACGTCCGGCCCGGCAGTTTTTGTCCAGCGCGCGAGGTGAGGGAGAGATCTAGGGTTTGCCCGAAAATTTCGGGGAGTGGTCTTTAAATAGAGGTGGAGGGAGCTAGGAGAGTCCAAATGAGGTGCGGTTTTCGGCCATGCGATCGTGATCGAACGCTCTAGATGATGGAGCAGAGTTTGGTGGGTTTTGGGCCAAATTGGAGGGGTGTTGGGCTGCAACACACACGAGGCCTTTTCGGTCCCTCGGTTAACCGTTGGAGTATCAAACGAAGTCCAAATGATACGAAACTTGACAGGCGGTCTACCGGTAGTAAACCAAGGCCGCTTGGCAAGTCTCGGTCCAATCCGGAAATGTTTAATCCCCACACATGAAAGAAAGGTAGAATTGACCACCGGAGGAGAACGAAGCGCCGGAATGCAAAATGGACAACGGGGAAAATGCTCGGATGCATGAGATGAACATGTATGCAAATGCAATGCACATGATGACATGATATGAGATGCATGACAACGAAAACAACACAAGGAGACAAAGACCCGAACCCGAGAAAATAAATATTACTTAACGCCGAAAACGGCAAGAGTTGGAGTACAAATTGGGAAAGTTATATCTGGGGTGTTACAACACTCCACCACTACGAAAGGATCTCGTCCCGAGATCCAGGACTGAAAGAATGCCGGGTACTCAGAACGGAGGTGATCCTCGCGTTCCCAGGTAGCTTCACGGTCGGAATGGTGCGACCATTTGACTTTGAGAAATTTGATTGACTTGTTGCGAGTCTTGCGTTCAGTCTCTTCGAGAATAGCAACTAGGTGCTCACGATAAGAGAGATCTTCTTGGAGCTCAATGTCCTCGAAGTTGACTGTGCGGTCAGGGGTCTTGAAGCACTTTCGAAGCTGAGAGACATGGAACACATCATGAACATTTGCAAAGTTTGAAGGAAGCTCGAGTTGATAGGCGAGGTCGCCTCTCTTGCTGACAATCTTGAAAGGTCCGACGTATCTGGGGGCAAGCTTCCCTTTTATACCGAAGCGACGAGTCCCTTTCATAGGAGAGACACGGAGGTAAACATGATCTCCGATCTTGAAAGCCAAATCACGGTGCTTACTATCATAGTAGCTCTTCTGGCGGGATTGGGCTGCTTTGAGGTTATCATGAATGACTTTGCACATTTCTTCTGCCTCTGTGATTAAGTCATTACCCAGCAGCTGACGTTCGCCGGTTTCAGACCAGTTGAGAGGGGTACGGCACTTCCTGCCATACAAAATTTCAAATGGGGCCTTGCCCGAACTTGCTTGAAAACTGTTGTTGTAGGAGAATTCAGCATAAGGAAGACAATCCTCCCACTTCATGCCGAAGGAGATCACACAAGCCCTGAGCATATCTTCAAGAATCTGGTTGACACGCTCAACTTGACCGCTTGTTTGAGGATGGAAAGCTATGCTGAAGCGGATGTTGGTGCCCATGGCCTTCTGAAAAGAATCCCAAAACTTGGAGGTAAAGATGCTGCCACGGTCTGAAGATATCACTTGAGGGATACCGTGCAGAGAGACAATTCGAGAGGTATAGAGTTCCGCCAATTGAGCTCTAGTGATCGACTCGATAGGCAGAAAGTGAGCCACTTTGGTGAGTTTGTCGATGACAACGAATATAGCATCATTTCCAAGCTTGGACTTTGGAAACCCAGTCACGAAGTCCATTTCAATGTGGTCAAACTTCCATTCTGGAATGGCAAGAGGTTGGAGGAGACCAGCTAGCCTTTGGTGTTCTGCCTTCACTCTTCTGTAGACATCACATTCATTCACGAATTGAGCGATCCCGCGCTTCATTCGAGTCCACCAATAAGCTTGCTTGAGGTCCTGATACATCTTCATACTCCCAGGGTGGATGGAGAGGAGAGAATTGTGAGCCTCGTTCATGATCACTTTACGAAGTTCACCTTTGGGTACAACAATTCAATCCTCGAAGAAGAGAGTATCCTTGTCATCAAGGCGGTAGCACTTGTACTTGGGTTGACTCTTGGCAATCCCAATCTTCACCTTTTTCACCATCGCATCAAGAAGCTAGGCTTGGCGAATCTGGTCTTCCAAGGTAGGAGAGACTTGAAGGTTGGCGAGGAAACCTTGAGGACAACTTGCAGATTCAGCTTGCGGAAAGCTTCACAAAGCTCAGGTTGATAAGGCTTAAGAATCAGACTGTTGCAATACGCTTTTCCGCTCAATGCGTCAGCAATCACATTGGCCTTGCCTGGAGTATACTCAATACTCGGATTATACTCTTGAATCATTTCGACCCATCAAGTTTGCCTGAGTTTGAGATTAGGCTGAGTAAAGATGTACTTGAGACTCTTGTGATCAGTGAAAATGTCCACTTTTCTTCCCAATAGAAGATGTCTCCAAGTCAACAGAGCATGCACAACTGCCGCCAACTCGAGATCATGAGTGGGGTAGTTCTTCTCATTAGGCTTCATCTAGCGAGAGGTATAATCAACAACTTTCTTCTCTTGCGTCAACACTGCGCCAAGACCTTGGAGAGAGGCATCACAAAAGACCTCGTACAGTTTGGATTCATCAGGCGGAGTCAGAACTGGAGCAGTGATCAACTTATCTTTCAAAGTGTTGAAAGCAATATCACACTCAGGAGACCAAACGTACTTGACGTGATTCTGAAGAAGATTTGAGAGAGGCTTCGCGATCTTAGAAAAGTTTTCAACGAATCTTCGGCAATAGCTTGCGAGACCGAGGAAACTGCGGAGTTGCTTCACATTCTGAGGAGGTTCCAAATTCACAATTGCAGACACCTTCTGAGGATTCACGGCAATGCCCTTGGCATAGATGATATGACCAAGATAAAGAACCTCATCGAGCCAAAATTCACACTTGGAGAACTTGGCGTAGAATTGATGTTCCCTGAGCTTATCGAGAACCAAACGCAAGTGCTTGGCATGATCTTCCTTGTTCTTGGAGAAAACCAGAATGTCGTCGAGATAGACCAAAACGAAGTCATTGGTGTAGGCATTGAAGATGAAGTTCATCATGCGGGAGAACGTCAGAGGAGCGTTGACGAGGCCAAAAGACATGACAGTGTATTCGTATGAACCAAAGCTTGTCCTGAAAGCCGTCTTGGGAATATCTTGTTCACGGATACGAATCTGATGATAACCCATACGGAGATCAAGCTTGGAGAATACTTGAGCACCTTTGAGTTGTTCGAACAGCTCATTGATGTTGGGAAGTGGGTATTTGTTCTTGATGGTCTTCTTGTTCAAAGGACGGTAATCAACACAAAGTCGGTCCGTTCCATCCTTCTTCTTCACAAAAAGAACACCACAACCCCACGGAGAAGAACTAGGCCGTATGAGACCCATTCTCTCTTGCTCATCGAGTTGCTTCTTCAGCTCCTTCAACTCTTTAGGTCCGATCTTGTAAGGACGTTTGCACACAGGTTCCGTGCCGGGCTCAAGATCAATAATGAATTCAACTGGCCGGTGCGGAGGCATTCCTGGGAGATCTTCTGGAAAGACGTCTTGATATTCGCAAACGACTGGAATTTGCGAGATAGCATCTAGTTCACCCTTCTCATTGAGAGAAAACAGACAGATGGTATCATCATTTGCGTCAAAGACAATTACATCCTCAGACGAATGAGTCAATTGAATCTTCCTGGCTGCACAATCAAGCTGAGCCTTGTGCTTAGAAAGCCAGTCCATTCCGAGAATAAGATCAATATCCGAGTTACCAAGAACCATTGGAGAAGCCAGAAACTTGAAATCACCCATCATGATAGAAATATCCGGGACTATTGAAGTAGCCCTCATAGACTTAGCCGGAGAAACCACTCCCATAGGTTTACCCAATATTTGTGAAACGAAGTCATGCTTGGAAACAAATGATCTTGACATGAAACAATGCGATGCACCAGTGTCAAAAAGAACTCTTCTGGGAAATTAGTTAACTGGAAAGTTACCCATGATGACATCTGACGAATCCTCTGCCTGAGCTGCGTTCATCAAGTTGACCTTGGCATGCTTGGGGTTATGCTTGACCACAGCTGTACTTGCCGATCTCACAGGAGGAGGAGGAGGAAGACGCCTCTGGTTGAAACACTTGTTGGCATAGTGACCCTTTTCTTGGCACTTGTTGCACGTGACCTCTGAAAGCGGACGGTGATACGGAGCACTCGATCTTGGAGGTAGAGACGAAGACTTGTTCTGAAAGCCAGGGTTGGGTGGGTGGGAAGAACCACTGCCACCTTTGCTCTTCTGCTGATACGGCTGACGGAACGGAGGAGGAGGAAGCCAATACTTCTGCTGCCTGTCCACTTGAGTAGAGGAAGAAGGAGTAGCATCTCTGACTCGCTTCTTGGAAGCATCACACCTCAACTGAGCAGCCTTTTGCTTCAGTGCCATGTTGTAGAACTCATCGTATCTCAACGGCTCAAAGAGGACAAGAGGGAGCTGAATTTCTTCTCTAAGACCACCCCTGAACTGGTATATCATGCTCTTCTCATCAGGTACGTCCTGCTTGGCAAAGCGGGCGAGCTTCTGGAACAACTTGTTGTAGTCATAGACAGACAAAGAGCCTTGCTTCAAGTTGCGGAATTCCTGACGCTTACTTTCAACCACACTTTGAGGGATGTGATGAGCTCGGAAATCTTGACGGAAATCGTCCCAAGTGATCAGACGTCCACCTCTGGAATCCTTGTACTGCTGGAACCATTCTGCAGCTTGATCTTTGAGTTGGAAGGAAGCGAACTTGACGAAATCTTCAGGCCTGACGTTGCTGCACTCAAAATGCTTACACAGATCCACAAGCTAATCGTCAGCATCGGTTGATTCAACACAATTGCTGAACGTCTTTGGCCCATTAGCAAGGAACTGGTTCAGTGTAGCAAAATGATTCTGATTGCTGCCTTGATTCCCTTGACTGCCTTGATTGTGCTCTTGGAGGATTTGCATGATCAACTGTGTGTTTGCATTGGTTGCGGCCATCACAGCTTGCCATGCCTCCGGAGGAGGTGGAGGTGGTGGCGGATCTTGATTTTGATTCTGACTGGTGCTCTTAGCGGGAGCCAACCTGAAGAGGTTTACCACCGTTAGCACATAGACAGATAAATGAAGCTGAAACCAACGGAATAAAAATTGCAACATAAAGTCTTCACATCCGAACAAAATGAATGAATGCATTCCTCTTGAAATGGTCATATATCCATAAATTGCGAAGCCACGTAGAATTAGAGGTAGAGAACTAAATCAACAAGGTACGGCTCAAGAACGAATAATTGGTAAGAAAATCCAATCTCAAACCAATATCCGTGGAAGAAGAACTAGAGCTACAAGAATTCCCACCTATGAAATTCCTGAAACTTTCCGGTTATGCAATCAGGTGTTGGGGATACAGGGGAAGCATAATATCTCACCCAAACTAGCAAATCCTACATCCAGGTGTATCCATCCTTCAACACATAACCAAGAAACCTTCGGAAACCATCTACCTCAACCTTTGAAAAGCATCCGTTATACAAGTTATGGCGATACTCCCGAACTCCCGCCCCAGTACTGGGTGGCGTCGAGGTTATCTCACCAACGAACTGCATAAAAGAGATTTTCGATGTCGGCGTACTAAACTCAAGTATTACAAAATTGCAACGATAAAATTATGATGACAACACCTCAGAGCTCAACGCCCCAGGACACTTCCACTAAACCCCTGACAGGAGGCACCAAGACAATGTTCTCATCATAAAACCATCCGAACGATTCCAAGATACCCGTGTGATCCTAAATTTTTTTAGTGAAATTTGAGAAGAGAAGAGTCAAAACTCTACGTCAGGATGCCTTACCAGAGCGATGAGGAGACTGGGAAGTAAAAAGAATTCCTAAACTCTCCGATATATAATTCCTAAATGACTCAAAACATTTTTCTAGACACAACTCGTCTGCTAAAAACGATCAAGCAATGGGGCTCCTAAGGTCGGGGAAGGCTCTGATTACCAACTTGTAACGCCCTCGATGCGGCTATAGCTCCCACGTGTCGAGGCACGACTTAGAGGCATAACCGCATTGAAAGCAATGTCGCAAGTTAGGCAATCATCACAACATCCCATGTAATATAGATAATAAAAGGGGAGATACATAGTTGGCTTACACTCGCCACGTCAATCAAAGTACATAAATAACATACATCATCCAAACACTCATGGCCCGACTACGGCGCCAAAATAGAAGAAAACCCAACATGCGACACGGTCCCAATCACCCCCAACTGGGCACCACTACTGATCATCAGGAAAAGAGACATAGTAACGCTGAGAGTCCTCGTCGAACTCCCACTTGAGCTCGTACGTGTCACCTGGAGCGGAATCACCTGGACCTGCATCTGGTGTAATAATAATCTGAGCCATAGGGACTCAGCAATCTCGCACCCTCGCGATCAAGACTATTTAAGCTTATAGGAAGGGTAAGGTGAATATATGTGGAGCTACAGCAAGCGACTAGCATATATGGTGGCTATCTTATTTGCAAAAGAGAGCGAGAAGAGGAGGTAAGGCGCGAGCGAGAAAACTAGGGCAACCTGCGCAAACATTACTCCAACACCGTGTCCACTTCCCGGACTCCGCCGAGAAGAGGCCATCACGGTAACACACACGGTTGATTCATTTATTTAAATTAAGGTTCAAGTTATCTATAACCGGACATTAACAAATTCCAATCTGCCCATAACCGCGGGCACGGCTTTCGAAAGTTCAATCCCTGCAGGGGAGTCCCAACTTAGCCCATGACAAGCTCTCACGGTCAATGAAGGAATAGACCTCCTCCCAAGACGTTCCGATCAGACTCGGTATCTCGGTTCTTGAGGACAACTCCGACAATGGTAAAACAAGTCCAGCAACACCACCCGCTGTGCCGACAAATCCCGATAGGAGCTGCACATATCTCGTTCTCAGGGCACACCGGATAAGCTAAGTGTACGGGAGCCAACGTAACCCAAGTTGCCAAGGGACGGCCCCGCACGGTGCTCTAGGTTGGACCAACACTCAGAGGAGCACTGGCCCGGGGGGTTTAAAATAAGATGACCCTTGAGTCCGCGAAACCCAAGGGAAAAGGGGCTAGGTGGCAAATGGTAAAACCAAGGTTGGGCATTGCTGGAGGAGTTTTATTCAAGGCGGACTGTCAAGGGGTTCCCATTATAACCCAACCGCGTAAGGAACGCAAAATCCGGGAACATAACACCGATATGACGGAAACTAGGGCCGCAAGAGTGGAACAAAACACTAGGCGAGAGGCCGAGCCTTCCACCCTTTACCAAGTATATAGATACATTAGGATAACATAGCAACATAATGATATCCCAACAAGTAAATAAATGTTCCAACAAGGAACGGCTCCAATCTTCACCTGCAACTAGCAACGCTATAAGAGGGGCTGAGCAAAGCGGTAACATAGCCAATCAACGGTTTGCTAGGACAATGGTGGGTTAGAGGTTTGACATGGCAATTGGGAGGCTGACACGCAAATGGTAGGCATCGTAGCATTGGCATAGCAAAAGAGCGAGCAAACTAGCATAGCAAAGATAGTAGTGATTTCGAAGGTATGATCATCTTGCTTGCATAGTTGTCAGAGGTGACTGGATCCTCAAAAGCAAACTCAACGGGCTCCTCATTAGCGAACTCGTCTCCCGGCTCTACCCAAACAAGACAAACAAGCAACAAGGATACAATCAACCACGTGCAAGGAACAATCAATATGATGCAATGATGAAATGCTATGCGGGATGCGATGCGGGATGCAAAATGCAAGATATGACAGGATATGCATGAACCTGGCCTCAACTTGGAAAACCAAGTGTGCCACTGGAAAGATGAGATGAAATCGCTTGAAAAGGATATAAAGATCACCGGAATCGGAGTTACGGTTTGGAAATGGCAAGCGATTCAAAATTGGCACCGGTCTGCGATTTACAGCAAGTAGGCCTCTAAATGCAACGAAATGAACATGCTACATCACTCACACATGGCATCAAAATACATGGCAGGAAAGCATTCAAGATGCTTAACAAAAGTCTAGCACTGAGCTACGGCCAATTCATCCATTAACAGGTTCAAACAAGCATGGCGACAACGCAAATGGTAAACAGATCTCAGACTTAGTGAAATTAACACTTGTCTGAAATTTCAGATCATATAGCCCTCTTCGGAGCAACAAAACAACATGCTACAGGACCTGATTATGACAAAGAATAACATGGCATGGAGCTACTCAACAAGCTTAACAAAAGTCCCTTAGTGACCTTGAGCCAAAAGGGATCACAAAATATACTAACAAGCACACGAACATAGCAAAAACATAATCAGTTTTTAGACTTAGTGAAAACTGGGACATGCTGAAACATAACTCACGAAGGCATGTTAACGAGCTCGATGCACTCACTACGGTGCAAGTCATGGCAAGGCAAGCATACATCCATGAAGAAGGCACAAAATGCAAGCTAGACATGGCAAGAACAATAGCATAGCATGCACGGATCAACTACAACATCACCGGCAAAATTGCAAATGAGTTGACAATCGGCCCAGATTCACAACGAAGCAAAAGTAGAGCTCGATTAACTCAAGCTAGGGTGCTCCATAATTTCAAAAAAAGACATGGATGGATAGAGCACTACAATATTAACAAAACTTCTTTACTGATCATCCTCAAAAGAGGCACGGATCACTAGGAAAAAACACGAACATATGGCATCATGGACTAAACAATCCCAGGACTTACTGAAAATACTAAGTCCCTGAAAACAGAGTTACCGGGTGCCTCACTTTGCAAGCTTGCACTAGTCACCACACACATCACAAAAATACATGGGTTGCACCTCTGCACCTCTGGAAAGATGACAAAACCCTTAACAAAACATATGTGGAACTCATGGGCATATCATGCACACAATAATCATGGCAAAATGACAAAAGTCTAAGATGAAGTAGCAGATCTGACAATTAACTCAAGTAGCCCTCTTCTAGCAGCATTTCGGGCATCAAGATGAGCTCAAATGAAAATGATGCAATGGAATGAAATGATGTACTCTCTGAGACGAACAATCTGATATGCTATATGCGTGAATCGGAGCTACGGATGCAAAGTTATCACAGGTCAAAGTATGCAACATGAGCTAGGGTTTTGAGGCAAAAGTCAACCCGAATCTCAGATCCGGATCTGGCACGGATTACGAGGATGGCCGGATTTACTGTAGACGGCCGGAGCTTCACGGAGCGTCGCCGGAGAGGAAGAAGACCGGGGCGGCCGAGGAGGAGCGGGATGGCCGGAGCCGACCTTGGGGCGGCGTGGCCGGAGCGCGGCGCCGGCGGCGGAGGCGGCGGTGGCCGGCGCACGGCGGGCGACGGGGTCGCAGGCGCGGCAGGCGGCGCCTCGGGCGCAAGCGGCGGACAGAGTGGGCCGCGGGGGCCGGCCTTGGGCCTCGCGGGCCTCCACGGGTGGCGGCGCGGTGATGTGGGCGCGAGGGCGGCGGCCAATGGAGGAGCGACACGTGGCGGCGGCGCTTGGGTCGGACACGTCCGGCCCAGCAGTTTTTGTCCGGCGCGCGAGGTGAGGGAGAGATCTAGGGTTTGCCTGAAAATTTCGGGGAGTGGTCTTTAAATAGAGGTGGAGGGAGCTAGGAGAGTCCAAATGAGGTGCGGTTTTCGGCCACGCGATCGTGATCGAACGCTCTAGATGATGGAGCAGAGTTTGGTGCGTTTTGGGCCAAATTGGAGGGTGTTGGGCTGAAACACTCACGAGGCCTTTTCGGTCCCTCGGTTAACCGTTGGAGTATCAAACGAAGTCCAAATGATACGTAACTTGACAGGCGGTCTACTGGTAGTAAACCAAGGCCGCTTGGCAAGTCTCGGTCCAATCCGGAAATGTTTAATCTCCACACATGAAAGAAAGGTAGAATTGACCACCGGAGGAGAACGAAGCGCCGGAATGCAAAATGGACAACGGGGAAAATGCTCGGATGCATGAGATGAACACGTATGCAAATGCAATGCACATGATGACATGATATGAGATGCATGACAACGAAAACAACACACGGAGAAAAAGACCTGAACCCAAGAAAATAAATATAACTTAACGCCAGAAACGACAAGAGTTGGAGTACAAATTGGGAAAGTTATATCCGGGGTGTTACAGGCTGGAGCAAGAAGACCAGAGGTTGAAGAAGCACTAAGGCCGTTGGATGGTCATCGTACAGTCACTCGAGCTAGAATCGTTTATATTGACTAAAGTTGACAAAGGCCCCCGTCCCAGTCAACTTAGTAGGCCCATAAGTCAGCCTCCCACCATGGTGGGTCCCAGCTCGCAGGGGGAGTATTCATTTTTTTGTGCGTAATAAGAAGGCACTTCCGGTGGGTCCGAGCTGACAGCGGGGGGAACGTTTTTTTTCGTGAAATACGCTGGCCCGTCTGGTGGGTCCCAGCAGTCAGGGGGGAAACGTTTTTTCACGAAATAAGGTGGCCCGTCTAGTGGGTCCCTGCTGTCAGGTGGAGGAATAATTATTTTGCGCGTAATAAGGAGGCACTTCCTTGCAGCCGCCTGGACCCAGCTGTCAGCCTCTCCACGTACAGTACTCTTCCGATGGAAGTCGGTCGTTGACCACACCGCGCCGAGAGCACCAGGACGGTGGACAATGGCGAGGACTAGGAAGGGGACAACTCGGAGCCGGGGAAGACGTAGCAGTGGATGCCCACGCGAAGAGAAGTACGGGGGTTCACTGGTTCGGCTGCGGTGTGAGGCTGTTGTCGCCGCAGAATAACAAGGGGTGTGGGTGAGTAGAGGGATGGCCTGGCCAGCGGTGGGAGTAGTAGGGGGCGGTGAGGCATCCGCGGCATCACAGCCGGCCACGGGAGGCAGGAGCACGCGGCACGACCGACGCTAGTTTGGGCGGCTGGAGCAAGAAGACCAGAGGTTGAAGAAGCACTACGGCCGTTGGATGAACATTGTATGGTAACATGAGCTAGAATCGATCATATTGACTAAGTTGACAAAGCCCTCCATCCCCGTCAACTTGGTAGGCCCACAAGTCAGCCTCCTGCTATGCTGGGTTCCAGCTGGCAGGGGGAATATTCATTTTTTTGTGCGTAATAAGGAGGCACTTCCTTGCGTGCGAAGATAGCTGGTGGGTCCGACATGTCAGCGGGGGGAACGTTATTTTCACGAAATACTGAGGCCCTTCCGGTGGGTCCCAGATGTCAGGTGGAGGAATCATTATTTTGCGTGTAATAAGGAGGCATTTCCTTGTGTGCGGTCGTGGACCCAGCTGTCAGCCTCTCCACGCATAGTCTACTTCCGATGGTGTCATTCGTTGACCACGTTGACCACGCCGCGCCGAGCGCATCCAAGGTGGTGGACGACGGCGAGGCCTCGGACAGCAACGAGCCGGAGATGGGAAGACGCGGGAGTAGCGTCGCAGACGGAGAGGTGTACGAGGGTTAACTGGTTCTAGTGCGGTGTGGTTCGGCAGTCGGTGGAGAAGAACAGGAGGTGTGGAGGGGTGGAGGGATGGCCTGGCCAACGGTGGAGTAGCGCTTCGTAGCAAAGCATGCTAAGCAGAGTTGCTAGCAGCAGGAGGCGGGAGGTGGTCCCGGCAGCGCTGGAGGAAGAAGACGAGAGATTGAAGATGGATGCCGGTCGTTGGATGTAAATCCAACGGCTAACATTTCAGAATCATTTGTTGACTAAATTGACAACGACTTGCGTTGGCTTCGACCAATTGGCCCCACATTTCAGCCTCCAAAAATATGGCACGTATTCAACCCATTTTTTCAGAATTTACAGTCTTTTTTTTGCGCGATAGAATTTACAGTCAATTTGATCTTTTCTTTGAATTACAACCATTAACTGGGATGGGTGAACAAATAATGTAGCGTCCATGCAGCCCGTTTATTTTATTTCCTAAAAAATTACAGGCCATTTGCACTTTCTCGAAATACACGATTTTGCTGGGCTGATTCTAATTATAATGTTGGGTTGGGCCAGCAATGTTATCAACAAATAAAAAGGGGCTGAGCATTTGTTATAAATATATTTAAATAATAAGTGATATTATTACATTCGTCCTTAAATCTTACCAAGCTTTTGTACACAATCACTAGGATTTTCGTGCCAAAACAATCCAGGATTTTACTTGTTAAGAAATTATTTTTATAAGTTAATAAGATGTGGGATATTGTTTTCTTACATATGTAAGTATCTGTTAAATATATGATGACAATAAAAATAATATATAATAACATATAAAATAGTTTTTTTAGAAAAACAGGGAGCATCTCCCCGGTTCCATTGCTGAGAACAAAACCACAACATATTCTGATACAACAGCTCAAAGAGCAGTTCGAAAGCAAAGGTAGAAAAGCTACAAACTAGGGGGTGGACGAACAAGTTCTCTAAATAACACAAATCACCCGAGCGGTGCCAAAGGCAGAGCGGATAGAGCACTCAAATGACATAAGGAGGGTCCAGTGAAGCCTTCATGGTCTTCAGCCGAGGGGCCGTGTCAGCCTGCGGTGACCAGTAAGCAAGCGGAGACACCGGGCTGGAAGGCGTAGCATGGTGGATGTCCCTCTTTTTCAGCGCCAGGTGCCCATCATCTTCATTAGAGATCTTGAGATGAGCCCACGGGTCCAGCCCCAGAGCAGGTCGAGCCTTGTTCAGCCACAAGTGATCGCCAATGGTTTCTGGAGGGATCTTGTTAGGGTTTCCACGAAGCTCATCAACTTGTCCTTGTCCGATCCGGAGGAGAGAATCGCCCAGTTCCTCACCATGTTCCTGATCAACCTCAAGACCTGCAGAATTGAAATCCAGGAGGTGTTACTGAAAATCATAGCATTTCTATATTTCCAGGGGCACCCAAGGACAGCTGAGCTAACAGTGTTTAAAACTGAGCACTTTTTGGTAGCAATCCAGAATCTGGCGACAGATTCGAAGGATGAGCCAATCTGACTAGAGAAATATTCCTCAATGTGGGCCCGGAGATGTTTAGCAACTATACATTCAAAAAATAGGTGAGAACAAGACTCTTGTTCCAAGCAGTAAACACAATCAAGGGGTTTGATGATGTGTCTCTTCCTAAGGTTATCCCTAGTCATCAATTTGTTTTTGGAGAGAAGCCAGAGAAATACATGAATTTTAGGGGGAACTCTCAATTTCCAGACAGCAGGGATAAACACGGGTTAAACCCCTCTAAAGTTGATAATATGATAGAGGGAGCTGGAGGAATACTTCCCCTTATTGTCCAGCTGCCAAATCAGGGCATCCGGCTCGGCAGTAAAGGTAATGCTTTTGGCAATTTCCTCCAACTGGAACCATTGTTCCATGAGACTATCACTAAAGTTCCTTCTAAAAGAGAGTTTTAGGCATTGACCATCCCAAACTTCATTGACACTTTTGTTAAGCTCATTGCAGACAGAGTAAATAGGCCAAAATTGGACTGCTAGGGGGGATGTGCCAAACCAATTATCTTCCCAGAACCTAGTTCTGCTCCCATCCCCTATGTTCCATCTGTAGCCAAATTTCACAACATGCATAATAGATTTTAATCCTTTCCAGAATCTAGAGGTCTTAGGGTTGGAGGAAGGGACAAAAATATTAGGTTTATTTCCTAGGTATTTATGGGCAATAAGAAGTTTCTAGGGTTTCAGGTCTTCCTCATAGAATCTTTTAATCCAAGACCCTAGAAGACAGATGTTAATTTCTTGGAGGTTAGGTATGCCTAGGCCTCCAAAATCTTTTTTCATAGAGACTAGGGCCCAATTAGCAAGGTGTAGCTTCCTATTTCCCTCAAAATCATTCCACAAGCAATGAGACATCTGAGAATTGATGAGGTTTACTGCCCATTTAGGGAACTTGAAGAAGGAGAGGAGATACACTGGAATGCTAGCCAAACAAGCTTGTATAAGGATCAATCTACCTCTGTAAGAGATAAGTTTGCCCCTCCACCCAGCAATCCTTTTGATGATTTTATCCAGAAGGGGTTGGATATCCTCTCTCCTCAGTTTATCATAGTGGAGAGGGATACCTAGGTACTTAATGGGGAAGTTACCTTTATTACAGACTAGAATAAAGAGGAAGTCAGCTAACTCCTGATCATCCATGTTGATAGGGATGAGTTCACTTTTAGAGTAGTTGATTCTCATGCCTGAGACTTGTTCAAAACAGGTTAGAACAGTTTTTAGATTGCTAGCATGTGTGGAGTCATTGTCTAAGAAAAGGATGGTATCATCTGCATATTGAAGGCAGATGATGCCACCAGGGCAGACCTCGGGACAGAGCCCTGCAATCAGACTATGATCAGCAGCTTTGCTCAGCATTTTAGTAAGAACGTCCGCTACTAAATTAAACAAAAGCGGGGAGATGGGGTCACCTTGCCTAAGGCCTTTACCAGCAAGGAAAAAAATCACTTTCACAGTTATTTAACTTGACCCCAACAGACCCCCCATGAGTAAGTTGTTGGATCCAACTCTCCTCTATGAAAGGCTTGGAAAAGATCTAAGAGATCATTTTTCACCAAGTCCCCAAAATGCTGGTAAAACAAGAAGGGAATCCCATCAGGACCAGGAGCCCCATCAGGATAAGAGCTAAAAATGGCTTCCTTCACCTCTGTCTCTGGAAAAGGGGCTTCTAGCAGCTCATTTTCAGCAGGAGAGACTTTTTCAGAAGCAGAGAAAAAATTGTTTTGTAGAGAGAACCCATAAGGGTTTTCGTTCTTAAACAGGTCTTTGTAGAAGTCACTAGCCACTTTCAGCATCTCATCTACCTCAGTAACAGGTCCATTAGGGCCATCAAGGGAGTGAATGAGGGTTTCCCTCCTCCTATGGTTAGCTACTGCATGGAAGTAAGCAATATTTCTATCACCCTCCTTAATGTTCCTATCTCTAGACCTTTGTTTGGCTTTGATTTCTTCTTGAAGCCAAATTTTCTTGAGCTCTCCAGGGACAAAGTTTAATCCATTAGTCTCAGCCTCAGAGAGGTTAGTGGTTTCTGCCTTAATATCTAGAGAATCAAACTCAAGGAGGAGAAGCCTTTTGTATCTTCTAAGATTAGCTTCCTCATTGGAGTTCCACCCTTTGGTAGTTCTTCTAAATCTCCTGATTTTGATCTGCCAATTTTCTAGGGGGCAGCTGCTCCCAGTAGGCTCATTCCAGATTTTCCTGACTAGCTCAGTAAAATCTTCTCTAAGCAACCACCACTTTTCAAATTTAAAACTATTGCTCTTTGGAGTTTGGTTAAGACCAAAGTCCCAGAGCAAAGGAGTGTGGTCACTACCACATCTGGGCAGAGCTCTACAACTAGAAAGGGGAAAGAAACTATCTAATTCTGTGTCACAGAAAATTCTGTCAATGGTGGACATAATCCTGGGGCAGCACTTCCAACATATCTAGCAGAACTGTGGGTTTTCCTTCTGACAGGGCAATTCTCAACTTTATGGGTAACCATTTTGCAGATAAAACAACTCTTGGGCTTGACACATTTATCCAAATGATGCCATGGTTCCCCACAGTTGTAGCAGATCACCTCAGAGTATGCCATAAGGCCCGAAGCAGGGGCAAGAGCAGTTTTCTGGATGTCCTAGCTCTTCTTTTGCTGATTCTTGCCTTGAGATTTCCCATTGATCTAAGAGTCAGAACCACCAGCAGATTGATCTTGGGCAATTACAGGAGCCTGCCCAGATTGTGCCCCCATTTGGGGCGGAGGTGGGCCGTACCACTGCCCAACCGGCGCTCCCCCCCATTGTGATAGGGGAAATTCATCGGAGTTCCTGGTTCCTTCTCATCCTCCAGCCAGATGTTGTCTCTCAGGAAGCAGAAATAACCACCAGACAGCTCAATTGAAGCAGATTGCAAGCCTAATTTCAATCTTCTGCAGGTTTGGGGGAGAGGTAAGGTAGGGGATCCACCTGCTCCGGCTCCGGTGGCGTGCTGGTGGGCAGGAGTCCAGTCAAGCATTCCCATCTCGTAACACGGCGTGGATCTCCTGAATTCACTTCTCCTTTCGCCCATCGAACGAACGCAATCGGTGGCTCATTGGGGTGGGGCATCCTGTGCTTCTCCGAGAAATCTCCTTCGAAGTAGATCCGCAGGGCTAGATTCAGCAGCTCCCAATCCACATGGTCCTTGCACATCCGAGCATACCTGCACGAGTGAGAGAACAGATTCGGTCCCTCCTCGGCTTCCTCCCTCGCAGCTTCCTCCTCTGCTTCCCTCCATTTGCGCGTGCACTGGGTCCAGGAGAGAGCGTCGTCGCGGATCCGCATCGCCCGCTCCCTCCATCTCCTCCCTCGAGTCTCCCGCAACACCGCCGGCGCGACGGAGTCGAGCGGCTGGAGCATCCACGGGAAGGCTTTGTAGACATGTGGGAGATGCATCTTGTATATCTGCCTGTCTTCTAGCCATTCCCCCATGGATATGGCCGACGACTCCATGGGGCGCGCGAGCCGACTTGCTGAGGGGGGCAAGCGCGCCCGGAGTCGGGAGGCGGGGGGTGGCGGCGAGATCTATGGCAGCGGCGAGGGTGGAGGTAGTGGCGGGGGCGGCGGTGAGGGTGGAGGTGGTGGCGGGGGCGAAGGGGATCGCGGGAGCGGTCATCTATTTGCCAATTACTCCCTCCTTTTCGGTTTATATGGCTCAATTCAAAAATCTCACCAACCAAGGTAGATGATGAATGGTGGAATACTTTTTGTAGTTTGCAAAAGCACCTAATTAATGCACTTGTTTTCCTCAAAAAATTATGTTTATCAATGCATAAATTTCGTCCCTCGTTTTCTCTGTGTTTCGCACACTCGACATTGTGTGGGCATTTTGACTGTGCATCATATGAAGATGTGCTATGCATGAATGTTGATCAGCATGATGTTAACTCGCTGGTAGTTCCATTTTCGACCATGAATAAAACTTCCAACATGATGTTAGCCCTGTTTGAAAAGGACGTGTTAATATAAATGCTCTGCCTCTGAAAGTTGCAGTTTCTTATCTGAAACTGAACTTGTAGTTTCTTATCTGAAACTGAAACTTGTAGTTTCTTCTCTGAGAATCACATTGTCTGCACTTTTATACTCCTATGAAACTACATTTTTTAAGTGCTAAAAATAGATCTCTAGAATTCATAAAATACTTCATGTGCTCATACTGCAAATCTGAAATTCAAAAGACATTCATATCTGAAAGTACTCTCAAAATACACAACACAAAACACAATTCACAACCTGCAAATACTGACAACCCTAAGCTCCTCCTGACAATTCACAACCTGCCCGACTATTGGGCTGGGGGGGCAGCCCCCTCCAATTCCTCGGCAGCAGACAGCCGCCCCATGAGATGATGTGAACGGCGAGGGAGACGATGGTGGGGAAGCATCGTCGGGCCAACTGCTTTTCTCCTCTTGTAGTTGGGTTCGTTCGACGAAGACTCCACCGGCTCGATCTGGTAGGACACCCTCACAAACGGCACCCTGTAGATGCTCGATCCTTCAATCTCTGGTGGATGCTCCATCTGGGATCGATACTCCCACCACCGCTCCCTCACGATCGGATTCGGTGAATCTGTTTGCTCCATGGCCCAGAGGAGCAGCTCTATGTAATCCGGCGCGACTCCCTCCGGGAGTATCGCCGCCTTTTCGCTCTGTTGCAGATATTTGGCCATGGATGTCGCCGTCGCCGCTAGTTGGTCCTTGTTGTCAAACCAAGACTGTATCTCCAACATCCTAGCTAGCTTCACAGGGTCGCTATCTGCGATCCTCACATATCGGTTGTACTCCTCCATCGATCTACTTCTCCACAGCACCTTCACTCGCCGGTGGTGGTTTTTGAATGGAAGAGGAGAGGAGCAGCGCTGGTTTTGGATTAGACCGGGAGAGGAGCGACGCTGGTTTTGGACTGGAACAGGAGAGGAGGGGCGGTGGTTTTGAAATGGAAGAGGAGAGGAGCGGCGCTGCATTTAGATTGGAACAGGAGAGGAGTGGCGGTGGTTTAAGAGGAAAAGAGCGGAAAAGCGGCGCTGGTCTTGGAAGTATTTTTGTTGTTGTTTTGCGTATTTTGGGTCAAAGTTTGACCACGTACTGTATTTGACAAGCAAAATGTGAATGCATGTCACCAAAAATTGTATCGTTTGGTTCGTATCTGAATGTACTTTCAAATTATATTATTTTTGCAACGTATAACTTATACTTTGTGTGTGAAAATCATGGTCAATTATGACCCAGAATAAAAGGGAGACTAGTTAATGTGGGGTCGCTTTATTAATTGAAGGGTAAATTGATTTTGATTTTGATCCAGTCACAGCTCGCCGGCCCTCTCGTCCAATCCTAAATCGCTACCGCACGCTCCTCTCCCTCTTCTCCATTGCAAAACCACCTCCTCTCCTCTCCATCATCTCCATTCCAAAACCACTGTCTCGCCTCTCCCTCTTCTGATCTTCTCCCTTGCAAAACCACCTCCTCTCATCTCCATCATCTCCATTCCAAAACCACCGTCTCACCTCTCCCTCTTCTCTATTGCAAGACCACTGTCTCTCCTCCGTTTTCTAGACGCTTTGCTCCATGGCGCGGGCGCAATCCATGGATACAAAATTAGTATACTGTATACTATTTAAAAGTCGAGGGCGGGGCTTTTCCTGCGCGGTAGGCGGTGGGGCAGTTCCGCCTAGTTGGTTCGACAAAGAAGCGAGAAGACGAGGGAGTAGGCTACTGCAAACATAGGGCTGTGTGATTTGACAGCGAGTTACTGCTGGACAAGTGGGGCCCCGTGATTTGACTTGCCATTATCATTTTAACTGCGGCGCTACGACCGGCGTGAGTCTCCCAGATTCCTGACCACCTCCATACAGGTGCCTCTCCCAATGCTCCACCATGTAGTAGAGGCTGGCTCTTGCATGAGAGCCCACTTCTCCACTTTTTCCTTGCCTCTCTTTCCTCCGCATATGCAAAAATGTCATGTAAAGCGCACTATTGTACTTACTTTTACTTGCTCCTACAGGTGCTTAAGCTTGCCACATAGGCATAAAGTCTGATTTGGCAAGTTAATCAAGAAGAGAGAGACTAGTTTGGTGACCCAAGGAAGAAACGGTGCTAAGCGTGTGTACCTAGGTGAAAAGACAATTTTGAGTATATAGCTAATTAAATGAAGCAAACTTAGCAACACCATTTCATTGGAAGAGGTCACTCCTTGGCAAATGCAATAAATACTAGTACTCCCTGTGTCCCATAATATAAGAACGTTTTTGGCACTACACTAGTGTCAAAAACGTTCTTATATTATGGGACGGAGGGAGTACAAAGAAAGAGATAGAGAGAAGTAAAAAAAATACACTTTTAGCCAACCTTATAGACAAAACCTTGTTGTAGTATGAGTTACTAAGTGATGACTATGTATGACATGCCAACATCAAATAGCCTAACGCACCGTGTTAAATATCCAAGGGCGCGACCGCACGAGCGACGCGACGGTCATGGTAGGCGCGACCACAATACGGGCTGCTGGCAGCCCTTGGATCTGAGATCAAACGGTCGCATGCTAAGTTGCTGAAAATTTGCATAATAACCCCCCAGGATAGGATATTCACCCATAGGTCTAGAATCACGCCATGCAACCGTTCAATCTCAGATCCAAGGGCTCTCGGAAGCCCATATCATGGGAGAATGGAAAGCCACTACCCTGCCGTTCACACGCTGGCAGTTCGCTCCTACTCGTCCCCACACGTCCTTCAATACTACGGCGGTTCGCTCCTAGTCATCCCGTCCATTCAAATTACGGCAGTTCCACTAATCCTAACCCTCCTCCCAAATCCATGGCATCCCAAATCTCCACGATCGGCGGTGAGTACAAGGTTAGAACCATCACCGGCGATGAGTTTGATGTCATCTACACCCGTTCTTCCGCGATGGTGAAAGGATGCCTTTCTCGCTTTAGACGCATGTTCGAAAACTCAGATGATGAGTGGGTCGCTGGGCTAGATGTTGAGCACACCACAGTCTTGGGGAGAGAGAAGGATCTAAAGGACGAAGAGAGGAAGAAGCCCGACGTGATCCAGGTTTGCGTACATAACGTTTGCTTGGTCTACCACATATGCCATGCCGGCGTTGAGTGCCAGGATTTTAAGAACTTCCTCGAGAGGAACCTAGTCAAATTCGTTACTTTAGACTTTGGTAGCGACAAAGAAGTCCTGCGTCGGATAGGCCTTGTTGTAGGCAACACCTTCGACCTCCAGAAGAATCGGCTGGTGTCCTCTCGTCAGCCTTCAATGCTGACCCTGGCAGGAGCCATGGTTCATCCTTCGTACGGTAAACTGGAGAAACCTCATTACACATTTCATCGTCATGCATGGCAGAGGAATGTACTAGATACAGACCACATCCACTATGCTGCAATGGATGGCTACCTTTGCTTCAATATCTACAAGGGTTGGATGAAGAGCAACAGCCAAGTGTGCGGTTCAAGCAAAGAAGTATCGGCCAAGAGGAAGAGGGACAAGGACGAAGTCGAGGACGTGGACGAGGACTCCGAGTAAGGTGGCAGTGTCGTTGCTCATGGTGGTTCTAATGCAGTGTCTACCGGAATAGTTGCAAAGTTTAATTTCAGGTGTGCTTAATTTAATTTGAGGGGTGTGTCATGCTGAGCCCCCAGCAGAACTATGTTATGTTTCTTCTCGTTACTTTAACTCTGCAGTACGTACATACTAGTATTTCTTACATTTCATCTTTTAGTTGGTATAGTACTACCACTCGTTTCTTCACATTATATACGTACAATATATATGGCCAACATTATATAGCCAGCAGTTTAGTTGTCAAAGAATTTTAGGGTGCTTAGTTTTGTCAAAGAATTCCAGGATGCTTAGAGGGTGCTTGGATCCAAGGGACTTATTTTAGTCTGACTAAAAATAGTCTCTTTAAGAGGCTAAAGTTCCAAGCACCCTGACTAAAGAGGGGCTAAAACTAGTCTTGAGACTAAATTTTTTTAGTCAGGGGTACCCCTACTAAAATGTGGATTAGTCCTCTCTCTACTCATTTAACTCCTCTCCTTTAACACAGGCGAGTTCTGCATTGGAGGGTTTGGAGGATAATAAATGCTCATTAACTTGATTTTAGCCTTTTTAGTATTTGGATCCAAGTATGGGTGAGGCTAGCATGTTTTAGTCCCACTACTTTTAGTCATGGGACTAAAACGTATCCAAGCACCCTCTTAGTTTTATTTGAGGGGTGGGTTGTGCTGGACACCATTATTGTGACTAGCATTTTTAATAGTACTATATGCATAATTTGGCGACGAGCGCTCTCTATATGTACCACCATTTTTTTAATTTCAAGTTTTGCTCCATGGCTCAATCCATCGATACTACTGATGTACAAAAGTATATATTTTTTAAAAGGCTAGAGGCCGGGGCAGTCTAGCTTGGTCGGTTTCACGAGAGGCGAGGGCCTTTGTGATTTGACAGCTCATTACTGCTGGAAGGCGGGGCCTTGTGATTTGACTGCTCGTATAAATGCGTTGACGACCTGATCGAGGAGGAGCAAAGAACCATGTGGTATGCTCAAGTTTTCCACTGGAGTAGTACTGCGACGGAGGAGCACGAAACACGACAGCCCAGTGCCATATGGCGATAAAAAATGATCTAATTTGCTAGTCATCTCATTGTTAGCATTTTTCTATTCATTCCCTCATAAAAAACCATTGTTCTATTCATGCCTCACAGAGAACGTGACACGTGCGGCGAAACACCCGAAGCAAAAGATGAAACACAGGAGCAAAAGAAGAAGGAAGATTATCACCCCAAATGATCTAATTCATCGCGGAGTCGTAACTGCTTCTTCATCGCCTCCACGACCTCCATCTCCTTGTGCGTCTCCTCCGCCATCTTCATCATTGTGTCCATGACGCGGCATTTCTCGACGTGAGCCTTCATCATCTGTTCCATGGCCATATTACGTACCTTGACAGCAGTCGGGTGCTCGATGCGGAGCTTCGCCAACTCTTCCTTTTGTTCCATGACGAGGGCCTGCAGCATCTTCATCGAGGAACTACTATTCTCATGTAGCTTCTTCCAGCCGGCGTTCTTCTCCTTCAACAGGTCGATCTCGTGGCAGAGCTTCGCTTTGTCCTCCCGAAGTCGCAGGATTTCGCCGGTCGCCTTCTTCTCCGAGGCAATGCTCTTCTTCAGCAGCATCACCAAGCCGGCGGTCAAGTCCCCCTGTCGATTGAGCTCAGCGGGCATGTCGTCGAGACTCTCCTTCAGCAACTCCATCAAGCCTTGGATGAACTCCTTCTGCTTATTGAGCTGATCGGGCATGCCGTCGAGGGATAACGACTCCAGCTCTGCCGGCTCGGCATGTTCACCTCCGCGGCTAGGGCGCTCCTGGGAGCCATCACCTGCCCGTGAGAGATCTTTCGAGGTCTCTGTGTGGCGGCGAGCCCTCTTTTTTTTCCGCAGCCTTGGTTGCTGCTCCCTTGTTACGAGTAGTTCTCGACCTAGAGCTCTGCTCACCGGCCATGGCAACGACGGACGAAGAAGAAGCACTTATGAGGAGGAAAGGTAGAGTAATTTTCGGTTAGGTAGTTCCCCTTTTTATAACCTAAGTACTAACACTAGTACTAATACCTGCATAGTGGGAACACGTTCAGGTTTGGTACGTACTAGTAGGTGTGAGCAGGCTTTCGAATGTGATGGGAACAAGGTAAAGATTAATTGATGGTTTTGGTTTCGAGGCCCGAAACAGCTCCCGATGAGTTTAGCGGAACATAAATTTCAAGTACTACACTGCTCAAATGAGTAAATATTATGTTACTATCAAAAATTGGCACAAAATACGAAGGAGACCAATGGAAGTACTACTAGCAACCCACGATTTAACTACTCGCACGCACGCAGTGGAGTAATAATGTCTTTCTTCCGCCCTCACGTCCACTCAATTTGCATGCGCTGTATTAATTGACCATCAATGAAGTAAACGACTTTACATGCGTCAAATTATCACATGGGGTTTCGAACTCATGTCGGGACTAAAAATTAACTTCCACAAAAGTGAGGTGGTGTCCATAGGGATGGATGCGACAGAAAGTCAACGGGTCGCCAACCTGCTTAACTGCAAACTAGGCCAGTTCCCGTTTACTTACCTCGGGCTCCCAATAGCGGCAAAGAAGTGTACAATCGCTGACTGGGAGCCCCTCTCCTCCAAGGTGGAGAATAGGGTTTGCCCGTGGAGGGGCCGTTTTATGTCTTCAGGGGCAAGACTAATCCTTACCAACACCAGCCTCTCATCTTTGCCCATGTTTGCCATGGGTCTGTTCTTGCTGGCGGACGGGGTACACTCTAAGTTTGACACACCGCGGTCCCATTTCTTTTGGGAAGGAGCGGGACCGAAACGAAAATACCACATGGTTAAATGGCAAGCCGTGTGTCGTCCCAAAACCCAGGGGGGTCTCGGGATCATCAACTCCAAGTTGATGAACATCGCACTAATGTGCAAGTGGATCTGGAAAATGACTCAGGGGGAGACTGGCCTCTGGATCGACCTCCTTCGGGCAAAATATTTCCCGCAAGGGGATTTTTTTGACGCGGCTCCCAGTGGGTCTCCTTTCTGGAATTCCATTCAATCCCTTAAACCCCTCTTTGCCAGGGGCGCAAAGTTTGCGGTTAACAACGGACGCTCTACGCGTCTCTGGCTTGATCACTGGATTGGCCAGCGCCCATTATGGGCGGAGTTTCGACAACTATACTCCTTAGCGGTCGAACCCGAACAACGGGTTGCATCGGCTCTTAACACCTCCCCCCTGTATTAACTTCAGACATGAGCTAATCGGGCCGGAGTTGGCAGACTGGGACCGCCTTCTGACGCTACTTGCGGACGCCCGACTGTCGGAATCCGCGGACCTGATCTCGTGGAGACTTGCGAGCTCCGGCAAATTCTCTGTCAAATCCATGTACAGAGAGCTATGCCACGGTCAGATCCCGGCGGCGGCCACGGGGCTTTGGAAGGCAAAGATCCCGCTCAAAATTAAGGTCTTCCTTTGGCAACTTTGTCAAGATCGCCTTCCTACCTCTATTAACCTCGCTAAACGCAACGGCCCCGCCTCCGGCCCCTGTGCACTATGTGGGGTCCCGGAAGACGCTGACCACACCTTCTTCCTTTGCTCCCTGGCTCGTTTCGCTTGGAGCGCGGTCCGGGAGGCCGCGGGAGTGGATTGGGATCCACGCTCCCGACCTGAGCTCGTATCTTCCTTATCTGGGTTTCAAGGCGCGTCTCGTAGGGTCATGTGGACTTGTGCGGCGGCTATGCTATGGGCTATTTGGAATACCCGTAACAAGTATACTATTGAGGGGGTGTTTCCCTCGCATCCCGCTGACGTTATCTTCAAATGCATCATTTTCTTGCAGCAATGGGCATCGCTGGGAAGACAACAGGACTCTGATCTCCACTGCCAAGCTATCTGTCGTCTCCACGCCGTCTACTCTGAGGCTCGAGCTCCGTCGCCTGCTCAACTGGGTGCCGCATAGGGATGGGCAACCCCCCTTTTTTGGTCTTAGTACCTTCCGAGCCTGCGTGCTCATTGCTTTTGGGCCATTCTCCGCCTTGTAACGCAACTGTGCGCTCATTTAGCAGCCTATCCTCTTATCAGTCGTGTTAGCTTATGTTGTTTCGGTCGGTGGTTGTGCTACTCTGCCTAAGTTTGGGGGCTTTATTAATTTAAAGCCGGACGTCTCTGACGTCTATGTTCTAAAAAAAAATTATCACATGGGGTGGATCTTGGTACAAAATTGCGTCTGCCCGTGTACCCGCGTGTGCGTGCGAGGGAATGAGTGCGTGCGTGGCGTGCGTGCACATCTTCACTTCGTGCATGTACCGCAAGTATGGCTCAGGGAGGACGAGTACATTCTTCTGGAACCAGCAGCACGTCACTGTGATCAATCCACGCAAGGAGGTCGCGACAACGCCTCCACATGTTCCACATGGCTTCATGAACTATAAGAGAGACACCGTGTAGCGTGCCATTGGTATTCTAATTTACGTGTTTTGCACATACTCGAAGTACTAGTAAGGTACACGTGCATTGCATGCATCAGATTTTGCAACCAAATTATGAATAAATACCACACTATAGCATGTAAGCTCTGAGTCATATATGCCTGATGTAGCCCTTCGTTTAATTCTTATAGTTCATCTCATTCAAAATCAATTAGTTTTTATAAAAAAGCTAAGAACGCGGGAATAGGAAAAACATGGGATTATAGTGGAATGTCGTCTTGAATCCTACAGGATTGTACGAGTGTTTGATTGTGCATAGAAAAAAACGCAGAATTCTTTCAAAGAGGTTTGAGTGGATGGGATGTTTCCTATGAAATCTAGTGCAAATGAATCATATGGAAAAATTCCTATGGTTTACAATCCTATGAATCAAACAACCAAGATAGGAAAAATTCCTAATGATTAGAATCCTCCAAAATTCCTTTGAGAATCCTTTGAATCAAAGAAGCCCTTAATCTATTTTATGATTCATGGAATTGTGCATTGTAAAGCATAAAGTAAAAACAAATAATGGCAATTCAACTAGAAAAAAAGTTTGGGCAGTTATGGTACGGAAGATTCTAGAACAAAAGAGAACCACTGTTGTTTTGAGGTTTGTGCATTATGCTTAAGTTCAACCATGGAGTCTGCTAGATTGTACATGTGGCAAAATTTGGTGGGGGCTAGAAGATGGTGCGAGGGGCTGAGTGGAGGGAGACTATGAAGGAATGCACAAGTGCGAGATCGATATTTAGAGAGAGGGGGCTAACACGTGCGCTGTTGCGCGCAGTGGCGGAGCCATGAAAAATAAATGAACGAGGGGGCCAAGCATTGCTAATCCTTTACGAGGAGGGTCAATTCATGAACTTAAACCATTTTTAGCAGCAATTGTCTAATGATCACATTCATATTAGCCTCGATATATAGTGATGTTAGGGGGGAGGGGGGCAGGGCCCTTACTTCCCCCTGTCTTCGCCATTGTGCACACGTCTGAGAGATGAAGCGGAAGGCATGGATGATGAGAGGGGGACGTTGGATATATAATTAATGTGGGTGTATTAGCTATATATGTTAATCCTATATAGAGAGGTATAGATTGATCGATGTGGACGTGGGAAAGAGGGTGAGACCTCACTGGATATATCGATTGATCGGTTTGTGTGGAAAACTATGAAAGACCTAGCTATATACACACATACATAGAGGAACATCGATCGTTGCGCATGCACGCGTGAGAGATAAAGAATGCCCGATATGATGGAGAGGGGGATGTGTGTTGGTGTGTGCCTTCATGGGAGACCGACCTGAAGAAAAAGATTGCATGCGTGCGATGGATAATGCCGACTGGTAGTGTGTGTGCATGCATGCACGAGAGAAAGTTAGTGGTACAATTATAAAGAGAAGACTACTGTGTGGGTGTAAAAGAATAGTTGAATAGGTGAGGTCATAATCAATGTAAAGTTGAATTCAAATATTTGAATAAGAGATCCTGATGTTTGAAACCCATGCATGCATGAATATAACAGAGATCTGCGCGGTGTGGTTTGGAAACGAGCATGTTGTAATGTATACACATTGAACAAGGTCAGACTGATTTGAATCTGAGATACCGATAGCAGACATCATTTGGCCACGTCGCATCCGTGCATGGACACACTATTCAAATTGGAGATGATGGGCGGCTTTGCATCACATATCTATATCTATACCCCTATATATATATATTATATTTTATATTTTTTATATTGTGTGCGGGTAACTTTAACTTTGAAAGATGGTCGTTGGATGAGGCGAATCCGATGGTCCAAAGATGGCAAATTTGAGCACTACTGGCCGTTGCATATCATCTAGATTCCACTAGATTTCGCCACATGTATAATCTAGAAGACTCCATGGTTGAACTTAAGCATAATGCACGAACATCAAAACACAAGCACTTCTTATTTGTTCTAGAATCTTCCGTATCAGAATTGCCCAAATGTTTTTCTACATGATTTGCCATTATTTGTTTTTTACTTTATGTCTTACGACGCACAATTCCATGAATCTTAAAATATATTAGCTTTCTTATAAAAACTAGATGATTTTGAATGAAATGTACTATAAGAATTAAACGAACATCTACATCATGCATACATGACTCAAATCTTGCATGCTATAATGTGGTATTTATTCATAATTTGGTTGCCAAATCTCATGCGTGCAATGCACGTGTACCTTACTCTACTCTAAATGGTGTTTGTGTGTGTGTGTTGTGCGTGTTGAGGTGCAAATTGTCTTTTTTTGGTACGCGTTAAGCTTGTTCTTCCGAAATTTCAAGCCGCGCCTTGTTATGCAGAAAATTCAAGCTAGCGTCTCTGTCTATCGTGCTGCGAAACTCCCGCCTCTTCAACCCGCGCCTTGTTAGCCCGAAATATTTAAGATATATCTTTGTCTCGTTGTGCTCCGACAACTCCCTCCATCTCAACCCGCGCCTTGCTATTCTGAAATTACAATGCGCGCAAAAACTCCCACCACCTGTGAAATCCTGACACGCGAAATGCCCGTGGTACCCCTGAACCGAAAAAACCGCCTCAAATCGGTGGGGGTACTTTCGTAACTTACCCCACATTTCGGACAAGCATGTCTCTAAGCCATGGTTCCCCACTGCTGTCCCATCCGCCCAACCATTCGTACAACGAGGCCGTGAAAACCCGCGACGAAACCCCACACCCTGCTCCGTCCGCCACCCAGCCGGAGCCTCTTCCCCAACGACGTCGTCCACAGCAACACCTCGACTGTTGGAAATATGCCCTAGAGGCAATAATAAAATATTATTATATTTCCTTGTTCATGATAATTGTCTATTGTTCATGCTATAATTGTATTGTCCGGAAATCGTAATACATGTGTGAATACATAGACCACAATGTGTCCCTAGTGAGCCTCTAGTTGACTAGCTCGTTGATCAACAGATAGTCATGGTTTCCTGGCTATGGACATAGGGATGTCATTGATAACGGGGTCACATCATTAGGAGAATGATGTGATGGACAAGACCCAAACCTAAGCATAGCATAAAGATCGTGTAGTTCGTTTGCTAGAGCTTTTGCAATGTCAAGTATCATTTCCTTAGACCATGAGGTTGTGCAACTCCCGGATACCGTATGAGTGCTTTGGGTGTGCCAAAAGTCACAACGTAACTGGGTGGCTATAAAGGTACACTACGGGTATCTCCGAAAGTGTCTGTTGGGTTGGCACGAACCGAGACTGGGATTTGCACTCCGTATGACGGAGAGGTATCTCTTGGGCCCACTCGGTAATGCATCATCATAATGAGCTCAATGTGACCAAGGGGTTGGTCACGGGATCATGCATTACGGTACGAGTAAAGTGACTTGACGGTAACAAGATTGAACAAGGTATTGGGATACCGACGATCGAGTCTCGGGCAAGTAACGTACCGATTGACAAAGGGAATTGAATACGGGATTGATTAAGTCCTCGACATCGTGGTTCATCCGATGAGATCATCGAGGAGCATGTGGGAGCCAACATGGGTATCCAGATCCCGCTGTTGGTTATTGGCCGGAGAGGCGTCTCGGTCATGTCTACATGTCTCCCGAACCCGTAGGGTCTACACACTTAAGGTCCGATGACGCTAGGGTTGTAAAGATATGAATATGCAGTAATCCGAAAGTTGTTTGGAGTCCCGGATGAGATCCCGGACATCACGAGGAGTTCCGGAATGGTCCGGAGGTAAAGAATTATATATAGAAGTGCTGTTTCGGCCAACGGGAAAGTTTCGGGGTCATCGGTATTGTACCGGGACCACCGGATGGGTCCCGGGGGTCCACCGGGTGGGGCCACCCATCCTGGAGGGCCCCATGGGCTGAAGTGGGAGGGGGAACCAGCCCATAGTGGGCTTGTGCGCCCCCCTTGGCCCACCCCCTTGCGCCTAGGGTTGAAACCCTAGGGTGGGGGGGGGCCCACTTGCCTTGGGGGGCACTCCACCCCCCTTGGCCGCCGCCCCCTTGGGAGATTGGATCTCCAAGGGCCGGCGCCCCCCCAGGGGGCCTATATAAAGGGAGGAGGGAGGGGGCAGCCGCACCCTTGCATCTTGGCGCCTCCCTCTCCCCTGCTACACCTCTCCCTCTCGCGCAGACGCTCGGCGAAGCCCTGCTGCGGTGACAACTGCATCCACCACCACACCGTCGTGCTGTTGGATCTTCATCAACCTCTCCTTCCCCCTTGCTGGATCAAGGAGGAGACGTCATCCGCTCCGTACGTGTGTTGAACGTGGAGGTGCCGTCCGTTATGCGCTTGGTAATCGGTGATTTGGATCACGGCGAGTACGACTCCATCATCCACGTTCTAGTGAACGCTTCCGCTCGCGATCTACAAAGGTATGTAGATGCAATCTGAATACTCGTTGCTAGATGAACTCATAGATGGATCTTGGTGAAATCGTAGGAAAATCTTTGTTTTCTGCAACGTTCCCCAACAGTGGCATCATGAGCTAGGTCTATGCGTAGTTCTCTTTGCACGAGTAGAACACAATTGTTGTGGGCATAGACGTTGTCAACTTTCTTGCCGTTACTAGTCTTATTTTGCTTTAGCGGTATTGTGGGATGAAGCGGCCCGGACCAACCTTACATGTACGCTTACGTGAGACCGGTTCCACCGACTGACATGCACTAGTTGCATAAGGTGGCTAGCGGGTGTCTGTCTCTCCCACTTTAGTTGGAGAGGATTCGACGAAAAGGGTCCTTATGAAGGGTAAATAGAAGTTGACAAATCACGTTGTGGATTTTACGTAGGTAAGAAAACGTTCTTGCTAGAACCCTATTTCAGCCACGTAAAATTTGCAACAACAATTAGAGGACGTCTAACTTGTTTTTGCAGCAGGTGCTTTGTGATATGATATGGCCAAAGTTGTGATGAATGATGAATGATATATATGTGATGTATGAGATCATGTTCATGTAATAGGAATCACAACTTGCATGTCGATGAGTATGACAACCGGCAGGAGCCATAGGAGTTGTCATTATTCTTTTATGACCAGCGTGTCAATGGAAACGCCATGTAAATTACTTTACTTTATTGCTAAACGTGTTAGCCATAGTAGTAGAAGTAATAGTTGGCGTGCAACTTCATGGAGACACGATGATGGAGATCATGATGATGGAGATCATGGTGTCATGCCGTTGACAAGACGATCATGGAGCCCCAAGCTGGAGATCAAAGGAGCTATATGATATTGGCCATATCATGTCACTATTATTATTTGATTGCATGTGATGTTTATCATGTTTTGCATCTTGTTTACTTAGAATGACGGTAGTAAATAAGATGATCCCTCATAATAATTTCAAGAAAGTGTTCCCCCTAACTGTGCACCGTTGCGACAGTTCGTTGTTTCGAAGCACCACGTGATGATCGGGTGTGATAGATTCCAACATTCACATACAACGGGTGTAAGACAGATTTACACATGCAAAACACTTAGGTTATCTTGACGAGCCTAGCATGTACAGACATGGCCTCGGAACACGGAGGACCGAAAGGTCGAGCATGAGTCGTATAGAAGATACGATCAACATGGAGATGTTCACCGATGATGACTAGTCCGTCTCACGTGATGATCGGACACGGCCTAGTCGAGTCGGATCATGTTTCACTTAGATGACTAGAGGGATGTCTAATCTGAGTGGGAGTTCATTAATAATTTGATTAGATGAACTTAATTATCATGAACTTAGTCTAAAATCTTTACAATATGTCTTGTAGATCAAATGGCCCACACCAATGTTGCCCTCAACTTCAACACGTTCCTAGAGAAAACCAAGCTGAAAGATGATGGCAGCAACTATACGGACTGGGTCCGGAACCTGAGGATCATCCTCATAGCTGCCAAGAAAGATTATGTCCTAGAAGCACCGCTAGGTGAAGCACCATTCCCAGCAAACCAAGATGTTATGAACGCCTATCAGTCACGTGATGATGATTACTCCCTCGTTCAGTGCGGCATGCTTTACAGCTTAGAACCGGGGCTCCAAAAGCGTTTTGAGCAATGCGGAGCATATGAGATGTTCGAGGAGCTGAAAATGGTTTTCCAAGGTCATGCCCGGGTCGAGAGATATGAAGTCTCCGACAGGTTCTTTAGTTGTAAGATGGAGGAAAATAGCTCTGTCAGTGAACACATACTCAAGATGTCTGGGTTGCACAACCGCTTGACTCAGCTGGGAGTTAATCTCCCGGATGACGCGGTCATTGACAGAATCCTTCAGTCGCTTCCACCAAGCTACAAGAGCTTTGTGATGAACTTCAATATGTAGGGGATGGAAAAGACCATTCCCGAGGTATATTCAATGCTGAAATCAGCGGAGGTGGAGATCAAAAAGGAACATCAAGTGTTGATGGTCAATAAAACCACCAAGTTCAAGAAGGGCAAGGGCAAGAAGAACTTCAAGAAAGACGGCAAGGATGTTGCCGCGCCCGGTAACCAAGTTGCCGGGAAGAAGTCAAAGTATGGACCCAAGCCTGAGACTGAGTGCTTTTATTGCAAAGGGAAGGGTCACTGGAAGCGGAACTGCCCCAAATACTTAGCGGGCAAGAAGGCCGGCAACACTAAAGGTATATGTGATATACATGTAATTGATGTGTACCTTACCAGTGATCGTAGTAGCTCCTGGGTATTTGATACCGGTGCTGTTGCTCATATTTGTAACTCAAAGCAGGAGCTGCGGAATAAGCGGAGACTGGCAAAGGACGAGGTGACGATGCGCGTCGGGAATGGTTCCAAGGTCGATGTGATCGCCGTCGGCACGCTACCTCTACATTTACCTACGGGATTAGTTTTAAACCTCAATAATTGTTATTTAGTGCCAAGTTTGAGCATGAACATTGTATCTGGATCTCGTTTAATTCGAGATGGCTACTCATTTAAATCCGAGAATAATGGTTGTTCTATTTATATGTGTGATATGTTTTGTGGTCATGCTCCGATGGTCAATGGTTTATTCTTAATGAATCTCGTGCGTGATAATACACATATTCATAGTGTGAATACCAAAAGAATTAAAGTTGATAACGATAGTCCCACATACTTGTGGCACTGCCGCCTTGGTCACATTGGTGTCAAGCGCATGAAGAAGCTCCATGCTGATGGACTTTTAGAGTCTCTCGATTATGAATCATTTGACACATGCGAACCATGCCTTATGGGCAAAATGACCAAGACTCCGTTCTCCAGAACAATGGAGCGAGCAACCAACTTATTGGAAATCATACATACTGATGTGTGCGGTCCAATGAGTGTTGAGGCTCGTGGAGGATATCGTTATGTTCTCACTCTCACTGATGACTTGAGTAGATATGGGTATGTCTACTTAATGAAACACAAGTCTGAGACCTTTGAAAAGTTCAAGGAATTTCAGAATGAGATAGAGAATCAACGTGACCGAAAAATAAAGTTCTTACGATCAGATCGTGGAGGAGAATATTTAAGTCACAAATTTGGCACACACTTAAGGAAATGTGGAATCGTTTCACAACTCACGCCGCCTGGAACACCTCAACGTAACGGTGTGTCCGATCGTCGTAATCGCACTCTATTGGATATGGTGTGATCTATGATGTCTCTTACTGATTTACCGCTATCATTTTGGGGATACGCTCTAGATACAGCCGCATTCACTTTAAATAGGGCACCGTCTAAATCCGTTGACACGACACCGTATGAATTATGGTTTGGGAAGAAACCTAAGTTGTCGTTTCTAAAAGTTTGGGGATGCGATGCTTATGTCAAGAAACTTCAACCTGAAAAGCTCGAACCCAAGTCAGAAAAATGCGTCTTCATAGGATACCCTAAGGAAACCATTGGGTATACCTTCTACCTCAAATCCGAAGGCAAGATCTTTGTTGCCAGGAATGGATCCTTTCTAGAGAAAGAGTTTCTCTCGAAAGAAGTAAGTGGGAGGAAAGTGGAGCTTGATGAAGTACTGCCTCTTGAAAGGGAAAGTAGCGCAGCTCAGGAAAATGTTCCTGTGGTGCCTGCACCGATTAGAGAGGAGGTTAATGATGATGATCAAGATACTTCGGACCAAGCTCCTACTGAACTTCGTAGGTCCACAAGGACACGTTCCGCACTAGAGTGGTACGGCAACCCTGTCCTGGAAATCATGTTGTTAGACAACGGTGAACCTTCGAACTATGAAGAAGCGATGGCGGGCCCGGATTCCAACAAATGGCTGGAGGCCATGCAGTCCGAGATAGGATCCATGTATGAAAACAAAGTATGGACTTTGACAGACTTGCCCGATGATCGGCAAGCGATAGAAAATAAATGGATCTTTAGGAAGAAGACGGACGCGGATGGTAATGTCACCATCTATAAAGCTCGACTTGTCGCTAAGGGTTATCGGCAAGTTCAAGGGGTTGACTACGATGAGACTTTCTCTCCCGTAGCGAAGCTGAAGTCCGTCCGAATCATGTTAGCAATTGCCGCATACTATGATTATGAGATATGGCAAATGGACGTCAAAACGGCATTCCTTAACGGCTATCTTAAGGAAGAATTGTATATGATGCAGCCGAAGGTTTTGTCGACCCTAAGAATGCTAACAAGGTATGCAAGCTCCAGCGATCCATTTATGGGCTGGTGCAAGCATCTCGGAGTTGGAACATTCGCTTTGATGAGATGATCAAGGCGTTTGGGTTTATGCAGACTTATGGAGAAGCCTGCGTTTACAAGAAAGTGAGTGGGAGCTCTGTAGCATTTCTCATATTATATGTAGATGACATACTTTTGATGGGAAATGATATAGAACTTTTGGACAACGTTAAGGCCTACTTGAATAAGAGTTTTTCAATGAAGGACCTTGGAGAAGCTGCTTACATATTAGGCATCAAGATCTATAGAGATAGATCGAGACGCCTCATCGGTCTTTCACAAAGTACGTACCTTGACAAGATATTGAAGAAGTTCAATATGGATCAGTCCAAGAAGGGGTTCTTGCCTGTATTGCAAGGTGTGCGATTGAGCATGGCTCAATGCCCGACGACGGCAGAAGATATAGAAGAGATGAGTGTCATCCCCTATTCCTCAGCCATAGGGTCTATTATGTATGCCATGTTGTGTACCAGACCTGATGTAAACCTTGCCGTAAGTTTGGTAGGTAGGTACCAAAGTAATCCCGGCAAGGAACACTGGACAGCGGTCAAAAACATCTTGAAGTACCTGAAGAGGACCAAGGATATGTTTCTCGTTTATGGAGGTGCCGAAGAGCTTGTCGTAAAGGGTTACGTCGACGCTAGCTTCGACACAGATCTGGATGACTCTAAGTCACAAACCGGATACATGTATATTTTGAATGGTGGGGTAGTAAGCTGGTGCAGTTGCAAGCAAAGCGTCATGGCGGGATCTACATGTGAAGCGGAATATATGGCAGCCTCGGAGGCAGCACAAGAAGCAATCTGGATGAAGGAGTTCATTACCGACCTAGGAGTCATACCCAATGCGTCGGACCCGATGACTCTCTTCTGTGACAACACTGGAGCTATTGCCCTTGCGAAGGAGCCCAGGTTTCACAGGAAGACCAGGCATATCAAGCGTCGCTTCAACTCCATTCGTGAAAGTGTTCAAAATGGAGACATAGAGATTTGTAAAGTACATACGGACCTGAATGTGGCAGATCCATTGACTAAACCTCTCCCTAGAGCAAAACATGATCAACACCAAAATTCCATGGGTGTTCGATTCATCACAATGTAACTAGACTATTGTCTCTAGTGCAAGTGGGAGACTGTTGGAAATATGCCCTAGAGGAAATAATAAAAGATTATTATATTTCCTTGTTCATGATAATTGTCTATTGTTCATGCTATAATTGTATTGTCCGGAAATCGTAATACATGTGTGAATACATAGACCACAATGTGTCCCTAGTGAGCCTCTAGTTGACTAGCTCGTTGATCAACAGATAGTCATGGTTTCCTGGCTATGGACATAGGGATGTCATTGATAACGGTGTCACATCATTAGGAGAATGATGTGATGGACAAGACCCAAACCTAAGCATAGCATAAAGATCGTGTAGTTCGTTTGCTAGAGCTTTTGCAATGTCAAGTATCATTTCCTTAGACCATGAGGTTGTGCAACTCCCGGATACCGTATGAGTGCTTTGGGTGTGCCAAACGTCAAAACGTAACTGGGTGGCTATAAAGGTACACTACGGTTATCTCCGAAAGTGTCTGTTGGGTTGGCACGAACCGAGACTGTGATTTGTCACTCCGTATGACAGAGAGGTATCTCTTGGGCCCACTCGGTAATGCATCATCATAATGAGCTCAATGTGACCAAGGGGTTGGTCACGGGATCATGCATTACGGTACGAGTAAAGTGACTTGCCGGTAACGAGATTGAACAAGGTATTGGGATACCGACGATCGAGTCTCGGGCAAGTAACGTACCGATTGACAAAGGGAATTGAATACGGGATTGATTAAGTCCTCGACATCGTGGTTCATCCGATGAGATCATCGAGGAGCATGTGGGAGCCAACATGGGTATCCACATCCCGCTGTTGGTTATTGGCCGGAGAGGCGTCTCGGTCATGTCTGCATGTCTCCCGAACCCGTAGGGTCTACACACTTAAGGTCCGGTGACACTAGAGTTGTAAAGATATGAATATGCAGTAATCCGAAAGTTGTTCAGAGTCCCGGATGAGATCCCGGACGTCACGAGGAGTTCCAGAATGGTCTGGAGGTAAAGAATTATATATAGAAGTGTTGTTTCGGCCAACGGGAAAGTTTCGGGGTCACAAGTATTGTACCGGGACCACCGGATGGGTCCCGGGGTCCACCAGGTGGGGCCACCGATCCCGGAGGGCCCCATGGGCTGAAGTGGTAGGGGGAACCAGCCCATAGTGGGCTGGTGCGCCCCCCTTGGCCCACCCCCTTGCGCCCAGGGTTGAAACCCTAGGGTGGGGGGCGCCCCACTTGCCTTGGGGGTACTCCACCCCCCTTGGCCGCCGCCCCCCTTGGGAGATTGGATCTCCCAGGGCCGGCGCCCCCCCAGGGGGCCTATATAAAGGGGGGAGGGAGGGGGCAGCCACACCCTTGCATCTTGGCAACTCCCTCTCCCCTGCTACACCTCTCCCTCTCGCGCAGACGCTCGGCGAAGCCCTGCTGCGGTGACAACTGCATCCACCACCACACCGTCGTGCTGTTGGATCTTCATCAACCTCTCCTTCCCCCTTGCTGGATCAAGAAGGAGGATACGTCATCCGCTCCGTACGTGTGTTGAACGCAGAGGTGCCTTCCGTTCGGCGCTTGGTCATCGGTGATTTGGATCACGGTGAGTACGACTCCATCATCCACGTTCTAGTGAACGCTTCCGCTCGCGATCTACAAAGGTATGTAGATGCAATCTGAATACTCGTTGCTAGATGAACTCATAGATGGATCTTGGTGAAACCGTAGGAAAATTTTTGTTTTCTGCAATGTTCCCCAACAGTGGCATCATGAGCTAGGTCTATGCGTAGTTCTCTTTGCACCAGTAGAACTCAATTGTTGTGGGCGTAGATGTTGTCAACTTTCTTGCCGTTACTAGTCTTATTTTTCTTCAGCGGTATTGTGGGATGAAGCGGCCCGGACCAACCTTACACGTACGCTTACGTGAGACCGGTTCCACCGACTGACATGCACTAGTTGCATAAGGTGGCTGGCGGGTGTCTGTCTCTCCCACTTTAGTTGGAGAGGATTCGACGAAAAGGGTCCTTATGAAGGGTAAATAGAAGTTGACAAATCACGTTGTGGCTTTTACATAGGTAAGAAAACGTTCTTGCTAGAACCCTATTTCAGCCACGTAAAATTTGCAACAACAATTAGAGGACGTCTAACTTGTTTTTGCAGCAGGTGCTTTGTGATATGATATGGCCAAAGTTGTGATGAATGATGAATGATATATATGTGATGTATGAGATCATGTTCATGTAATAGGAATCACGACTTGCATGTCGATGAGTCTGACAACCGGCAGGAGCCATAGGAGTTGTCATTATTCTTTTATGACCTGCGTGTCAATGGAAACGCCATGTAAATTACTTTACTTTATTGCTAAACGTGTTAGCCATAGTAGTAGAAGTAATAGTTGGCGTGCAACTTCATGGAGACACGATGATGGAGATCATGATGATGGAGATCATGGTGTCATGCCGGTGACAAGACGATCATGGAGCCCCAAGATGGAGATCAAAGGAGCTATATGATATTGGCCATATCATGTCACTATTATTATTTGATTGCATGTGATGTTTATCATGTTTTGCTCTTGTTTACTTAGAACGACGGTAGTAAATAAGATGATCCCTCATAATAATTTCAAGAAAGTGTTCCCCCTAACTGTGCACCGCTACGACAGTTCGTTGTTTCGAAGCACCACGTGATGATCGGGTGTGATAGATTCCAACGTTCACATACAACGGGTGTAAGACAGATTTACACATGCAAAACACTTAGGTTATCTTGATGAGCCTAGCATGTACAGACATGGCCTCGGAACACGGAGGACCGAAAGGTCGAGCATGAGTCGTATAGAAGATACGATCAACATGGAGATGTTCACCGATGATGACTAGTCTGTCTCACGTGATGATCGGACACGGCCTAGTCGAGTCGGATCATGTTTCACTTAGATGACTAGAGGGATGTCTAATCTGAGTGGGAGTTCATTAATAATTTTATTAGATGAACTTAATTATCATGAACTTAGTCTAAAATCTTTACAATATGTCTTGTAGATCAAATGGCCCACACTAATGTTGCCCTCAACTTCAACGCGTTCCTAGAGAAAACCAAGCTGAAAGATGATGGCAGCAACTATACGGAATGGGTCCGTAACCTGAGGATCATCCTCATAGCAGCCAAGAAAGATTATGTCCTAGAAGCACCGCTAGGTGAAGAACCACTCCCAGCAAACCAAGACGTTATGAACGCCTATCAGTCACGTGCTGATGATTACTCCCTCGTTCAGTGGGGCATGCTTTACAGCTTAGAACCGGGGCTCCAAAAGCGTTTTGAGCAACACGGAGCATATCAGATGTTCGAGGAGCTGAAAATGGTTTTCCAAGCTCATGCCCGGGTCGAGAGATATGAATTCTCCGACAAGTTCTTTAGTTGTAAGATGGAGGAAAATAGCTCTGTCAGTGAACACATACTCAAGATGTCTGGGTTGCACAACCGCTTGACTCAGCTGGGAGTTAATCTCCCGGATGACGCGGTCATTGACAGAATCCTTCAGTCACTTCCACCAAGCTACAAGAGCTTTGTGATGAACTTCAATATGCAGGGGATGGAAAAGACCATTCCCGAGGTATATTCAATGCTGAAATCAGCGGAGGTGGAGATCAAAAAGGAACATCAAGTGTTGATGGTCAATAAAACCACCAAGTTCAAGAAGGGCAAGGGCAAGAAGAACTTCAAGAAAGACGGCAAGGATGTTGCCGCGCCCGGTAACCAAGTTGCCAGGAAGAAGTCAAAGTATGGACCCAAGCCTGAGACTGAGTGCTTTTATTGCAAAGGGAAGGGTCACTGGAAGCGGAACTGCCCCAAATACTTAGCGGACAAGAAGGCCGGCAACACTAAAGGTATATGTGATATACATGTAATTGATGTGTACCTTACCAGTGCTCGTAGTAGCTCCTGGGTATTTGATACCGGTGTTGTTGCTCATATTTGTAACTCAAAGCAGGAGCTGTGGAATAAGCGGAGACTGGCGAAGGACGAGGTGACGATGCGCGTCGGGAATGGTTCCAAGGTCGATGTGATCGCGGTCGGCACGCTATCTCTACATTTACCTACAGGATTAGTTTTAAACCTCAATAATTGTTATTTAGTGCCAAGTTTGAGCATGAACATTGTATCTGGATCTCGTTTAATTCGAGATGGCTACTCATTTAAATCCGAGAATAAATGTTGTTCTATTTATATGAGTGATATGTTTTATGGTCATGCTCCGATGGTCAATGGTTTATTCTTAATGAATCTCGTGCGTGATAATACACATATTCATAGTGTGAATACCAAAAGAATTAAAGTTGATAACGATAGTCCCACATACTTGTGGCACTGCCGCCTTGGTCACATTGGTGTCAAGCGCATGAAGAAGCTCCATGCTGATGGACTTTTAGAGTCTCTCGATTATGAATCATTTGACACATGCGAACCATGCCTTATGGGCAAAATGACCAAGACTCCGTTCTCCAGAACAATGGAGCGAGCAACCAACTTATTGGAAATCATACATACTGATGTGTGCGGTCCAATGAGTGTTGAGGCTCGTGGAGGATATCGTTATGTTCTCACTCTCACTGATGACTTGAGTAGATATGGGTATGTCTACTTAATGAAACACAAGTCTGAGACCTTTGAAAAGTTCAAGGAATTTCAGAATGAGATAGAGAATCAACGTGACCGAAAAATAAAGTTCTTACGATCAGATCGTGGAGGAGAATATTTAAGTCACAAATTTGGCACACACTTAAGGAAATGTGGAATCGTTTCACAACTCACGCCGCCTGGAACACCTCAACGTAACGGTGTGTCCGATCGTCGTAATCGCACTCTATTGGATATGGTGTGATCTATGATGTCTCTTACTGATTTACCGCTATCATTTTGGGGATACGCTCTAGATACAGCCGCATTCACTTTAAATAGGGCACCGTCTAAATCCGTTGACACGACACCGTATGAATTATGGTTTGGGAAGAAACCTAAGTTGTCGTTTCTAAAAGTTTGGGGATGCGATGCTTATGTCAAGAAACTTCAACCTGAAAAGCTCGAACCCAAGTCAGAAAAATGCGTCTTCATAGGATACCCTAAGGAAACCATTGGGTATACCTTCTACCTCAAATCCGAAGGCAAGATCTTTGTTGCCAGGAATGGATCCTTTCTAGAGAAAGAGTTTCTCTCGAAAGAAGTAAGTGGGAGGAAAGTGGAGCTTGATGAAGTACTGCCTCTTGAAACGGAAAGTAGCGCAGCTCAGGAAAATGTTCCTGTGGTGCCTGCACCGATTAGAGAGGAGGTTAATGATGATGATCAAGATACTTCGGACCAAGCTCCTGCTGAACTTCGTAGGTCCACAAGGACACGTTCCGCACCAGAGTGGTACGGCAACCCTGTCCTGGAAATCATGTTGTTAGACAACGGTGAACCTTCGAACTATGAAGAAGCGATGGCGGGCCCGGATTCCAACAAATGGATGGAGGCCATGCAGTCCGAGATAGGATCCATGTATGAAAACAAAGTATGGACTTTGACAGACTTGCCCGATGATCGGCGAGCGATAGAAAATAAATGGATCTTTAAGAATAAGACAGACGTGGATGGTAATGTCACCATCTATAAAGCTCGACTTGTCGCTAAGGGTTATCGGCAAGTTCAAGGGGTTGACTATGATGGGACTTTCTCTCCCATAGCGAAGCTGAAGTCCGTCCGAATCATGTTAGCAATTGCCGCATACTATGATTATGAGATATGGCAAATGGACGTCAAAACGGCATTCCTTAACGGCTATCTTAAGGAAGAACTGTATATGATGCAGTCGGAAGGTTTTGTCGACCCTAAGAATGCTAACAAGGTATGCAAGCTCCAGCGATCCATTTATGGGCTGGTGCAAGCATCTCGGAGTTGGAACATTCGCTTTGATGAGATGATCAAGGCGTTTGGGTTTATGCAGACTTATGGAGAAGCCTGCGTTTACAAGAAAGTGAGTGGGAGCTCTGTAGCATTTCTCATATTATATGTAGATGACATACTTTTGATGGGAAATGATATAGAACTTTTGGACAGCGTTAAGGCCTACTTGAATAAGAGTTTTTCAATGAAGGACCTTGGAGAAGCTGCTTATATATTAGGCATCAAGATCTATAGAGATAGATCGAGACGCCTCATTGGTCTTTCACAAAGTACGTACCTTGACAAGATATTGAAGAAGTTCAATATGGATCAGTCCAAGAAGGGGTTCTTGCCTGTATTGCAAGGTGTGCGATTGAGCACGGCTCAATGCCCGACCACGGCAGAAGATATAGAAGAGATGAGTGTCATCCCCTATGCCTCAGCCATAGGGTCTATTATGTATGCCATGTTGTGTACCAGACCTGATGTAAACCTTGCCGTAAGTTTGGTAGGTAGGTACCAAAGTAATCCCGGCAAGGAACAGTGGACAGTGGTCAAAAACATCCTGAAGTACCTGAAGAGGACCAAGGATATGTTTCTCGTTTATGGAGGTGCCGAAGAGCTTGTCGTAAAGGGTTACGTCGACGCTAGCTTTGACACAGATCTGGATGACTCTAAGTCACAAACCGGATACGTGTATATTTTGAATGGTGGGGCAGTAAGTTGGTTCAGTTGCAAGCAAAGCGTCGTGGCGGGATCTACATGTGAAGCGGAATATATGGCAGCCTCGGAGGCAGCACAAGAAGCAATCTGGATGAAGGAGTTCATTACCGACCTAGGAGTCATACCCAATGCGTCGGACCCGATGACTCTCTTCTGTGACAACACTGGAGCTATTGCCCTTGCGAAGGAGCCCAGGTTTCACAGGAAGACCAGGCATATCAAGTGTCGCTTCAACTCCATTCGTGAAAGTGTTCAAAATGGAGACATAGAGATTTGTAAAGTACATACAGACCTGAATGTGGCAGATCCGTTGACTAAACCTCTCCCTAGAGCAAAACATGATCAACACCAAAATTCCATGGGTGTTCGATTCATCACAATGTAACTAGACTATTGTCTCTAGTGCAAGTGGGAGACTGTTGGAAATATGCCCTAGAGGCAATAATAAAAGATTATTATATTTCCTTGTTCATGATAATTGTCTATTGTTCATGCTATAATTGTATTGTCCGGAAATTGTAATACATGTGTGAATACATAGACCACAATGTGTCCCTAGTGAGCCTCTAGTTGACTAGCTCGTTGATCAACAGATAGTCATGGTTTCCTGGCTATGGACATAGGGATGTCATTGATAACGGGGTCACATCATTAGGAGAATGATGTGATGGACAAGACCCAAACCTAAGCATAGCATAAAGATTGTGTAGTTCATTTGCTAGAGCTTTTGCAATGTCAAGTATCATTTCCTTAGACCATGAGGTTGTGCAACTCCCGAATACCGTATGAGTGCTTTGGGTGTGCCAAACGTCACAACATAACTGGGTGGCTATAAACGTACACTACGGGTATCTCCGAAAGTGTCTGTTGGGTTGGCACGAACCGAGACTGGGATTTGTCACTCCGTATGACGGAGAGGTATCTCTTGGGCCCACTCGATAATGCATCATCATGATGAGCTCAATGTGACCAAGGGGTTGGTCACGGGATCATGCATTACGGTACGAGTAAAGTGACTTGCCGGTAACGAGATTGAACAAGGTATTGGGATACCGACGATCGAGTCTCGGGCAAGTAACGTAGCGATTGACAAAGGGAATTGAATACAGGATTGATTAAGTCCTCGACATCGTGCTTCATCCGATGAGATCATCGAGGAGCATGTGGGAGCCAACATGGGTATCCAGACCCCGCTGTTGGTTATTGGCCGGAGAGGCGTCTCGGTCATGTCTGCATGTCTCCCGAACCCGTAGGGTCTACACACTTAAGGTCCGGTGACACTAGGGTTGTAAAGATATGAATATGCGGTAATCCGAAAGTTGTTCGGAGTCCCGGATGAGATCCCGGACGTCATGAGGAGTTCCGGAATGGTCCGGAGGTAAAGAATTATATATAGAAGTGTTGTTTCGGCCAACGGGAAAGTTTCGGGGTCACCGGTATTGTACCGGGACCACCGAATGGGTCCTGGGGGTCCACCGGGTGGGGCCACCTATCCCGAAGGGCCCCATGGGCTGAAGTGGGAGGGGGAACCAGCCCATAGTGGGCTGGTGCGCCCCCCTTGGCCCACCCCCTTGCGCCTAGGGTTGAAACCCTTGGGTGGGGGGCGCCCCACTTGCCTTGGGGGGTACTCCACCCCCCTTGGCCGCCGCCCCCCTTGGGAGATTGGATCTCCAAGGGCCGGCGCCCCCCCCCAGGGGGCCTATATAAAGGGGGGAGGGAGGGGGCAGCCGCACCCTTGCATCTTGGCGCCTCCCTCTCCCCTGCTACACCTCTCCCTCTCGCGCAGACGCTCGGCGAAGCCCTGCTGCGGTGACAACTGCATCCACCACCACACCGTCGTGCTGTTGGATCTTCATCAACCTCTCCTTCCCCCTTGCTGGATCAAGAAGGAGGAGACGTCATCCGCTCCATACGTGTGTTGAACGCGGAGGTGCCGTCCGTTCGGCGCTTGGTCATCGGTGATTTGGATCACGGCGAGTACGACTCCATCATCCACGTTCTAGTGAACGCTTCCGCTCGCGATCTACAAAGGTATGTAGATGCAATCTGAATACTCGTTGCTAGATGAACTCATAGATGGATCTTGGTGAAACCGTAGGAAAATTTTTGTTTTCTGCAACGTTCCCCAACAGTGGCATCATGAGCTAGGTTTATGCGTAGTTCTCTTTGCACGAGTAGAACGCAATTGTTGTGGGCGTAGATGTTGTCAACTTTCTTGCCGTTACTAGTCTTATTTTGCTTCAGCGGTATTGTGGGATGAAGCGGCCCGGACCAACCTTACACGTACGCTTACGTGAGACCGGTTCCACCGACTGACATGCACTAGTTGCATAAGGTGGCTGGCGGGTGTCTGTCTCTCCCACTTTAGTTGGAGCGGATTCGACGAAAAGGGTCCTTATGAAGGGTAAATAGAAGTTGACAAATCACGTTGTGGCTTTTACGTAGGTAAGAAAAGGGTCCCACTAGGAGGAGGACTCCCCCCCTCTCCTTGGCGCGCCCCAAGGGCCGGCCGGCCTCCCCCTTGCTCCTTTATATACGGGGGCAGGGGGCACCCTAGAACACACAAGTTGATCATCGTGATCGTTCCTTAGCCGTGTGCGGTGCCCCCCTCCACCATATTCCACCTCGGTCATATTCTAGCAGCGTTTAGGCGAAGCCCTGCGACGGTAGAACATCAAGATCGTCACCATGCTGTCGTGCTGACGGAACTCATCCCCGAAGCTTTGCTGGATCGGAGCCCGGGGAGCGTCTTCGAGTTGTACGTGTGCCAAGAACTCGGAGGTGCCGGAGTAACGGTGCTTGGATCGGTCGGACTGGGAAGACGTATGACTACTTCCTCTATGTTGCGTCAACGCTTCTGCTTCGGTCTACGAGGGTACATAGACAACACTCTCCCCTCTCGTTGCTATGCATCACCATGATCTTGCGTGTGCGTAGGAATTTTTTTGAAATTACTACGTTCCCCAACAGTGGTATCAGAGCCTAGGTTTTATGGTTTGATGTTATATGCACGAGTAGAACACAAGTGAGTTGTGGGCGATATAAGTCATACTGCCTACCAGCATGTCATACTTTGGTTCGGCGGTATTGTTGGATGAAGCGGCCCGGACCGACATTACGCGTACGCTTACGCGAGACTGGTTCTACCGCCGTGCTTTGCACACAGGTGGCTGGCGGGTGTCAGTTTCTCCAACTTTAGTTGAACCGAGTGTAGCTACGCCCGGTCCTTGCGAAGGTTAAAATGGCATCAACTTGACAAACTATCGTTGTGGTTTTGATGCGTAGGTAAGATTGGTTCTTGCTTAAAGCCCGTAGCAGCCACGTAAAACTTGCAACAACAAAGTAGAGGACGTCTAACTTGTTTTTGCAGGGCATGTTGTGATGTGATATGGTCAAGACATGATGCTAAATTTTATTGTATGAGATGATCATGTTTTGTAACCGAGTTATCGGCAACTGGCAGGAGCCATATGGTTGTCGCTTTATTGTATGCAATGCAATCGCCCTGTAATGCTTTACTTTATCACTAAGCAGTAGCGATAGTTGTAGAAGCATAAGATTGGCGAGACGACAACGATGCTACGATGGAGATCAAAGTGTCGCGCCGGTGACGATGGTGATCATGACGGTGCTTCGGAGATGGAGATCACAAGCACAAGATGATGATGGCCATATCATATCACTTATATTGATTGCATGTGATGTTTATCTTTTATGCATCTTATCTTGCTTTGATTGACGGTAGCATTATAAGATGATCTCTCACTAATTATCAAGAAGTGTTCTCCCTGAGTATGCACCGTTGCCAAAGTTCGTCGTGCCCAGACACCACGTGATGATCGGGTGTGATAAGCTCTACGTCCATCTACAACGGGTGCAAGCCAGTTTTGCACACGCAGAATACTCGGGTTAAACTTGATGAGCCTAGCATATGCAGATATGGCCTCGGAACACGGAGACCGAAAGGTCGAGCGTGAATCATATAGTAGATATGATCAACATAATGATGTTCATCATTGAAGACTAATCCATTTCACGTGATGATCGGTTATGGTTTAGTTGATTTGGATCACGTGATCACTTAGAAGATTAGAGGGATGTCTATCTAAGTGTGAGTTCTTAAGTAATATGATTAATTGAACTTAAATTTATCATGAACTTAGTCCCTGATAGTATCTTTCTTGTTTATGTTGATTGTAGATAGATGGCCCGTGTTGTTGTTCCGTTGAATTTTAATGCGTTCCTTGAGAAAGCAAAGTTGAAAGATGATGGTAGCAATTACACGGACTGGGTCCGTAACTTGAGGATTATCCTCATTGCTGCACAGAAGAGTTACGTCCTGGAAGCACCACTGGGTGCCAGGCCTACTGCTGATGCAACTGACGATGTTAAGAACGTCTGGCAGAGAAAAGCTGATGACTACTCGATAGTTCAATGTGCCATGCTTTACGGCTTAGAACCGGGACTTCAACGACGTTTTGAACGTCATGGGGCATATGAGATGTTCCAGGAGTTGAAGTTAATATTTCAGCAGAATGCCCGGATTGAGAGATATGAAGTCTCCAATAAGTTCTATAGCTAAAAGATGGAGGAGAATAGTTCTGTCAGTGAGCATATACTCAAGATGTTTGGGTATTGTAATCACTTGATTCAACTGGGAGTTAATCTTCCAGATGATAGCGTCATTGACAGAATTCTCCAATCACTTCCACCAAGCTACAAGAGCTTCGTGATGAACTATAATATGCAAGGGATGGATAAGACAATTCCCGAGCTCTTCGCAATGCTAAAGGCTGCGGAGGTAGAAATCAAGAAGGAGCATCAAGTTTTGATGGTCAACAAGACCACTAGTTTCAAGAAAAAGGGCAAAGGGAAGAAGAAGGGGAACTTCAAGAAGAACAGCAAACAAGTTGCTGCTCAGGAGAAGAAACCCAAGTCTGGACCTAAGCCTGAAACTGAGTGCTTCTACTGCAAGCAGACTGGTCACTGGAAGCGGAACTGCCCCAAGTATTTGGTGGATAAGAAGGATGGCAAGGTGAACAAAGGTATATGTGATATACATGTTATTGATGTGTACCTTACTAGAGCTCGCAGTAGCACCTGGGTATTTGATACTGGTTCTGTTCCTAATATTTGCAACTCGAAACAGGGACTACGGATTAAGCGAACACTGGCAAAGGACGAGGTGACGATGCGCGTGGGAAATGGTTCCAAAGTCGATGTGATCGCGGTCGGCACGCTACCTCTACATCTACCTTCGGGATTAGTATTAGACCTAAATAATTGTTATTTGGTGCCAGCGTTGAGCATGAATATTATATCTGGATGTTGTTTGATGCGAGACGGTTATTCATTTAAATCAGAGAATAATGGTTGTTCTATTTATATGAGTAATATCTTTTATGGTCATGCACCCTTAAAGAGTGGTCTAATTTTGATGAATCTCAATAGTAGTGATACACATATTCATAATGTTGAAGCCAAAAGATGCAGAGTTGATAATGATAGTGCAACTTATTTGTGGCACTGTCGTTTAGGTCATATCGGTGTAAAGCGCATGAAGAAACTCCATACTGATGGACTTTTGGAACCACTTGATTATGAATCACTTGGTACTTGCGAACCGTGCCTCATGGGCAAGATGACTAAAATGCCGTTCTCCAGTACTATGGAGAGAGCAACAGATTTGTTGGAAATCATACATACAGATGTATGTGGTCCAATGAATGTTGAGGCTCGTGGTGGATATCGTTATTTTCTCACCTTCATAGATGATTTAAGCAGATATGGGTATATCTAATTAATGAAACATAAGTCTGAAACATTTGAAAAGTTCAAAGAATTTTAGAGTGAGGTTGAAAATCATCGTAATAAGAAAATAAAGTTTCTGCAATCTGATCGTGGAGGAGAATATTTGAGTTACGAGTTTGGTCTACATTTGAAACAATGCGGAATAGTTTCGCAACTCACGCCACCCGGAACACCACAGCGTAATGGTGTGTCCGAACGTCATAATCATACTTTACTTGATATGGTGCGATCTATGATGTCCCTTACAGATTTACCGCTATCGTTTTGGGGTTATGCTTTAGAGACGGCCGCATTCACGTTAAATAGGGCACCATCAAAATCCGTTGAGACGACGCCTTATGAACTATGGTTTAGCAAGAAACCAAAGTTGTCGTTTCTTAAAATTTGGGGCTGCGATGCTTATGTAAAAAAACTTCAACCTGATAAGCTCGAACCCAAATCGGAGAAATGTGTCTTCATAGGATACCCAAAGGAGACTGTTGGGTACACCTTCTATCACAGATCCGAAGGCAAGACATTCGTTGCTAAGAATGGATCCTTTCTAGAGAAGGAGTTTCTCTCGAAAGAAGTGAGTGGGAGGAAAGTAGAACCTGATGAGGTAACTGTACCTGCTCCCTTATTGGAAAGTAGCACATCACAGGAACCGGTTTCTGTGACGTCTGAACCAATTAGAGAGGAAGTTAATGATGATGATCATAGAACTTCAGATCAAGTTACTACAGAACCTCGTAGATCAACCAGAGTAAGATCCGCACCAGAGTGGTACGGCAATCCTGTTCTGGAAGTCATGCTACTAGATCATGATGAACCTACAAACTATGAAGAAGCGATGGTGAGCCCAGATTCCGCAAAATGGCTTGAAGCCATGAAATCTGAGATGGGATCCATGTATGAGAACAAAGTGTGGACTTTGGTTGACTTGCCCGATGATCGGCAAGCAATTGAGAATAAATGGATCTTCAAGAAGAAGACTGACGCTAACGGTAATGTTACTGTCTACAAAGCTCAACTTGTCACAAAAGGTTTTCGACAAGTTCAAGGGATTGACTACGATGAGACCTTCTCACCCGTAGCGATGCTTAAGTCTGTCCGAATCATGTTAGCAATTGCCGCATTTTATGATTATGAAATTTGGCAGATGGATGTCAAAACTGCATTCCTGAATGGATTTCTGGAAGAGGAGTTGTATATGATGCAACCAGAAGGTTTTATCGATCCAAAGGGAGCAAACAAAGTGTGCAAGCTCCAACGATCCATTTATGGACTGGTGCAAGCCTCTTGGAGTTGGAATAAACGCTTTGATAGTGTAATCAAAGCATTTGGGTTTGTACAGACTTTTGGAGAAGCCTGTATTTACAAGAACATGAGTGGGAGCTCTGTAGCATTGCTGATATTATATGTAGATGACATATTACTAATCGGAAATGATATAGAATTTCTGGATAGCATAAAGGGATACTTGAATAAGAGTTTTTGAATGAAAGACCTCGGTGAAGCTGCTTACATATTGGGCATTAAGATCTATAGGATAGATCAAGACGCTTAATTGGACTTTCACAAAGCACATACCCTGACAAAGTTTTGAAGAAGTTCAAAATGGATCAAGCAAAGAAAGGGTTCTTGCCTGTGTTACAAGGTGTGAAGTTGAGTAAGACTCAATGCCCGACCACTGCAGAAGATAGAGAGAAAATGAAAGATGTTCCCTATGCTTCAGCCATAGGCTCTATCATGTATGCAATGCTGTGTACCAGACCTGATGTGTGCCTTGCTATAAGTCTAGCAGGGAGGTACCAAAGTAATCCAGGAGTGGATCACTGGACAGCGGTCAAGAACATCCTGAAGTACCTGAAAAGGACTAAGGATATGTTTCTCGTATATGGAGGTGACAAAGAGCTCATCGTAAACGGTTACGTTGATGCAAGCTTTGACACTGATCCGGACGATTCTAATCACAAACCGGATACGTGTTTACATTAAACGGTGGAGCTGTCAGTTGGTGCAGTTCTAAACAAAGCGTTGTGGCGGGATCTACATGTGAAGCGGAGTACATAGCTGCTTCGGAAGCAGCAAACGAAGGAGTTTGGATGAAGGAGTTCATAACCGATCAAGGTGTCATACCTAGTGCATCGGGTCCAATGAAAATCTTTTGTGACAATACTGGTGCAATTGCCTTGGCAAAGGAATCCAGATTTCACAAGAGAACCAAGCACATCAAGAGACTCTTCAATTCCATCCGGGATCTAGTCCAGGTGGGAGACACAGATATTTGCAAGATACATACGGATCTGAATGTAGCAGACCCGTTGACTAAGCCTCTTCCACGAGCAAAACATGATCAGCACCAAGACTCCATGGGTGTTAGAATCATTACTGTGTAATCTAGATTATTGACTCTAGTGCAAGTGGGAGACTGAAGGAAATATGCCCTAGAGGCAATAATAAAGTTATTATTTATTTCCTCATATATCATGATAAATGTTTATTATTCATGCTAGAATTGTATTAACCGAAAACATAATACATGTGTGAATATATAAACAAACAGAGTGTCACTAGTATTCCTCTACTTGACTAGCTCGTTAATCAAAGATGGTTATGTTTCCTAACCATGGACAAAGATTTGTTATTTGATTAACGAGGTCACATCATTAGTTGAATGATCTGATTGACATGACCCATTCCATTAGCTTAGCACCCGATCGTTTAGTATGTTGCTATTGCTTTCTTCATGATTTATACATGTTCCTATGACTATGAGATTATGCAACTCCTGTTTACCAGAGGAACACTTTGTGTGCTACCAAACGTCACAACGTAACTGGGTGATTATAAAGGTCCTCTACAAGTGTCTCCGAAGGTACTTGTTGGGTTGGCGTATTTCGAGATTAGGATTTGTCACTCCGAATGTCGGAGAGGTATCTCTGGGCCCTCTCGGTAATGCACATCACATAAGCCTTGCAAGCATTACAACTAATGTGTTAGTTGTGAGATGATGTATTACGGAACGAGTAAAGAGACTTGCCAATAACGAGATTGAACTAGGTATTGGATACCGACGATCGAATCTCGGGCAAGTAACATACCGATGACAAAGGGAACAACGTATGTTGTCATGCGGTCTGACCGATAAAGATCTTCGTAGAATATGTAGGAGCCAATATGGGCATCCAGGTCCCGCTATTGGTTATTGACCGGAGACGTGTCTCGGTCATGTCTACATTGTTCTCGAACCGTAGGGTCCGCACGCTTAACGTTATGATGATAGTTATTATGAGTTTATGTATTTTGATGTACCGAAGGTTGTTCGGAGTCCCGGATGTGATCATGGACATGACGAGGAGTCTCGAAATGGTCGAGACATTAAGATTGATATATTGGACGACTATATTCGGACACCGGAATTGTTCCGGGTGATTTCGGATAAAACCGGAGTGCCGGAGGGGTTACCGGAACCCCCCGGGGAAGTAATGGGCCTTAGTGGGCCTGAGGGGAGAGAGAGGGCAGCAGCCCAGGAGGTGGCGCGCCCCCCCTCATGGGGAGTCCGAATAGGACTAGGAGGGGGGCGCGGCCCCCCTTTCCCTCTACCTCTCCCTCTCTTTCCTTCCCCCTCTCTATTCCTAGTTGGACTAGGAAAGGGGAGTCCTACTCCCACTAGGAGGAGGACTCCCCCCCTCTCCTTGGCGCGCCCCAAGGGCCGGCCGGCCTCCCCCTTGCTGCTTTATATACGGGGGCAAGGGGGCACCCTAGAACACACAAGTTGATCATCATGATCGTTCCTTAGCCGTGTGCGGTGCCCCCCTCCACCATATTCCTCCTCGGTCATATTGTAGCAGCGCTTAGGAGAAGCCCTGCGACGGTAGAACATCAAGATCGTCACCACGCCGTCGTGCTGACGGAACTCATCCCCGAAGCTCTGCTGGATCGGAGCCCGGGGAGCGTCATCGAGTTGTACGTGTGCCAAGAACTCGGAGGTGCCGGTGTAACGGTGCTTGGATCAGTCGGACCGGGAAGACGTACGACTACTTCCTCTACGTTGCGTCAACGCTTCCGCTTCGGTCTACGAGGGTATGTAGACAACACTCTCCCCTCTTGTTGCTATGCATCACTATGATCTTGCGTGTGCATAGGAATTTTTTTGAAATTACTACGTTCCCCAACAATATCATCAATGGGCCTTCTACGGGCCGTATCATTAATGGGCCTTATACGGGCCGTATGATTGATTGGCCAAACATGGGCCAAACAGACCGCATTCTGGCCGTAAACGGGCTAGAGTTGGAATTGTCCGTTCATGGGCCGACCATAATGGACCATCGTTAATAGGCCGTATTTGATGACGCTATGAAAACGGCCCAACGTATTAACGGACCACAAATGGGTCGACTGTAACCACGGGCTGAATTTGGCCCACAAGCAGAAAATGACAGTAACGGGCCGTAAGTAAACGAATGCTGGAAAATAGCCCAAGAATAAATAGGCTCTGAGAAGGCCGAAAGATAACATGGGCTGGAAACGGCCCAACGGAATAACGGGCCGTTAATGGGTATAAAGTGATACACTGTTCTTTACGGGCCAGTTTCACCACGGGCCGTTAATGGGTGTAAAGTGATACACTGTTCATTACGGGCCAGTTTCAGCACGGGTCGATAATAGGCCAAGAGTTACATAGGGCCTCATATGGAGCGAAAGACGTCATGGGCCATACATGGGCCAGAAGTGAAAACGGGCTAGAATCATATTGGATGGCCCAGATGACGCTACTGGGCCTAATTCGAATAGGGCGTAACGGGCCTTGGGTTAGCAGGCTGTCAATGGGCTATATGCGAACAAGCCGTTAACAGGCTTTCCATGGTCCGGCCCGCCAGCTTTTGACCAAGTCAAACGGGCCAGCCTTTTCACAGGAATGGGCCTCTGTTGGGCCGTGCCACATTTCGACATATCATAGACGCCTATCTGACCCACTGACGAGCTGACACGTGTTTCATCCGGCCAATAAGAATTTTACACGTGGAAATTTCCCATTGGTCGGGGCTGTTAACGGGTTATCGGATCCAAAACCTGACCCGATAGCTTAACAACGTTCCGTTACGGTGGATTCCATGTGTCGGTCACCCTTGACGAAAGCACTTCTGTGACGCGCGATTTATCATCATGGAAGTGGACACTTCCGTGATGATAATTTTGGTAATGTCATGGAACACTTCTACGATAGCACATGTATGACTATCTTGATTATGTCATAAATTTGTCATGGATGTACATGCATGACAAAAAATGCGACCTACTGTGACAAACACGTATCATCATGGAAGTGTATTTTTTTTGTAGTGACGACTCCAAGGTCCTGTCTTGATGAAGACAGTGAGTTGAAGCTACTCACCAGCAGGTGTGAGACAACCTCTATGCAGTCGCTGCCTCAATCAGTTCGACTTCTTCAGTCTCAACTTAAAGCGGAAAGGCTTGCTTCAGCTCAGCTCCGACTTGAAGTCAAAGATGCAAGGAAGATGTCAGAGGACTGCCTTGCGCACTATGGTGCCATACAACTAGGGAGGGAGCATATATCATTGACACAACTGAGGTGTCATCAGCTTGTTCAGCTGCTTGCAGGGCCCGCCCTGGCCAGGCCTAGTGCCTTCTGAAGTGTTCTCAGTTTTGTATATTCTTTTGTCGGCGCGTTTATATGCACTGGTGGCGACCTTTGATGCCCAGTGTATGTAATCCGCGGCCACGTTGCGCTTTATTATCACCGGCGGTGAACTTTGATTCCTAGTGGATGTACTATGTTGTAATTTCTTTATTGTATAGTCTAGGTTTATTTCTTGGTCGGTATGCTGTAATTTAGGACGGAAGGTTCAGTGGATCTCAGTGTTGTCGGTCTTCAGGCCGGCCGTTACTCATATGGGACAAAACATGGGCCTATAATCATCTTGGGCCATTAGCAGGTCTAAACCTATAGTAGTTTCCCACCTTTAACAGGCCGAGTAAAGTTCTAGCCAGTTGGGCCAGAGAATACCATGGGCTTTTAACAGGCTTAAACCTAGATTGGGCCAGCGTTGGGCCGAAAAATTCACGGGCCAATACAGGCAGAAACTGTCTAAGGCCCATGTTTGGCCCAAATAGGACGAGTAGTTAACAGGCCAAAATATATCTCAGACCAGTTTGGTCCAATAAAATTATGGGCTTTAAGCAGGCCGGTATCCACGCAGGCCATAGGCCCAAAAGTGTCACAAGCCATTATCAGATGGGCTGTAAGCAGGCCTTATTCAATGCGGGCTATAATTAGGCCCAACTGTTCCATGGGCCATTAACAGGCTGGCATGTTGGGCTGAAATTTATCCATGAAGACTACGGGCCATTAAGAGGCCTAAAGTTACTTCAGACAAGAAATAGCCCAGTTTCTGCATGGGCTGTTAAAGGGCCTAAAGTTAAACCGGGCTGATAACGTCCCAGATGCACCACGGGCCGCTAACAGGCCGAAACTTTTATCGGGCCAAACTGGTTAACGTGCATTTAATAGGCCGAAATACAAACCTGTCTTAGAATGGGCCCAAAAGAACAGTGGCCTGTTAACGGGCCTGATCCGATATGGGCCCTAATTTGGCCCAAAACATGGTAGGCTTTGAACGGGCCTGATCCGCTATGGGCCTCAATTTGGCCCAAAACATGGCCGGCTGTTAACGGGCCAGCCCACTAGTGTCTGAAAAAACATGGTGGGCCTTTAGCTGGGCCGGCCTTTTCACCGGAATGGGCCTCTATTGGGCCGTGCCATGTGTCGACGTATCATAGGCGCCTCCTATCCAATGAGTGGATGACATCTGTCCCAATGGTGAGCAAACACGTGTTTCCCCCGGCCAATGAGAATTTTACACATGGAAAATCCCTATTGGTCCGAGCTATTAACGGGTTATCGGATCCAAAACTGGACCCGGTAGCTTAACGACGACCCATTACGGTCAATGCCACGTGTCGGTCACCCTTGACGAAAGCACTTCTATGACGCGGGATTTATCGTCATGGAAGTGGACACTTCTGTGATGATAATTTTGATATTGTCATGGAACACTTCTACGACAGCATAGGTATGACTATCTTCATTCTGTCATAAAATCGTCATGGATGTACATGCATGACAGAAAACGTGACCTACTATGACAAACACATATCATCGCGAAAGTGTATTTTTTTGTAGTGATATAGGATCATTACATCAGTTTGTCTTCAAAGACCTCGTGTTTTGAAGACTTTTGTAAAAATCGCCTATTCACCCCTGTCGGTGTCAAAACCGGCGGATCTCGGGTAGGGGGTCCCGAACTGTGTGTCAAGGCCGGATGGTAACAGGAGACAAGCAACACAATGTTTTTACCCAGGTTCGGGCCCTCTCGATGGAGGTAATACCCTACTCCTGCTTGATTAATATTGATGATATGGGTAGTACAAGAGTAGATCTACCACGAGATCAAGGAGGCTAAACCCTAGAAGCTATCTTATGGTATGATTGTGTATGGAGTTGATTGTCCTACGGACTACAACCCTCCGGTTTATATAGACACCGGATAGGGTTAGGGTTACACAGAGTCGGTTACAAGGGTAGGAGATCTTGAATATCTGCATCACCAAGCTTGCCTTCCACGCCAAGGAAAGTCCCATCCGGACACGGGACGAAGTCTTCAATCTTGTATCTTCGTAGTCCAGGAGTCCGATGAAGGTATAGTCCGGCTACCCAAACACCCCCTAATCCAGGACTCCCTCAGTAGCCCCTGAACTAGGCTTCAATGATGAGTCCGGCGCGTAGATTGTCTTCGGCATTGCAAGGCGGGTTCCTCCTCCAAGTCCTTCACAGAAGATTGTAAACACCAAGAATAGTGTCCGGCTCTGCAAAACAAGTTTCCACATATTGCCATAGAGAGAATAATATTGACACAAATCTAATCTGCTGACGCATTCCGTAGTGCGTCATCACACTACGGCCAAGTCTTTTACTCGAATCGTTTTTACTTTTCCGCCTTAGCACAGTTTGCAAGGTGGTTTCCTTGGCACGTCTTGTCAAAGCAGAGATCGTGTCCCCTTTTTTACGGGATTCTCATTAATATGGACATGGGTAACCCAATCGTGCCCGTTAGCACGTTTCCTCGATTAAAGGCGAGCCCCAAACGGTTACAGGGAGGGCTCTTGGTATTCAACCTCTTATAAAGAGACCAAGGCCCCGCTCCTTCTTTCAATCTCAAGTGAGTTCGCCCATCACCTCGAGTTCCAACACCCTAGGTTCCAGATTTCAGGCGCTTCTGATCTTCGACAATGTCCGGTTCTGACCTTCAAGGCCGATGGACGCCCTCCTCCATCATGGAGGAGGACGTGCTAAAGTTAAGAGAGGCTAAGTTCCTGACCAGTGAAATTCCGCACAGGTTGCCTGCTCAAGGGCAGGCCGTTCCCAGCCCCCAGCCCGGTGAGAGCGTAGTGTTCATGTCTCACTTCCTCCGGGGGTTAGGCTTCCCGACGGTTCCCTTTGTCAGGGGGCTGCTGTTTTATTACGGGCTGGAATTCCATGACTTAGCTCCGAGTCCATCCTCCATTTCTCCTCATTTATCATTATGTGTGAAGCGTTCCTCCATGTTACCCCTCACTTCGGATTATGGCTCAAGACCTTTAAAGTGGAGCCGAAGATAATCGAGGGACGGCACGCAGAGTGCGGAGGTGCTGTCATAAGCAAGAAAGCCGATGCTCCATGGCCCGAGGGCTCTTTTCAAGAGGAGCTTGGCTTGTGGCAACGAGAGTGGTTTTATATCACCGCTCCTCAGGGCACCAAGTGGGTGGCGCCTCCTGCCTTTCGCTCGGGTCCCCCGCCACAACTAACATCGTGGGTCAACAGAGGGTTAGATTGGGGGTTACCCAAAGACGTGCCCCTGCTGCAGGGCCGCATTAAGGATATCTTGGAAGGAGACATCAGCCTGGTCAAGGTGACGCATGTCATGCTGATTCGTCGAATACTGCCCGGCAAACATCGCTCCCTTCGCCTGTGGGAGTTTAATCCAGAGGGACCTCGAGCTCTCCGGAATTTCATGGGCGCAACGCCCGCAGAGATGTACAAACTGTTCTTCGGATCACAAGAGACGTGTCTGGATTTAACCGAGGACGCGGGCCTGAGCTGCAATCGCCCGGATACTCAAGTAAGTAACCTTGTGCCCGGACCTTCTATCCGTATAATTGTCATAATTTGCCCCTGAAAGAGCTGTCCTTTTAAGCAGGAATGGATAGCGAAGGCAAAGCTGATCAGGTGTCCGGCTCCCCTTCCCGAAACCAGGCCGGATCCTGTGCTAGTCAGGATGCTGGAGATAATGCCTTTGGAGGGGAGTAAAGGGGACGACAAGGAAACTATGGCCTCCTCGAAGGAGGCTAATCCGAAGGGAGGAACCGACAATCCCTCTCCTAAGGGGAAGAAGAGAGCCGCCTCCGACGACCCGGAGATCGTGGCCTCGAAGCGGGGGGAAAAATCCTCGTCAGAGGGTCCTACGCCGGGGAGTTCCTCGGCCGGACTACGCCCTCAAGGGGATCAGCCCTCCAGCGAGCCGTAAGTAGAGGAAGATTTTCCTTTTGAGGGATGAGAGAAATCCTTAATTTATATTTGAGAAGATTAACCGAGTTTTTACCTTGTAGTTTGGACCTCAGCCCTTCTCAACAGAGCTCATCTTCAGGGGACCTCCTTCCGGAGATGATGGAGAGCGGGACGCCTCCCCCTGCCGTGCCGCCTAGCGAGGCGGGCGATCCTGAGGTGTCGTCGCGGAGAGTTTCTCCGAATCCGGCAGGGGCAGAAGATGGTCATGTGGCCCCCCGGGGTTCTCCGTGTCCGGCCTTCGAAAGAGGTCATGGGACGAGTCCGGCACCGTCTGGTGCTCGGCCGGAGGAGCTAAAGATTTGCTAGGGCGAGCTTCAATCTCGGAAGAGCATCGTGCATTGATGGGCACGGTGATTGAAAGGATTTCATCCGCACAAAGCGGATTGCATGAGGCCGTCAAAAGTTTACTGACGGGTTTTGAGATACGTTGGATAATGTACACTTTTGTCAGTTGCGCATAAGTAAGATGCGCCCTGTGTAGATAGTAGCCCCTGAGACTCTGCGCGTCGTCAAGAAAGGACGGCACACGGAGGATCATAATCCCAGGTCTAAGATGTCTCCTTTGAATGTAGGCGGCAGGGTGTCCGGAATCCAGCCGGACTGATGATTTGGCCGAACTAAAGCGGCAACTGGATGTGGCAGATGTCGACATCGCGCTTGTCAACAAGCGGCTTGATGAAGCTCAAGGTATGTAGTTCCTCGGACGGCATTAGGTAAGAAGGGCTTTACGCCAGTATCTTACAATGCGTGTGCTTGACGCAGATGGTGTGGCCGCCGTGGAGAGTCTCAGGGCAGAACTTGCCCGAGCTAAGGAACAAGCCAGAAGAAGCGATGCGGCTGCCGAGAAAGCCCGTGAAGAGCTAAAAGCCGAACAGGCTTCTCACTACCAAAGCAAGGAGGAGATGGCCGCGATGGCCGTGAAGTTAAAGGGCGCTGCTGACCGTTGCAAGCTTCTTGAAGAAGAAGAAGACCTGGCGAGGCGGGCGGGCTTAGGGAAGGCCGTTACTAACGCCAAAGACGCTCGCTCTGTGATGAGAGCTGCGAAGGAGGAGCTGCGCCAAGCCGGACAGATTGCGGCTGGAAGGCCGTTTATGCTGCGGAGGAAGTTTTGTGATCCGAGGTTTGCTCCGTTGGACCAGATGTGGAGTGTCAAGGACACCTATCTGGATTTGGTAGCGAGTGCTGCTGATGCGACCAAACATTTTCGAGATCAAAAAGATCACGAAGTGGAAAAGCTTTTCTGGTCGCAGTTTCACAATCCAGAGCGTCCACTTTCAATGGACGATCGTTTGGCTCAATGGGCCGAACTGAATAGGTTGTCCGGACTCGCCATGAAGTACGTCATGGGTCATCTTTGGCCGAGGAGATCGGAGCCGAAGAGTTACTTCAGCTTGGTGCAGCAATTCCTTGATGCAGTGCCACGAATCGATGCAATGAAGAGGTCAGCCTGCATAGAGGGCGCACGGATGGCTCTTGCCTGTGTCAAAACATACTGGGCAGAAATGGAGACCACCGTTGTCGCGTCCCGAGATTCGGACAAAAGCCGAGTACCTTCCGAGCACTATTTTTAGGACGTCCTTGAGGGCGCTCGTATAATAGAGACACAGTGCTCGAAGGATGCTATTTTATGATAGCATATGTAATTATAAAGCAATATTGTAGTGGCCTTTTACACTTGTGCCTTCAAGTATTTGAAACACCTCCTGTGTGGCCGTTATATATATAATCTGAAAGATGGCTGTCGTTGGCTTCAGCCCCCATGCACATAGTGCGGGGGTGCTCGCAGAAGACGCATTTTCACACTTAACCCAATGTCTTGGTCCTACCAAGGAGGTGATAGCGCAGCGGGCCAGGCAACCGGACTATAATGCTTTAACACTTTCACTTAGCAATAGGAGCTTGACAGTGGGACTCTTTAGGTAGCCCTTTGGTGGCGACTGCGCTCGCCCGAGTTCGGGGCGCGTATATGCCTGGCCGGGAAGCGGCCCTTCGTTAAAGCGGAGGAATCCGATAGATTCCCATAGGTCGTCGAGTGGCTGACCAGTCTCACGCTACATCATGACAGTCAGTTTTCGGCTTTCTCTACTGAGGTGCTCGCCCGGCCGAACCGGGGCACAATCGCAGTAGCTCTCCTGGTGCTACCTTAGCCGATAGAGCGGAACGTAAGGTAGCCGAACTCAGGAGCCGGGCAACCCAACATTTGACCAAAGACATGATTCGGTGCTGATGCATATAGTGCCAAAACTCGCGACGCCGAACACTCCCTAGGGTGTTCGGTCTTTATGAGTGCAGGGAAAACAACACTCTGTAGTAAAAAAGCCCCTAGTGTCCAGGTACGCGCAAGAATTCTGACGTGGCCACATGCCAAGACGCCAGCCTCCTCCGTGGTTATGTTAAAGAAAACCAGGGGAGATGTAACAACGAGAGACAGTAAAAAAGGTTTACGCAGGGTCTTAATCTAAAAAGAATCCTTAAGACGGGTCCCTACTGCACGTCTGCGCCTGTGTCTTGGTTGTGTCATCTCCTGGACGGGCGCCGCATGACGTTCATCTATAAAAAAGAGGAACTTATTTAAAAATGGGTCGTGTCGGACAAAGGTTTGAAATAAACAATGTATAAAGTAAAATATATAAAATTGAGCTTTATTGTCTCTGCATGTAGCCCCTAGTGCAGGGGTATATGGCCAATAGGCCTGCATCAATGGTGATTTTTGCGCCGAACTCGTCTATCCGTGTTCGTGGTCTTTAGTGACCTATTTCGAAGTTTTTTTTGGCCATTGAGACCATTTTACTGTGAGGCTGTGAAAGCAGCCGCACAGTCCTCCGCTTGGGGGAGGCGCATTTCAGTGCTTCCCCTTCAAAGAGATGATGCCCCGTGGACCGGGCATCTTAAGCGTGAGAGATGCATAATGCGGTATTGCGTTAAAGCGGGCGAAAGCTTCGCGTCCTAGTAGTGCTTGATAGCGACTTGAGAACGGGACGACATGGAAGGTCAGCTTTTCGCGGCAGAAGTTATCGGTAGAACCGAATATAACTTCGAGTCGGAGAAAACCCATGCAATGGGTGTCCGGACCAGGTGTTACCCCTTGAAAGGAGGTTTTGCTATGGCGGATTCTCGCTGGGTCTATCCCCATGTGACGGATTGTGTCCTGATACATCAGGTTTAGTCCGCTGCCGCCGTCCATAAGGACATTTGAAAATTGGATTCCGCCGATTATTGGATCGAGTATCAAGGCAGTCCAGCCTGCGTTCCTGATGCTTTTCGAATAATCCAGCTAATCGAAGATGATTGGTTTTGACAACCAGTGGCAGGATCCCTTGGGTATATGTCGGGTGGTGCGTGCCTTTATGGGCGCGGCACGTTTTGTTATGTGAAGTAAGTTCACTGATTTTACTTCTTGTGGGAAGTTCTTTTGTTTCCTGGTGCTCTGCTTTTGGGGTTCGTCCTCGTCTTCGCTTGGTGTGTCGAGCCCCTTGTGTTCGGCATTGAGTCTGCCGGACTGTTTGAAAACCCAACAATCTCTATGGGTATGGTTAGCAGGCTTCCTGGGAGTACTGTGTATCTGACATATCCTGTCCAGGATTTTATTTAAGTTGGATGGATCATCCCTGTTATCCTGGAGGGGTGGTTTTGTCTGATTTGGTCGTGAGCCTTTGAATCCGGCATTAACTGCCGTGCTCTTCGGACTTTTTTCCTTAATTCGGCAACGGTCCTTGTTGCGTCGTGGTTTTCCATTTCCATCCCTAGTTTCGGATGTACTTGGGTCGCTGGGGCTGCACCTTGCCAACCAACTGTCCTCTCCTGCACAAAAGCGGGTCATGAGGCTTGTTAGTGCGGCCATTGTTCTTGGCTTTTCTTGGCCGAGGTGTCTGGCGAGCCATTCGTCTTGGACGTTATGCCTGAAAGCTGCTAAAGCTTCGGCGTTCGGACAGTTGACTATCTGATTCTTTTTAGTGAGGAATCTATTCCAGAACTACCGAGCTGATTCTCCGGGCTGTTGAGTTATGTGACTAAGATCGTCTGCATCCGGGGGGCGGACATAGGTCCCTTGAAAATTTTCTCGGAAAGCATCCTCGAGCTCTTCCCAGCTTCCAATTGTGTTTTAAGGAAGGCTTTTAAGCCAGTGTCGGGCTGGCCCTTTAAGCTTAAGGGGTAAATATTTGATGGCATGGAGATAGTCTCCTCTGGCCATATGTATGTGGAGGATATAGTCCTTGATCCAGACTCCAGGGTCTGTTGTTCCATCGTATGCCTCTATGTTGACGGGTTTGAATCCCTCTGGGAATTCATAGTCCAGAACCTCATCGGTGAAACATAGGGGGTGTGCGGCGCCCCTGTATCTGGGGGTGCCGGATTCTGATGATGGCTTTATTGCATTGCTTACGAGAGCTTGCTTTCTTGGCCCATAAATGGACCTCACTGGGCCGTGATGCGAATCCTTAGGTGGATCGCATGCCGTTTTAAGTGCGGCGCCGCTTGCCGCTTTATGGGGTCGTCTATCCGACCGTGTGGCTTTCTTATTTTTTGAATGTGAGGGCTCTAGAGCCTCTTCGTCGAATTCGGGCAGCAGCCTTCTTTTCGGATAGCTTTTAGTGCGGCGACCGTCGCCGTATTTATCTACGGTATTGATTACTTTGCTCCATCTAATCCGGAGTGCGTCTTCCGCTGTTTTTAGCTTCCGCTTTTGCTTTTTCAGGCTTCGTGCTGTTGCAATGAGCCTCTTGTGGAGATTCTTCTTCTTTGTGGGTCTATCCGGCGTAAGGTCGTCCAGAATGCCATTTTCGCCGGGGGAGGGATGTTCGGTTTCTTTATCCGTGTTGCCCTGTTCGGACGGTTGCTCTAAGGCCTGCTCGTCGTCTACCGGTTCATCCTGCTCTATGGCTGGGTCTTTATTGAGGCGGGGCTTGGGTCGGCGTTTACGCTGACGCTTTGATTGCTTTTCGGGGGGTCGATCTCCCGTTCCATCCCCTTTTTCCTCGTTGTCGCTTCCTCTAGGGGTATCCACCATGTACACATCGTGAGATGAGGTGGCTGTCCAATGCCCTATGGGCGTTGGTTCGTCGTTATCTCCTGCGTCGTCATCCATGCTGTCAATGCCTGTGGAGTTGAAGTTGAGCACGTCGTTTAAACTGTTGACAGTGGCTACAAAGTGGGTGGTGGGTGGGCTTTGAATTTTTTTCATCGTCCGTATCCCATCCTCGCTGACCGTAATCCGGCCAGGGCTCTCCTGATAAAGAGAGAGACTTGAGAGAGTTCAGGATATCGCCAAAAGGCGAGTGCTGAAAGATGTCCGCGGCGGTGAACTCCATTATCGGCGCCCAATTGGACTCGATCGGTAGGGGCGCGGGGGGTTCGGAGTCCAGAGAGGAGTCCGGATCCTCAGAGTCATGAGTCACGCGGAGTGCGGGGCTGGCGTTCGGCTCGATCGCCCTTGAGATCGCAGCCCCCGAGGTGACGTCCAACTGCTCATCCTCGATTGGCGCAGTGGGCTCCGAATTAAGGGTCGGAGCCAGTGCGGCCTCCAAGGCACTGTTCGGCTACAGAGCTAGATCATGCCCATCGAAACAGTGCGGCGTGCTTGGCTGTGGCTCAAATCCGTCAAAGATCAAATCTCCATGGATGTCCGCCATGTAGTTTAGGCTTCCGAACCTGACCTGATGGCCAGGGGCGTAGCTTTCGATCTGCTCCAGGTGACCAAATGAATTGGCCCGCAGGGCGAAGCCGCCGAAGACGAAGATTTGTCCGGGGAGAAAAGTCTCACCCTGGACCTCATCATTACTGATGATCAAAGGAGCCATCGAGCCTAAAGGCGATGACACAGAGGAACTCTCAATGAAAGCACCAATGTCGGTGTCAAAACCGGCGGATCTCGGTAGGGGGTCCCGAACTGTGCGTCAAGGCCGGATGGTAACAGGAGACAAGGGACATGATGTTTTTACCCAGGTTCGGGCCCTCTCGATGAAGGTAATACCCTACTCCTGCTTGATTAATATTGATGATATGGGTAGTACAAGAGTAGATCTACCACGAGATCAAGGAGGCTAAACCCTAGAAGCTAGCCTATGGTATGATTGTGTATGGAGTTGATTGTCCTACGGACTACAACCCTCCGGTTTATATAGACACCGGATAGGGTTAGGGTTACACAGAGTCGGTTACAAGGGTAGGAGATCTTGAATATCCGCATCGCCAAGCTTGCCTTCCACGCCAAGGAAAGTCCCATCCGTACACGAGATGAAGTCTTCAATCTTGTATCTTCATAGTCCAGGAGTCCGGCGAAGGTATAGTCCGGCTACCAGAACACCCCTAATCCAGGACTCCCTCAACCCCCCTCTAGTCGATAACTAGCACTTTCAAGTTAACCTACTCCTTTTAGTCTGCATGAAGGTACAAATCTTTTAACTGAATTTTAACAGTTTGGCAATGTTTTCACTAAATTTTGGCCTTAAGTACAGTTACAAAATCTGACCGTTTGAGTACAATTTGGACTACTATTTTCTGGAGTGAACTGAACTGCCTTTGGAAGCAAAAGGCATCAGAAACACAGAGAAACAAAGCCATTTTACAAAAGTTGCTTTCATAACTTTCGAACAGTACTCCAAACTGGCAGTAACAAACTGAATTTTGTACTCCAAACTTTCATAATTTGTGGAGTACTCCAAACAGGAGTAATTCCAGCAGTACCAAATAGTTCTCCAAATTTGCATATGTTTAGTGACTGCATATGTTCAGTGACTTAAAAATTTGACAGTTAGAAAAGTACAGTGATTGCGTATGTTCAAAATTGGATGATCTGCTCTAGTTCCATAATGCTAGCAATAATTGATCTAGACAAACATTCAATTTCATAGATGACTATCAGTTTCACTGTGACTATTAATTTCACTATAATTGATCTGCTTCCGTACGTACCCAGACATCAACAGAGGTGGGGGCTCTGGAGGAAGCCAAGGTCGGCGCTCAGGCAAACAGTAGCAGAGGCGGAGGCTCAATGCTGCATTGCTTGTACTGTCAAAAAGGTTTAGGCTCAATGCGACATTGCTGAAAATTGATAGTAAATTTTAACAGTTTGGAGTACAGATTAACTAAAACCGGACAATTTTAATTGAATTTTACCTTCTTCCTTCCTTAGGAACCGAGCTCTGGCGACAACACAAGGAGCAGGCCAGAGGAGCACAAGAAATGTATGTGAGATTAAAGAAAAGATAATCATGTATATTGAAAATACGAACCATGTATTGTCGGATCACGGGTTCTGGCAAAAACCCTTAAGGTTCGAACTTTGGGGTGCGCGTGAAGATCTCTCTCCCCCTAGCTCACGCTCTCACCGCAATCTCAAAGCTCGGCCCGCCGAACCCGAAAAACAAGGGACACAAGAGTGTATACTGGTTCGGGCCACCGATGTGGTGTAATACCCTACTCCAGTATGGTGTGGTGGATTGCCTTGTAGGCTGGGGATGAACAAGTACAAGGGAAGAACAGCCTCCTGAGGAGAGGTGTTCTTAAGCTCGGTGAGCTTGCGTGTGTGAGGATGGAATGGATCCGATCCCAGATGAGTTGTGTCGGTGTCAAAACCGGCGGATCTCGGGTAGGGGGTCCAGAACTATGCGTCTAGCCGGATGGTAACAGGAGACGGGGGACATGATGTATTTACCCAGGTTTGGGCCCTCTCGATGGAGGTAAAACCCTACGCCTGCTTGATTGATCTTGATGATATGAGTATTACAAGAGTTGATCTACCACGAGATCGTAGAGGCTAAACCCTATAAGCTAGCCTATGGTATGATTATTCTTGGTCCTACGGACTAAACCCTCCGGTTTATATAGACACCGGAGGGGGCTAGGGTTACACAGAGTTGGTTACAAGGAAGGAGATCTACATATCCGTATTTCCAAGCTTGCCTTCCATGCCAAGGAGAGTCCCATCCGGACACGGGATGAAGTCTTCAATCTTGTATCTTCATTGTCCAACAATCCGACCAAAGGATATAGTCCGGCTGTCCGGATACCCCCTAATGCAGGACTCCCTCAGTAGCCCCTGAACTAGGCTTCAATGACAATGAGTCCGGCGCGCAAATTGTCTTCGGTATTGCAAGGCGGGTTCCTCCTCCGAATATTTCATAGAAGATTTTGAACACGAGGATCGTGTCCGGCTCTGCAAAACAAGTTCCACATACCGTCGTAGAGAGAATAATATTTCCACAAATCTAATCTGCTGACGTATTTTGCAGTGTGACATCACACCGCAGCCAGGTCATTTATTCATTTTTCATAACCAATCTCAGCGTGTATAGCGAGGCGGTTTCCTTGGCACGTCTTGTCGGAGCAGAGATCGTGTCCCCTTTATTACGGGATTCTCATCAACGCGGACGTGGGTAACCCAATCATGCCCGTAGGTATGACTCCTCGATTGTAGGCAAGTCCCAAACGGTCACGAGTAGGACACTTGGTATTCAACCTCTTTATAAAGAGACCAAGGCCTATTCTTTTTCCTTTTCGATCTTAATCGAATCCACCCCCGCCTCGAGTTCCAACACTCAAAGCTCAAGTTTAGGTGCTTCGGACCTCTGACTATGTCCGGATCCAACCTTCAAGGTCGGTGGATGCCTTCCTCCGTCACGGAGGAAGATGTGAAAAAGCTAAGGGAGGCTAGGTTTCTGACCGGCGAGATCCCGCACCGGCTGCCTGCTTGAGGGCAGGTCATTCCTACCCCCAAACCCGGCGAGAGCGTTGTGTTTGTGTCTCACTTCCTCCGAGGGCTAGGCTTCGCTCTAGATCCCTTCATGAGGGGGGCTCATGTTTTATTACGGGCTGGATTTCCACGATTTAGCTCCGGAATCTATCCTCCACATCTCATCGTTCATCCTCGTGTGTGAAGCTTTCCTCCGTATTACCCCTCACTTCTGACTGTGGCTCAAGACCTTCAAAGTGGAGCCGAAGATGATCGAGGGGCGGCACGCAGAGTGCGGAGGCGCCGTAATAAGCAAAAACGCCGATGCCCCATGGCCCGAGGGCTCTTTCCAGGAGGTGTCCAGCTTATGGCAATGAGAGTGGTTTTATATCACAGCTCCCAGGGGTACCAAGTGGGTGGCTCCACCTGTCTTTCGCTCGGGTTCCCCGCCACGACTAATGTCATGGGTCAACAAAGGGCTGGAATGGGGACCAGTAAAGGATGTGCCCACATTGCAGAGCCGCATCCGAGATCTCCTTGAGAGAGATATCAGTCTGGTCATGGTAATGCAAGTCATGTTAATTCACCGAGTTCTGCCCTGCAAACGTCGTCCCCTTCGCATGTGGGAGTTCAACCCGGAGGGACCGCGAGCTATTCAACACTTCCTCGGCATGACGCCCGAGGAGATGTACAAATTGTTCTTCGGACCACAAATAATGTGTCCGGACACCACTGAGGATGCAGGTCTGAGCTGCAATCGCCCGGATACCCAAGTAAGTAGCCCCGCATCCGAACACACGGTCTGTTTATTTATCGCAACGTCGCCCTAAAAAAGCTGCTCTTTGACCAGGATTGGATAGCGAAGGTGAAGTTGATCAGGTGTCCGGCCCCCCTCCCTGAGACCTCACTGAATCCCGTGCTAACCAGGATGCTGGAGATCGTGCCTTATCAAGCGCCCTCAGGGGAAGATAAAGGGGGGAACAAGGAGGCTGGCGCCTCCGCAAAGGAGGATAACCGGGGGAAGGAACTGAAACTTCCTCTCCCCAGGGAAGGAAGAGGACCGCCTCTGAGGACCCGGAGACAATGGTCTCCAAATGGGGGAAGAAATCTTTGCTAGAGGGTCCTGCCCTGGGGGATACCCCAGCCGCACTATGCCCTCAAGGGGATCAGCCCTCCATCGAGCTGTAAGTAAAAGGGAACTTTATGGTGGAAATATCATGCCTTACTTCTGAGGAAAATAACCGAAATATTCCTCTTGCAGTTCGGATCATAGCTCATCTCGACAGAGTTCATCTTTTGGAGATCTTCTTCCGAAGATGATGGAAAGTGAGACGCCTCCCCCTACCATCATGTCTCGTGAGGCGGGCGACCCCAAAGTGTTGTCGCGGAGGGTTTCTCCTGATCCAGTAGGGCCAGAGGATGACTTTTTGGCTGCCCGAAGTCCTCAGTATCCGGCTTTTGAAGAGAGCAATCGGAAGAGTCCGGCACCGCCTGGTGTGCGGCCGGACGTACTGGAGGATCTGCTAAAGCAAGCGGCTATCTCAGAAGAGCACCGCACGTTTATGGGTACGGTGATTGAAAGGATTTCGTCCGGTGAAAGACTCTGGGTGCTGTCGAAGACAACGGCGCACAGAGGATCATAGTCCCAGGAATAATTGTGCTGCCTTAATATGCAGATGGCGGAGGGTCCGGTGGCCAGCCGTACTAATGAGTTTGCCGATCTAAAGCGGCAGCTTGATGTGGCAGACACCGACATCGTACTTGTCAACAAGTTGCTTGACGAGGCATAGGGTATGTGATTTCTCCGGTGACACATGGTAAGAGGAGCATGATGCCAGTATCTATAACATGTTTTTGAATGCAGATGGAGCTGCGGCCGTGGAGAACCTTCGGGCGGAACTTGCCCGAGCCAAAGAACAAGCCAGGAAAAGTGATGCGGCTGTCCTGAAGGCAGTCGAGGAGCTGAAAGCCGAACAGGCTGCTCACTGCCAAAGCAAGGAAGAAATAGCCAGGATGGCTGTGGGATTGAAGAATGCCGCTGGCCGTTACGAGCTTCTAAAAAATGAAGATCGAGCGAAGATGACAGACCTGGAGAAGGCCACGGTGGCGGCCAAAGACACCTGCTCCGCAATGAGAGCGATGGAGGAGCTGTGTCAAGCCGGAGATATCGCGGCTGGGAAGCCCTTTATGCTGCGGATGAAGTTCGGAGATCCTAAGTATGCCCCTTGTATGCTCCGGCTGTGGAGTTTTGCGGACGCGTATCTGGACTCAGCAGCGAGTGCTACCGATGCGGCCGAATACTTCCGAGATAAAAAAGATCGCGAAGTGGAAAAGCTATTCTGGTCACAATTTAACGTTCCAGAGCGTCCGCTTCCATTGACTGATCGGTTGGCCGAATGGGCCGAGCTTAATAGATTGTCCGTACTTGCCATGAGGTCTGTTATGGATCATCTATGGCCGGAAGGGCCAAAGCCGAACAGTTAGTTTAGTTTGGTGCAGCAGTTCCTTGGTGCAGTGCCACGCATCAACGCGATGAAGAGGTCAGCGTGCGTAGAGGGTGCGCGGATGGCCCTTGCCCGTGTCAAGACATACTGGGCAGAGATGGAGGCCACCGGCATTGCAGCCCAAGATTCAGACGAGAGCCGAGTACCTGCCAAGCACTACTTTCGAGAAGTTCTTGAGGGTGCTCGTTCAATAGAAGTGCAGTGCTCGAAGAATATTATGCTCTAATGACATGTATTCCTATCGAAAAACGATGTTTTACTGAATTGTAAAGACTATTTTATACTTTTGCCCGAAAGAATTATAATACCTCCTGTGCGGCTGTTTATGTATATATGTATATAACCTGAAAGATGGCAGTCGTCGGCTTCAGCCCCCACGCATATAATGCGGGGGTATTCACAGAAGACGCACGTTCACACTTGATCCAACGTCTTGGTCCATTAAGGAGGTGATGGCACAGAGAACTAGGCAATCGGACTATAATGCTTTAACGCTTTCACTTAGCCAGAGGAGTTCGACAGTGGGGCTACTATATAGCCCCTGGTGCCTCCGCGCTTGTCCGAATTTAGGGTGCGTACATGCCTGGCCGGGAAACGACCCTTCGTTAAGGCAGAGGAATCCCGAAGATTCTGCTAGGTCATCGAGTGGTTGACCAGTCTCACGCTATATCATGACACTCAGTTTTCGGCTTTCTCTACTGAGGTGCTCGTCCGGATGAACCAGGGCACAATCGCAGTAGTTCTCCTGGTGCCGCCTTAGCCGATAGAGCGGAACGTAAGGCAGCAAAACACAGGAGCCGGGCAAACCCAACATTTGACCAAAGACATGATTCGGAGCTGATGCATATAAGGCCAAACTCGCGAGGCCGAACACTCCCTAAGGTATTCAGTCTTTATGATGTAAACCGGGCTAAACAATGCCCTTTGTAATAAGCCCCTAGTGTCCAGGTACGTGCAATATTCTAACGTGGCCACAAGCCAATAACGTCAGCATCCTGCTCGGTTGTACGGAGAATCCGGGGGATGTGTATCAACAAGAGACAGTAAAAAAAGGTTTACGCAGGGTCTTAATCTAAAAAGAAGCCTTGGAACGGGTCCCTGCTGCACGTCTGCGTCTGTGTCTCCGTTGTGCCGTATCCTGGACGGGTGTAGCACGATGGTCATCTGTAAAAGAGAGGAACTTAGTTGAAAAGTTGTCGTGCAAAAGGTATGTTATACTAAATAAACCATGTACAGTTCAAGATGAGTAAAGTTGAGCCGAATTGTCACTTGTTTACACGCGTTGAGCCCCTTGTATTGTTATAGGGGTATAGCCATCAAACCTGTACCAATTATATGTAACTACGCCGGACTCGTCTAACCGTGTCCGTAGTCTTAACGACCGGTCATCTACTCTGGTTGGTGAGGTCGTCTAGTGTGCGGCTGCCAGGGCGGCCGCACGATCTTCCGCACGCAAGGAACGCTCAATTTTTTCCATTTACTGTAATGATGCCATGTGGACCGGGCATCTTAAGCGTGAGAGAAGCGTAATGCGGTATTGTGTTAAAGCGAGCGAAAGCTTCGCGTCCGAGTAGTGCTTGATAGCCACTTTGGAACAGAGCGATTTGGAAGGTTAGCTTTTCGCTTCGGAAGTTGTCGGGAAAGCCGAATACAACCTCTAGAGACAGAGAGCCCGTGCAGTGAGCTTCTGTGCCTCGCGTTACTCCTTTAAAGGTAGTATTGCTATGGCTGACTTTCGTTGGGTCTATCCCCATTTTGCGGACTGTGTCCTGATATATCAGGTTTAAACCACTGCCGCCGTCCTTCAGGACTCGTGTGAAATGGTATCCGTCAATTATCGGGTCTAACACCAAGGCAGCCAATCCTGCCTGCCGGATACTTGCCGAGTAATCCCTACGGTCAAAAGTGATCGGTTGGGATGACCAGTGGCTGAACTCTGTGGTGATAGGTCCTGGGCCATGTGTCTTTGGGCGTGCCGCTTTGTTTCTCCCCTTCATCACGTGTAACACGTTTACTGTTTTGACTTCTGGTGGGAATTTTTTCTGTTCCCCAGTGCTTTGCTGGCGAGGCTCGTCCTCGTCTTCGCTTGGTGTATCCAGCCCCTTGTGTTTGGCGTTTAGCTTGCCGGACTGCTTGAAGACCCAACATTCTCTATGGGTATGATTTGCAGGTTTATCAGGGGTGCTGTGGATCTAACATAGTTTGTCCAAAATCTTGTTTAGGCTGGACAATTCGTCTCTGTTGCTTTTGGAGGGCAACTTTCGTTGACCTTGCTGAGAGTTGTTGAACCAGCATTTACCGTCGTACTATTCGGGCTGTCTTCTTTATTCCGGCGCTTGTTTTTGTTGCGTCGTGGCTTCCCATTTCCGTCCCTGACTTCGGATGTGCTTGGGTCGCTGGTGCTACTTCGGGCTAACCAGCTGTCCTCGCCCGCGCAAAAGCGGGTCATGAGGCTTGTTAAGGCTGCCATTGTTCTCGGCTTTTCTTGACCGAGGTGTCTGGCCAGCCATTCGTCTCGGACGCTGTGCTTGAAAGTTGCTAAGGCTTCGGCATTCGGACAGTCGACTATTTGGTTCTTTTTAGTGAGTAACATGTTCCAAAGCTTTCGGGCTGACTCTCCGGGCAGTTGAGTTATATGACTTAAATCGTCTGCATGGGGTGGTCGGACATAGGTCCCTTGAAAATTTGCCCGAAAAGCATCCTCGAGCTCTTGCCAACTTCCAATGGAGTTTTCGGGGAGGCTTTTAAGCCAGTGTCGAGCTGGCCCTTTGAGCTTGAGGGGTAAGTACTTGATGGCATGGAGATCGTCTCCTTGAGCCATGTGGATATGGAGGATGTAGTCCTCAATCCATACCCCAGGGTCTGTCGTTCTGTCATACGCCTCTATGTTTACGGGTTTGAATCCCTCTGGAAATCCATGGTCCAGCAACTCATCGGTAAAACATAGGGGGTGTGCGGCACCCCTGTATTTGGGTGTACCGTGGTGTTCGGATTTTTGTTGCGTTGCATTGTGCGCTAGGGCGCGCTTTCTTGGTTCATAGATGGATCTGGTTGTGCCGGCCTTTTGATGCGAGTCCTCACGTGGATCGCGCACTGGTTTGTGTGCGGCGTCATTTGCCGCTCTATGGTGGCCACGAGGTCGTCTATCCGACCGGATGGCTGTTTTGTTTTTCGATTGCGGGGGCTCTAAGGCCTCATCATCGAATTCATGCAGCAGCTATCGCTTCGGGTAGCTCTTTGTGTGGCGACTGCCGCCGTACTTTTCTGCGGTATTGAGTACTTTACTCCATCTAATTCTGAGTGTATCTTGTGCAGCCCTGAGCTTTTGCTTCTGCTTTTTCAGACTCCTCGCAGTGGCGACAAGCCTTTGATGGAGATTCTGTTGCTCCAGGTGCTTGTCCAGTGTGATGTCATCCGGACTGTTATCTTCGCCGGAGATGGGTTGTTTGGTTTGATTCTCCATGTTGTCGTGGTCGGACGGCAGTTCCATGCCATGTTCGTCGTCCGCTGGCTCACCCTGCTCTATTGCTGGGTCTATATGATCGTTGTTTCTGTCGACGCGGGATTTGGAGCGGCACTTACGCCACCGCTTGGATTGCTTCTCGAGGGAACGATCCTTCGCTGCGTCCTTCCGTTCCTCGTCGTCGTTTTCTTTGGGTGTGTCCACCATGTATACATCATATGATGAAGTGGGTGTCCAGTGCCCTGTAGGCAGTGGTTCCTGTTCGTCTCCTGCATCGTCGTCCATGCTGTCAATGTCTTTGGAGTCGAAGTCAAGCATGTCGGTCAAATCATCGACAGTGGCTACTAAGTCGGTGGTGGGTGGGCGGCGAATTTCTTCGTCATCCGCATCCCAATCCGGCCGGACATAGTTCGGCCAGGACTCTCCTGACAAGGAGAGAGACCTTAATGAGTTCAGTACGTCGCCGAAGGGCGAGTGCTGAAAGATATCCGCGGAGGTGAACTCCATGATCGGCGCCCAGTCGGATTCAATAGGAACGGGCGCAGCCGGTTCGGAGTCCATGGCCGGGGAAGAATCCGGCAGTTTGGCATCACGGCTCTCGTGAAGGGTAAGGTCGGTATTTGGCTCGATCGCCACTAAGAATGCAGCCTCTGTGGCGGGGTCTATCCACCCGTCCATGGATGGCACAATTGGCTCCGAATTGAGGGTCGGAGCGGTTGCCGGTGCGATCTCCTAAACACTGTCCGGTGGCAGAGCTAAATCATGCTCATCGTGACCGTAGAGCGCACTCGGCAGGGGCTCGAATCCATCGAAGATCAAGTCTCCGTGGATGTCGGACGTGTAGTTTAAGCTTCCAAACCTGACCTGGTGGCCAGGGGCGTAACTCTCGATCTGCTCCAGATGGCCAAGCGAGTTGGCCCGCAGTGCGAACCTGCCGAAAACAAAAATCTGTCCGAGGAGAAAAGTCTCACCCTGGACTGCATCGCTATCGATGATCGAAGGAGCCATCAAGCCTAAAGACGACGACACAGAGGAACTCTCAATGAAAGCACCAATGTCGGTGTCAAAACCGGCGGATCTCGGGTAGGGGGTCCCGAACTGTGCGTCTAGGCGGATGGTGACAGGAGACGGGGGACACGATGTTTTTACCCAGGTTCGGGCCCTCTCGATGGAGGTAAAACCCTACTCCTGCTTGATTGATCTTGATGATATGAGTATTACAAGAGTTGATCTACCACGAGATCGTAGAGGCTAAACTCTAGAAGCAAGCCTATGGTATGATTGTTCTTGGTCCTACGGACTAAACCCTCTGGTTTATATAGACACCGGAGGGGGCTAGGGTTACATAGAGTTGGTTACAAGGAAGGAGATCTACATATCCGTATTGCCAAGCTTGCCTTCCACACCAAGGAGAGTCCCATCCGGACACGGGACGAAGTCTTCAATCTTGTATCTTCATAGTCCAACAATCCGGCCAAAGGATATAGTCCGGCTGTCCGGATACCCCCTAATCCAGGACTCCCTCAAGTTGCCTCCTACGGTGGTGGCTAGTCCTATTTATAGAGGCCCGGGTCCTCTTCCCAAATATCAGGCAGGAAGGGATCCCACAACAGCCAATTTGAAGGGGGGCAGCTAGTATAAGCTATCCTGACAAAAGATGGTCTTCGCCTGCCAAAGGCTCTGGTGGTGACGCCGTCGTGGGCTCCGTGATGACCTCCGTCCTGCCGTCCTGCTGGTCTTGGTCTCGTTGCACCGATATGGAAACCTTTGTCGGATGCCTCGGGACCCCTCGCCTGCGCCTGCTCCTTTAGCACCAAAGAGGAAACGAGTACTCTGCGCCCGCCTGGCCTTGGTCGTCATGGCTCACGTCACGGGAACCTCACGAGGTGCCCCTTTCCTTGATCTCTCCGCTCCACGCGAGCCAGCCTAGTGAGGCCGCCCCTGAGGAGGTCTTGCGTTGTCCGCCTCGCGAGGCTCGGCCCCTCGCGAGGGTCTTGAGCGTTTGCTGGTGAAGATGGGCCGTACAGGGCCGCTGGTGGAGCCACGCTGCAGGCCACAGGCAGGCAAGCCTGGGGACCCCCGTTCCTAGAATGCCGACAGTAGCCCCCGGGCCCAAGGCGCACTCGGACTTGGCTTCGAGGCGAAGCCAAGGGGTAAGTGCGAAGCGCCGCAGGCCCCAACCGCCTGCGGCCTTGATTGATGCGTGGCAACTGACGGGACTTGGGCGTCCCCGCTTCCCCATGTAGCCTTGATATCCGCCTAGCTAGGCGGCCACCACGACCTGCACAGTTGCTCCTTCGTTGCTGGCGACGCACTCCGGAAGAGGAAGGGATCTCCAAGCTGCGGCGGTGATGCCTTCCGGCCATTGAAATAGAGGAAGTATATCGCCATAGACGAGTGAGTACCTTATCTTTGTAGTTTCTCGAGTGCTACTTCCCCTCGTGAGCATGATTCCTCAGGGTCCCTTCTGCTAAGGCGGCGAAATCTCCCGAGAAGCAGCCTTCTCCTACCTCGAGTCCTCTGCTGATCCTGAGCACCTCTAGCCGGCCTGCCACACTCAGTGCAAGGTCGGCCGGAGAGGTGCATGCGCCGGCCTGGCATCTTGACCCCGCGTTCTTGCCATTCCCCCTTTGCGGTCCTGCTTGGGGTGCTGAAGGTGTGCCAAGGGCTCCTCCTCTGGTTATTGACCGCGGCTGGGTGACCTCGGCCCTGGCGTCTTCTTCACGCAACGAACCTCCGCCCTTCCGAGCCTCTGTTGAGACTCGAAGGACGACTAGAAAGGGGACGACCTCCAGCCCCCTGCCGGGGGGAGGTGTGCCTCTTCGGATTTCTTCAGCGACTTCCGGCGCGGAGGACGGGCCTGGTCGTTCGCTCGAGCAGGCGCGCAAGAGGGGCGCTGTCCGTCATGAGCTTTTCCGGGAGACGATGGGTGCGCTGAGTCGGCTTGGGGAGGAGCTTGTGGATGTTGACGCCGCCTTGAGACCGAGGGCCTTCGGCTGGTGGACGAGTGGCGTCAACTGAAGGTGGCCATCAACCTCTGGTGCCTCCAGCACGAGCACGCCAACGCGAAGGCCGAAGCATCCCACGCAACCTCGCGCGAGGACAGCGCCCGAGCCTTGGAGGAGGCCAGGGAGGCAGATCACCGCCGCGAGGTTGCCGAAAAGCGCTGGCAGGAGCTCCAGGCCCTGAATGCCTCCCTGGAGCAGCAAGTGGAGGCACGTAGGGCTGCCTTGGCGTCGATGAAGGGGGCGCCGTCCGACGAGGAGGAGATCTTGAGGCGCGAGGAAGCGCTGATGCTGGAGGCCACGGAGCGCAGCCTCGAGCTTGAGCGATTGGAGACGAGGGAGCGTCAAGTTGCCCAAGCAGGAGATGCTGCCAGCGCGCGCGAGGCGAGGACCCAGGAAGAAGTTGATCGCAGGGTAACCGAGGCTCGCGCTGATCTTGCCAATGTGTACGAACTGAAGCTGAAGTTCACGGAAGCTGAAGCTGAGGGAAGGACCGCTGCCCTCAGGTTGAGGTTGGCTGGGGCGGAGCAGCGCGAGAACGCCGCCGCGGCTGCCTTGATCTCCATGCAGGCCGAGTTGGCCTCCTCCCAAGCTGAGCTGCTCCCGCTTCAGCAGCGGGTTACATTGCCAAGTCCATCACGCAGCAGAGCAGGGAGGAGGCGATCCGCCGACAAACGTTGCAGCGCGAGCATGCCCCATGCTCCGGGACCTCAAGACGAGGGCCAACCTGGCGCTCGGTGCCATCTGCGACGAGCACGCCCCTCATCCCCACACCGAGGACTATGTCGGCCATCTTCGCTTCTTCACAGATGTCGTGACGCGCCTGGAGGACTGGGCCGAGAGGGCTCACGAGCTTGTCAAGGAAAAGAGCCGGGGCCTCCTTGGACGCGCGTTCTCCCGCATCTTTAGACATCTTCAGAATGTCGATCCCAACTTTGACTTCGACGCTGCCATCGCCCACGTGTCCGGAGTTATCCGGGACAACCTGGCACGCTGGGTGGATGATAACATGGATGCTCTGGCCAGAGCCTTCGCTACCGAAGACGACAAGGCCGTGGTCGTGGCGGACGAAGGTGGTGTGGTTGATGATGGTGAAGACGACTCTAGCAAAAGCGCCGGCAGCGCGCATGAGAGCGACTCGGATGACATTGCGAGCGACATGTCCGACTAAGCTCGCACCCCTCTGTTTTCACCCTGCACGCAAAGACTTGGAGATGGCCCCGTGGGGTGTGAGAGTGTTTTGATGGGGAGATCCCCCTATGTGTATAAATTGGTGTTCTTCTCTTCTCTTCCCGTCTTAAAGCCGAACTTGGGACGTGCTTCCGCGAGTTGGCGGGCTCCTGAGCAGGGTCGCCACCGCGACTCATCCTGACCTACCTGATCTTGTGTTGGTTGCAGGGCAGTTGGCACGCCCTTCTCCTGAGATAAACCGCTAGGGGTCCGCGGCCCTGAGCCTCCTGAGCAGCATGCGGCCCTACTGCGGGGAGCTTGGCCAGGGGCGTCCTGCTGACCGCGGCAGGATGCGTACTCAGCAATTTTGCGGTGCATACACTCTTGCCCCAAGGGGGGACCTGCTGAGGTGGAGTAGACCTGCCTGGTGGGATCGACCGTCCAGCCCCCGAGCCGGAGGGCCTGAGGCGCAAGCCTTAAAAACAAGGTGCATGACCAGAAAGCGATAGAACCAGCAGAAATCAAAGGAAAACTCCCCCCACTATTTGCAACGAGAAAGACTTCAAATTCAAGCCGAAAGGGTGACAAACCAGGTTACAAAGAAAATGGGAGAGGAAAGCAAATAGCCGCGTCCGGCGCCTAGCTAGTCTTCTTGTCTTCCACCAGCGCGGAGCTAAGTGCTACCACTGGGACGTGGGCGGGAGCCCCCGAGGCCCAAGGGCGGCACTCGAAGACTCCGGGGCGTGTACAACCCCACTCATTATTACGTGAGAGTTTCACGAGTGGAGACCTTCACAGGCGTGAGCCTTACTTCATATCGCCTGAAGAGGGCCCCGCCTTGCACCACCCCCGACCACTATTGGGGCGTCCGGAAACCAGGACGAGACCAAGGGGCAAGGGGGACGCCAGTGGTGCCCCCGGTGACCATGGGCCCTCTGCCGGGGGGAAGGGCTCGCCAGCGCTTCGCCGGTAGAGGACCTACCTCCGTCCGGCGCCTTGCTCTGCACGGCATGCGGGAGGCCGTGGCTCCAAGCCCCCCATGCACAGCCCCCAGCGCTCTGCTCCGGTCGGGGACAGAACCGCCGCCCTTGGGTCCTCGACCACCGTCATGGCCTGGTCCACTTGCAACCCATGGTTAGTGCACGCCTGCTCCTGCGATACCTGATGTACCCCGTCGTTGTCACTGAAGGGATCGGCGGAGCCTTCAGGCGACTCATGGAAAACTCCTGCTTCCAGCGTTCCGCCGTCCCATGCCGGCCCAAGGAGTGTATTGGGGCCCTCCCCGAGCTTGTACTCCAGGTTCACCATGCGGGGCACGTAGGCATCGACGGCTGCCCCCCGGGGGGCCACCGCCTGAGTGCAGCGCGTCTTGAGCTCCTGGCCGTGGCTCTAGGCCCTGGCGGCCGCTGGGTCGCACTCCAGCATGGCTTCATGGTAGGCCATCAGCGCTTGCCTCGGCCTGTGACAAAGTTGCTGCAGTAGGATAGGCGGCGCCGGTGCCCATGCTGGTGTCTCTGAAAGTGCAACTATCCCTGGGTGGTTTTGGTAATTCATAACAACATATAGCTCATTGAGCTAATGCTATTCCAAGATGATTATTTCAGGAAAGCTAAATGATTGGCATGGCATGGATGTGAAAGTGGAACCCTCAAAATGCTAAGGACAAAGGATTGGCTCAAGCTCAAAAGCTCAAGACTCTTCATTTTATATTTTAGTGATCCAAGATCACATTGAGTCTTTAGGAAAAGCCAATACTATTAAGGAGGTATGAGGTGTTGCTTAATGAGCCTCTTGCTTCATGTGCTTAGTGATATGCTCCAAAACCCTCAACTACTTTCCCATATCCACATATGACCTAAACCCTAAGCCAAACTCGGTCCTACCGATTCTTCCTATCCGGCGCCACCGAGTTTTACTTGTCATTAGCCACTGCCAAACCCTAGCAATTCGGTCCTACCGGTAGGGATCTCGGTCTCACCGAGATGGGGTTGCAAACTCTCTGTTTCCCTTTCGTAACTTTTCGGTCCCACCGAAAGAGCAAATCGGTCCCACCGAGATTGCAATGTAAACTCAGTGTTTCCCCTTTGTAACTTTTCGGTCTCACCGAGTTCCACTCGGTCTCACCGAAAGAGCAAATCGGTCCCACTGAGTTTGCCTGACCAACTCTCTGGTTAGCTAATTACCAAATTCGGTCTCACCGTGTTTGTGTAATCGGTCTCACCGAGATTACGTTATGCCCAAACCCTAACCATATCGGTCCTACCGAGTTGCATGTCAGTCCCACCGAAAATCACTAACGGTCACTAGGTTTACATTTTCGGTCCGACCGAGCTTATTGATTCGGTCCCATCGAGATTGGAAAACTGTGTAACGGTTGGATTTTGTGTGGAGGCTATATATACCCCTCCACCTTCTTCTCATTCGATGAGAGAGCCATTAGAACACACACACCATTCCAACTCATATGTTCTGAGAGAGAACCACCTACTCATGTGTTGAGACCAAGACATTCCATTCCTACCATATGAATCTTGATCTCTAGCCTTCCCAAGTTGCTTTCCACTCAAATCTTCTTTCCACCAAATCCAAATCCTATGAGAGAGAGTTGAGTGTTGGGGAGACTATCATTTGAAGCACAAGAGCAAGGAGTTCATTACCTACACACCATTTGTTACTTCTTGGAGAGTGGTGTCTCCTAGATTGGCTAGGTGTCACTTGGGAGCCTCCGACAAGATTGTGGAGTTGAACCAAGGAGTTTGTAAGGGCAAGGAGATCGCCTACTTCGTGAAGATCTACCACTAGTGAGGCAAGTCCTGTGTGGGCGATGGCCATGGTGGGATAGACAAGGTTGCTTCTTCGTGGACCCTTTGTGGGTGGTTGCTTCTTCGTGGACCCTTCGTGGGTGGAGTCCTGTGTGGACTCGTGCAACCGTTACCCTTGGGTGGAGCCCTTTGTGGACTCGCGCAACCGTTACCCTTCGTGGTTGAAGTCTCCATCAACGTGGATGTAGGATAGCACCACCTATCCGAACCACGGGAAAAACATCCGTGTCTCCAATAGCGTTTGAATTCTCCAAACCCTTCCCTTTACATTCTTGCAAGTTGCATGCTTTACTTTCCGCTGCCTATATACTCTTTGCATGCTTGCTTGAATTATGTGATGATTGCTTGACTTGTCCTAAAATAGCTAAAATCTGCCAAGAACTAAAATTGGGAAAAGGTTAAGTTTTTATTTGGTCAAGTAGTCTAATCACCCCCCCCCTTCTAGACATACTTTCTATCCTACAAGTGGTATCAGAGCTTTGGTCTCCATTTGCTTGATCTCCATAGCTTTTGGTAGTCATAGCCTTGGTTTCACAACCTAGGAGAGTATGGTGTCTAGCGAGGGAAGTTATCACCGTAGAGGTCCTTACTTTGATGGTACTAATTTTGCTAGTTGGAAGCATAAAATGAAAGTGCATATTCTTGGACATAACCCCGCCGTTTGGGCTATTGTGTGTGTTGGTTTACAAGGTGACTTCTTTGATGGGATAGAACCGAACCGTGAAGCTACCGCGGATGAGTTGAAGATGTTGCAATACAATGCTCAAGCTTGTGATATTCTCTTCAACGGATTGTGCCCCGAAGAATTCAACAAAATCAGCCGCCTTGAGAATGCAAAGGAAATTTGGGACAATTTGATTGATATGCACGAAGGTACCCACTCTGTCAAGGAATCCAAGTTGGATGTGCTTTAAAGCCAACTTGACAAGTTCAAGATGAAGTATGGTGAAGGTGTCGCCGAAATGTACTCTAGGCTTGCTCTCATCACAAATGAGATTGCCGGCTTAGGAAGTGAAGAGATGACCGATAGATTCATCATCAAGAAGATTCTAAGAGCCTTGGATGGAAAATATGATACCGTGTGCACATTGATCCAAATGATGCCCAATTACAAAGATCTCAAGCCAACAGAGGTGATTGGAAGAATTGTTGCTCATGAGATGTCACTTAAGGATAAAGAGGAACTTCACAACAAATCAAGTGGTGCCTATAAAGCCTCATGTGAAGCCCCTACATCATCAAGTGAGAAACAAGACTTCAATGAAGAATTGAGCTTAATGGTGAAGAACTTCAACAAGTTCTACAAGAGTAGAAGCAAAGATAGAAGCTCCAAGTCAAGGTCCTACAATGACAAAAGATCTTCTAGTCGAGAGCGAAACTGCTACAATTGTGGAAGACCCGGACACTATTCCAATGAGTGTACGGCTCCCTACAAGAGAAGAGAAGATTCTCCAAAAAGAAGAAGCAAAGGATCACCACCAAGACAGAGAAGGAGTAGAGATGATCGTTATGAACGAAGATACTCACGGAGAAGCAAGGATTTGGAAAGGAAGGAAAAATCATCAAGGAGCTACACAAGAAGAAGACATCAAGCTCATGTTGGTGAATGGGTATCCGGCTCCGACTCCGACAGCCACTCCGAGAGATGTTATCACTCCGACTCCGAAGATACTCAAGATGAAGGTGTTGCGGTCTAGCACTTGTGTCAACCAACTCCTACGACATATTTGACTCACCAAATGAAGGAATTGGAAGATGCTTCATGGCCAAAGGTCCTAAGGTAACACACCCCGAGTATGTTGATTTCAATAGTGATGAAGATGACTTGTTAGGTGATGATTCGCTTGTTAACAACTCTAGTGATGAATACTATGATGAAATGTCAATTAAACATGCTAATCAAGATAAAACGAATGACAATGATAAGGAGAAGATTGAGGCCCTAACTAAAGAACTAAAAACTCTTAAGTTAGCTCATGACACTATCTTCGAAGATCATCGAGAACTTTTAAGAGCTCATGAGAAATTACGCTTTGAAAAGCTCAATCTTGAGCAAGAGCATGAGTTCTTAAAGGCAATCAATGATGATCTCCGCAAGAAAAGTTCTTCTTACATTGCCAAACGTTTACTCTTATCCACTTACATGCCTCAAGTCAAGTCTAACAAGAAAGATTCTTCCTCTAGTAGTAACAATGATCATGCTAAATCCAATATTGTTGCTTCTAGTAGTTCTCTTGATTCCACTAATGATTCTCTTAGCCAAGTTACACTTGAGCAAGAAAATAGCTTATTGAAGGGAATTATAGAGAAAGGAGTGTACAAAAGCCTTGCCGGGAGTAAGCAATTCGAGGAAATTGTGCGCAAGCAAGGAATGCACCGGAAGAATCAAGGTGTTGGTTTTGAACGAAAGTTCAATGCCAATGGAGTTGAGTGGGAAGAAGATCAATACCCCAAGACAAAGTTTGTCCCTCAACAAGAGAAGTATGCTTATTTCAAGGGGACACAAGCTCAAGATGATCTTCCACCACAAGACTACAAGCAAAAAGGCAAGGACAAGCTTCAAGAGGAAATTGATGCATTTGAAGAAGCTCCAAAGACCTTAGTCAAGTGGATTCCCAAGACTACTTCAAGCTCCACTTCATAAAGTATGACTACAACTCCAAGGATTCCCATCAAGATTATGTGGATCCAAAAGAAGAAGAACTAGAGAGTTCTTGAGGGTGACTCCGCCAACATACTTCACTCTTATCATTTTGGCAAGAACAAGTGCAATCAACTTCCACATCGTGCACTAGTTCAAGGAGTCACAAACCCTCTTGTTGGTAAGACAAGGGACAAGGTAACCTAAAAGTTTTCATGGACATCATATTTTGTGTGCATCACTCTATGTCTATGGATATCCTTGCTTGTTCCTTGTGGGACTAACCCATGTAGGTATTGAAAGTGCAATTCACTCAAATGGATAGCTCCAAGAGATCTACATCAACATTGAGCATCCACATCTTCAATATCTACATGAAGTCATCATCGACATAACCCAAGGTTAGTTCATCCCTCTTAGGGGGGATATCACATCTAGGGGGAGCTTTACTCTAAGACTTGAGCTAAAGCAACTCTAAAGATGTGAACACAACAATGCTTTATGTAGAAGTGGTAACCCCACTTGAGCTTAAACGATGAGTATGACCTATTACCAAGTGTTCTCACTTGACTCCTAAGTCAATATACTCATATATAGATGACCTAGTCATCGCACATTGCTTGATAGATGCTAGAATTGGTTGTGCATGCCTTGCCACATATTTCATTTGCCATCTTATTGTGTGAGCATGCTGGTTGCATATTTTACTCATTCAGGACATCCCCTTGTTGTTTTGATTGTTTGGTTTTATCTTATTTTGCCAAGTGGATGGACAAGAATGCCTAAGAACCTCCTCTAGCTATCTATGCTTTTCTCGTCTCAAACTCTATTCATGCTGCATCATAAAATTTGATCAAGTCAGATTCGAACCACTCTGTGTGAGGAGCGCTCGGAGTCCCCGATTCGTCATAGACTTAAACTTCCAAAACCTCTTTATGATTCTTGGTCTGACCGATACTCCACTTTCGGTCCTACCGAGATCATTAAGTTGATCTAGGTTTTCGATCTCGGTGCAACCGATTTGAACCTTTCGATCACATCGAGTTTCAGTAACTGCACGCAGTTATGAATCTCGGTGCCACCGAGTTGTTCCACTCGGTCACACCTACAGGGTCGGGCTATATATAGTCACGGGCAAAATTTGGAAATTTCTCCGAACCCCTTCGCCGCGCGATAGCCTGCTCTGCCCTCGTGGTCTCCGGATCGTCTTCTCGCCGCCAGCAGCCTCCAGTCGCTGGTCTCTGTCGCCGTCAATGGGAATTCTGCCCCGCCGTTGCCGCCGTAGCAAGTCCCCGCCGAACTAGGGTATGGACTTGATCTTTGTGCTATTCCTCAATCTGATTCCTAGCACATTGTGATCATATTGATTCTAGCCACGTTTGATAAACTTCTATCCAGTCAAAACGCCCGTAGATTAGGTTTGATTCGAAAATTCTAGGTTTAGGTTTCCGCCGAAACCATCTCGGACCCACCGAGTTGAAAAACTCGGTCCCACCGATTTGGCTTATGCCATTGCACAAGTGAGACTCGGTCTGACCGAGAATTACTTATCGGTGTGACCGATTTTGGAACTCTGTGAAACCCTAGCAGTCTCGGTGCCACCGAACTGTGACTCGGTCCTACCGAGTTCACTAGTTTAGGTTCCAAAACTGCTTCGGTATCACCGAGTTTGAAAATCGGTAGATCCGAGATGATTTCAGTGGGAAACTAAAACTAAGTTTTTGGATCATTCTTTTTGCAAAAATCTCTGCATTTTGTGATGCTCATCCACTCTATCTCTTCTATAAACTATTCACAGGGTCAGCAGTCAGTTTGCAGCATGTCAGATCAAAGTGATAGCCAAAATATGTCAGAGCAGCAAGTGGTGATGAGTGAGGGCACTAGTCCCTCCAGTTCATCTGATGAAGGCAATAGGAGCACTCCTAGCAATTTGCCAAAGGCTGCCACGAGACAAAGGAAGAAGAGGACTTCAGATTCCGAAGATGAGGACTATGTGGCAGAGGAAGAGGCCACTTCCAAGAGAGTTGAGCCAGCTCAAGGCACTAAGCCAGGTCTGAAAATCAAAAGGCCAGCAGGCAGGCAGCCCATGTCAAAGGCAAGAGCCTCAACTGAGAAGCCCAATCCCCAAGAGCCAGTTGCAGCTGAGGGCAAGAAAAGAAAGGAAAGGGTGAAGAAGACTGTGGCCAGAGTACTTGGAAAAGCTTCCATCATGGAAGAGGAAGAGGAAGAAGAGGTAGCTGCACCAGCACCCAAGGCACCCAAGTTGATGGGTGATGCCATAAGGTCAGGGGCTACTGCATCTAAGCCCAAAGCTGCCTCCAAGCCAAAACCAAAGAGGAATACAAGGAGCATTCCTGCAGCTGAGAAGAACAAGGCCCCAGTGCCTGAGACTGTTGCTGAAGAAGAGGAAGAGAATGTCCTAAGGAAGCTAAAGCCCAAGATCCCAGACCACAATGATGCTCATCCTGTGGCTGAGGATATGAAGCTCAGGAGAGATTCGGGGCTAAGGAAATGGAGAGAAGCAGACCCATATGCTTCAAGGAGAAGGACTGTCGTGGACTACAGGTTTCACACCAAGGAGCAGCAGGATTTTTATGAGACAGTGCTGCTAGATAAGAAGCCCATTGTCTGTGATATGCGTTGGGTTGATTGGACATACATCAAGGACAATGAGGAACACTACCCAGGAGTATATGACAGCTTTAATGCTTGTGGAGTAGCTGACTTTGTTGGGCAGAAGCTCACAAAGTGGAACGAGGAACTGATCATGCAATTCTACTCCACGGCACACTTTTATCCAGATGGGAGGATCACATGGATGTCTGAGGGTACAAGGTACCAATCTACAGTGGCTGAGTGGGCACAGATCATAAATGCCCCAGAGGAGCAAGATGATGACTTGGATATCTATGCCAAGAAGAAGATGGACCATAACTCCATGTCCAATACGTACAAGGAAATTCCCAATGAAGCTCTTTTCACCTTCAAGTTTGGCTCTATGCATTACCTTCTGTCAGGACTGCCTACGATCAATTGGATACTAGGGCACACATTATTGCCTAAGTCTGGAGATCACAAGATGATCAGAGGCCATGCTATCAACTTGCTACATGTGTTTGATGTGCCTCAGAAGTTCAAGGTGATGAGCCTCATAGTGGAAACAATCAAGAGGACTGCAGCAGATCAGAAGAGGAGTTGCGGATATGCCCCTCATATTCAGGAGCTCATCAACTCCAAGATGGGCACGGGCATATATTTATTGGACAAGGAACATTTGCCCATCCGTCCAGATTTTGAGAACAATGAAGTTGTGATGACTGAGAACGAGCCATCGTCTGCACAAGCTTACGCAAAGAAGGAGAAGGCGAGGAAGGAGAAAGCTACCAAGATGCCAACTCAAGAGGAGGCATCTGAGTATTTCTTGAAGACTAAACAAGAGCAGCTTGGTTACTTGATTGCATCCACGCTGAGGATTGAGCAAAGTCTGGCCACCCTCACTCAGAATCAGCAGAGCCTAGAGAGAATCATGGAACAGAAGTTCTATGACTTGGATGTCAAGGTAACGGAAGTTCAGTCTGCAGTGGAGCAGATCCAAGAGGACATGCAGGAGAGGAGAGGCAGGACTACCACTCATGCCTTTGCCAGAGTGCCACGAGGCCCGAGGTCATCTGAAGTGCCAGTTGCTGACACAAGAGCCACCACCTCAGCACCAGCCACAGCCTCAGCTCCACCAGCTCCAGCATCTACTTCAACTCCAACTCCAGCGACTACTTCAGCATCTACCGAAGCCTTCCTCCTTGGAGTAATCCGGACTCCACCACCACCTGAAGATCAAGCCTGAGCGTCGATCTAGTGCTATGCATTTTCTAGGAACTTTTTGGTAACTTGTTGCCAAAGGGGGAGAAGATGTATAGATCATAGGCTTCGAGAGAGAGAGAGAGTTGCTTTTCTCTCTTGCTTTATTTGGTGGCTTTTTCGAACTTGTTTGCTTTTGAGTGCTTGAGATACTACGTCGTTATTTGTGAGACATTGATGATCACGTGTTTGATCATAAGCTACACTTAATGCTTGCTTAATGCTATTATCTTATCTATCTTATGTGATCATTCATTATTCTTGGTGATGAGTGCATGTATTTCATTCTTATCATTTTGAGCGCTCCACCAAGATGTATGTGACATGGAAGAGTAACCCATGACTCTAACTCTTTGTGCATTTGCAGTCCAAAGCAAATTTTAAATATGCACAAATTTAGGGGGAGCTCTTACTTATCACATACTTCTCAAAGCGACGATATATTTCTTGCTTATTATCATTTGTCGAAGCTTTGATCTATATGTTGTCATCAATTACCAAAAAGGGGGAGATTGAAAGTGCAACTATCCCTAGGTGGTTTTGGTAATTCATAACAACATATAGCTCATTGAGCTAATGCTATTCCAAGATGATTATTTCAGGAAAGCTCAATGATTGGCATGGCATGGATGTGAAAGTGCAACCCTCAAAATGCTAAGGACAAAGGATTGGCTCAGGCTCAAAAGCTCAAGACTCTTCATTTTATATTTTAGTGATCCAAGATCACATTGAGTCTTTAGGAAAAGCCAATACTATTAAGGAGGGATGAGGTGTTGCTTAATGAGCCTCTTGCTTCATGTGCTTAGTGATATGCTCCAAAACCCTCAACTACTTTCCCATATCCACATATGACCTAAACCCTAAGCCAAACTCGGTCCTACCGATTCTTCCTATCCGGCGCCACCGAGTTTTACTTGTCATTAGCCACTGCCAAACCCTAGCAATTCGGTCCTACCGATAGGGATCTCGGTCTCACCGAGATGGGGTTGCAAACTCTCTGTTTCCCTTTCGTAACTTTTCGGTCCCACCGAAAGAGCGAATCGGTCCCACCGAGATTGCAATGTAAACTCAGTGTTTCCCCTTTGTAACTTTTCGGTCTCACCGAGTTCCACTCGGTCTCACCGAAAGAGCAAATCGGTCCCACCGAGTTTGCCTGACCAACTCTCTGGTTAGCTAATTACCAAATTCGGTCTCACCGAGTTTGTGTAATCGGTCTCACCGAGATTATGTTATGCCCAAACCCTAACCATATCGGTCCTACCGAGTTGCATGTCAGTCCCACCGAAAATCACTAACGGTCACTAGGTTTACATTTTCGGTCCGACCGAGCTTATTGATTCGGTCCCATCGAGATTGGAAAACTGTGTAACGGTTGGATTTTGTGTGAAGGCTATATATACCCCTCCACCTTCTTCTCATTCCATGAGAGAGCCATCAGAACACACACACCATTCCAACTCATATGTTCTGAGAGAGAACCACCTACTCATGTGTTGAGACCAAGACATTCCATTCCTACCATATGAATCTTGATCTCTAGCCTTCCCAAGTTGCTTTCCACTCAAATCTTCTTTCCACCAAATCCAAATCCTATGAGAGAGAGTTGAGTGTTGGGGAGACTATCATTTGAAGCACAAGAGCAAGGAGTTCATTACCTACACACCATTTGTTACTTCTTGGAGAGTGGTGTCTCCTAGATTGGCTAGGTGTCACTTGGGAGCCTCCGACAAGATTGTGGAGTTGAACCAAGGAGTTTGTAAGGGCAAGGAGATCGCCTACTTCGTGAAGATCTACCGCTAGTGAGGCAAGTCCTGTGTGGGCGATGGCCATGGTGGGATAGACAAGGTTGCTTCTTCGTGGACCCTTTGTGGGTGGTTGCTTCTTCGTGGACCCTTCGTGGGTGGAGCCCTGTGTGGACTCGCGCAACCGTTACCCTTGGGTGGAGCCCTGTGTGGACTCGCGCAACCGTTACCCTTCGTGGGTTGAAGTCTCCATCAACATGGATGTAGGATAGCACCACCTATCCGAACCACGGGAAAAACATCCATGTCTCCAATAGCGTTTGAATTCTCCAAACCCTTCCCTTTACATTCTTGCAAGTTGCATGCTTTACTTTCCGCTGCCTATATACTCTTTGCATGCTTGCTTGAATTATGTGATGATTGCTTGACTTGTCCTAAAATAGCTAAAATCTGCCAAGAACTAAAATTGGGAAAAGGTTAAGTTTTTATTTGGTCAAGTAGTCTAATCACCCCCCCCCCTTCTAGACATACTTTCGATCCTACAGTCTCCTGGCTCCTCCATTGCTCCGGGGGGTGCACGAGCTCGCCGGGCCCTTGCGCGTGCCTCAGCCACAACCTGAGGAGTGGACAAGGAGCAGAAGGGCAGCGTGCCCCTGCAAGCACGGTCCATCAGTTCGGCAACACGTTCTAGTAGTGCATCGCGGCCGCTCTCGGTCAGCCTGCACCGTAACAGCTCTCGTGCGATGATGAGCGTGGCCCGCACGTTCGCCTGCTCCCGCCAGGTGTGCGGTGATGTCACCGCTGCGTAGCTTGAGGCCCTCGCGGCGGCCCGCGCGCACCGCGGCGTGAGGGTGGAAGATGTCGGTCCGCGTCGCCCACGCACCGCGGTGTTCGGCAGTAGGCGGGCCTCCTGGAGTGCGGAGTTGAGGTCTTCCTGGGCGGACGGTGCTGCCCTGACGGGCCAAGCTGCCCAGCTGTCAGTGTTGGTCCTCGGGTCGCCGGATATTGGAACCGCGGAGTGTTGGCAGGTCAGCTGATGGAAGAGAGGCTCCAGCGCACCCTACCTGGCGCGCCAAATGTCGGATCACGGGTTTCGGCAAAAAACCCTTAGGGTTCAAACTCTGGGGTGCGCGCGAAGATCTCTCTCCCCCTAGCTCACGATCTCACCGCAATCTCAAAGCTCGGCCCGTCGAACCCGAAGAACAAGGGACATAAGAGTTTATACTGGTTCGGGCCACCGATGTGGTGTAATACCCTACTCCAATGTGGTGTGGTGGATTTCCTTGTAGGATACTGATGAACAAGTACAAGGGAAGAACAGCCTCCTAAGGAGAGGTTTTCTTGAGCTCGGTGAGCTTGCGTGTGTGAGGATGGAATGGATCCGATCCCAGATGAGTTGCCTCCTACGGTGGTGGCTAGTCCTATTTATAGAGGCCCGGGTCCTCTTCCCAAATATCAGGCAGGAAGGGATCCCACAATGGCCAATTTGAAGGGGGACAACTAGTACAAGCTATCCTGACAAAAGATGGTCTTCGCCTGCCAAAGGCTCTGGTGGTGATGCCGTAGTGGGCTCTGCGATGACCTCCGTCCTGCCGTCCTGCTGGTCTTGGTCTCGTCGCATCGATATGGAAACCTTTGCCTGATACCTCGGGACCCCTCGCCTGCGCCTGCTCCTTTAGCACCAAAGAGGAAACGAGTACTATGCGCCCGCTAGCACCCGCCTGGCCTTGGTCGTCATGGCTCACGTCACGGGAATCTCACGAGGTGCCCCTTGCCTTGATCTCTCCGCTGCTCGCGAGCCAGCCTAGTGAGGCCACCCCTGAGGAGGTCTTGCGTCGTCCGCCTCGCGAGGCTTGGCCCCTCGCGAGGGTCTTGAGTGTTTGCTGGTGAAGATGGGCCGTACAGGGCCGCTGATGGAGCCACGCCGCAGGCCGCAGGCAGGCAAGTCTGGGGACCCCCATTCCCAGAACGCCGACATGTATAAGAATATGTATACATAAAATACTAACCATGTTTAAAACGCGCCCTGTTAAGAAAGTAGCATTAGGATGTTGACAATCCACTGATGCATCAGTTATCCGCATAAATGATTTCTGCCTCATCATCAACCCACTTGATCAAAAACTGGTGCATAGTAGACGACACGCATTGGTTGCATGAACCCAATCACGGCCTAGTATGACGTTGTAGTTACCTTGCACCTCGGCGACAAAAAAAGCAGTAGCCAAAGTTTTGCTCCTGACTGTAAGCTGATGGGGAATGTTGCATGAAAATCAAATTCCTACTAACACCCAAGATCTATCTAGAAGAAGCATAGCAATGAGAGGGGAGAGTGTGTCTACGTACCATCGTAGACCGTTAAGCGAAAGCTTATATAATGCGGTTGATGTAGTCGTACTCTTCGTGATCCAATCACGATCCAAACTGATCTAGCACTAAACGAACGACACCTCCGAGTTTAGCACACGTGCGGCTTGGTGACATCTCCTCCTCCTTGATCCAGCAAGAGAAGGGAAGAAGTAGATGGGATCTCAACCAACACAATGACGTGGTGGAGCAATGGCAGCACTTCGCTAAGTGAAAACCGTGGACTAGAACTATGCTGGGAGGGAGAGACGGGGCAGTAGCCAATGCCAATGTGTTGGGGTGCCTTGCTGTGCCCCCTCCCCTATACTTATAGGTGTGGGAGGGCTGGGAGTCTAGCCCTACTCCTAGTAGGACTGGCGCCAAGGGGGAGGAGTCCTACTCCTAGTAGGAGTTGGACTCCTAGTCCCTTTCCACATGTCTTAGCCACATGGGACTCTTAGGGGTTGGTGCGCCTGGCCCATGAAGGCCAAGGAGCCCCTTTCAGCCCATGCTGGCATGTGGGACTTGGTGGACCCACTTGTGGACTTCTGGACCCCTCCGGAACCTTCTCAAAGCTTCCCGGTAAAACACCGAAAAACTACACCTTTTTCCAGAATCCCGAAAACGACTTTCCATATATAAATCTTTACCTCTCGACATTTCCAAGACTCCTCGTGACGTCAGGGATCTCATCCGGGACTCCGTATAACTTTCAGTTACCAATCATCAAATATCCCAATACTACTGTAGCGTCAACGAACGTTAAGCGTGCGACCCTGCGAGTTCGGGAATCATGTAGTCATGACCGAGACACCTCTCTGGCCAATAACCAGTAGCGAGACCTGGATGCCCATATTGGTTCCTACATATTCCTCGAAGATCTTCATCGGTTGAACCACGGTGTCGAGGATTCAGGTAATCCCGTATGCAATTCCCTTTGTCCGGTGATATGTTACTTTCCCGAGATTCGATCGTTGGTATCTCCATACCTAGTTCAATATCGTTACCGACAAGTCTCTTTACTCGTTCTGTAATACAAGATCTCGTGACTAACTCAAGGCGAGGTTGGTAGCCAAGGGCTACGTCCAGCGGCAAGGGATTGACTTTGAGGATGTGTTCGCGCCCGTGGCGCGGATGGACTTGGTGCGTGTGTTGATCACCCTCGTCGCTTACCATGACTGGAAAATACACCACATGGACATCAAGTCAGCATTCTTGAATGGTGACCTGCTCGAGGAGCTGTATGTGCAGCAGCCGCTGGGATACGTGAAGACAAGGTGTTGCGCCTCCGCAAGGCCATGTACGGTCTGCGCTAAGCTCCAAGGGCGTGGAACACGAAGCTGGATGACAGTCTGAGCACACTCGGCTTCGAGCGTTGTCCGTCGGAGCACGCGGTGTACTGATGAGGCACAGGAAACTCACTGCTACTCGTTGGGGTGTATGTGGATGATCTCTTCATCACCGGCGTGAACACGGAGGAGATCGCAAGCTTCAAGCAGCAAATGACCAAGCTGTTCTGCATGAGTGACTTGGAAAATTCAGCTTCTACCTTGGCATCGAAATCCACCGGGAGCGTGATCGGATCATGCTCTGCCAGACGGCATATGCCAAGCGTCTGTTGGAGCGAGCTAGGCTGTCAGACTGCATCCCAGTCAGCACACCAATACAGGCAAGATTGAAGCTGAGCAAGGACGGTGTCGGGGATGCCGTGGATGTCATGTACTACCAAAGAATCATCGGAGGTTTGCGGTATCTGACCCACACAAGGCCAGACATAAGCTTCGCTGTAGGCTCTAAGGAGGTTCATGGAGGCCCCTGCTGCAAATCACTATGCGGCGGTGAAGAACCTGCTTTGTTACATAGCAGGGACGCTGGAGCACGGATGTGCGTTCAAGCGCGGGAAGGGCGAGCTGAAGCTAACAGGGTACAGTGATTTAGATCATGTTAGGGACATCGTCGATCAGAAGAGCACGACGGGCACCATCTTCTTCCTCGATGAGAACCCTATAAGCTGGTAGTTGCAAAAGCAACGAGTGGTGGCCATCTCTTCATGCGAGGCCAAGTACATTGCAACCACCACAGCTGTGTGTCAAGGGATTTGGCTGGCATGGCTGCTCGACGAGATGCTGAACAAGGAGACAGTGCCGTTGAAGCTATTCGTCGACAACAAATCAGCGATCTCTCTGTCGAAGAATCCCGTCTTCCATGACCGGAGCAAGCACATTGAAATCAGGTTCCACTTCATTCGGGAGTGCATGGAGGGAGGGAAGATCGACATTGACTACATTCGAACCAGTGATCAGCTCGCTGATGTTCTGAAAAAGGGACTTGGACGTCTGGCGTTTCAAGAGCTGAGGAGGAGGATCGGCATGACTGGAGTTCTTAGTAAATAAATCAGCCACGACAAGATTAGGGGGTGATTTGTTGACAACTTAATCTAGTCATTGGTAGCAGTAGTTAATTTCCATTTTTCAGTTAAATTCAGTTAGGCATGTGTCGCGGCTGTGCGTGTCGTGCATGTAGGGCTAGGACCCGGTCTTGGTGCTCGTGGTATGGCACGGGCGTGAGCCAGATCATGGCGCCGAGGTAGGATCTCTACTGGCCACCGTTTCTTCCTTGTACCAGAAAAAATAGCGAATGAGAAAGTCAGAAAAATCGCAAGATTTTACGCGACGCCAAACACCAGTGTTCATCTCTATCAGAGCGAGTGTCAGAGAGCAAATTCTGATAGCTGCTGCCTGCAACCCAGCTCAGGATGTACTTCACTGCCATTGTAGCGCATCCGACAGTTTTTTGGCAATTCTAGAGCTTTGGTTTCTCCTTCGTGGAGTGCAGCGACAAGCGGGCGTGGAGGATACTATTTTGTGGAAACACACGGCCTGTGGGAGGTGTTGGGGAACGTAGTAATTTCAAAAAAAATCCTACGCACACGCAAGATCATGGTGATGCATAGCAACGAGAGGGGAGAGTGTTGTCTACGTACCCTCGTAGACCGAAGCGGAAGCGTTATATCAACGCAGTTGATGTAGTCGAACGTCTTCACGATCCGACCGATCCAAGCACCGAAAGCACGGCACCTCCGAGTTCTGCACACGTATGGCTCGGTGACGTCCTCGCCTTCTCGATCCAGCAAGAGGGGCGAAGTAGTAGATGAGTTCCGGTAGCACGACGGTGTGGTGACGGTGTTGGTGAAGAACAATCTTCGCAGGGCTTTGCCTAAGCACTACGAAAACTATGACGGAGGATAAACTAGAGGAGACGGGGTTGCCGGCACACGGCTTGGTGTTTCTTGATGTGTCTTGGGTGCTATCCCTACCCCTCTATTTATATGTTGAGCCTTGGGGTCGAAACTTGGAGTAAAAGCCTCCACAAAGTCAGTTTCACCCGAAAGCCAAGAGTCCTTCTCGGACTCCAGGGCCAGACGCCAGGGTTCCCGGCGTCTGGACCCAGACGCGAGGGACCCTGGCGTCTGGCCCCTGGACTCCGCAAAACTTCCTTTTGCGCTTTATAAAAACCTCGTGGGCTTTCCCCTTCGGCCCAGATAAAGTGTTCTCGTGCCCAAACATTTCGGGAAACATCCGGAACCCCTTCCGGTGAATTCCAGAACCCTTCCGGAGATCAAACACTACTATCCACATATCAATCTTTACTTCTGGACCATTCCGGAGTGCCTCATCATATCTGTGATCTCATCCAAAACTCCGAACAACATTCGGTCACCAACATACATAACTCATAGTACTATATCCTCAACGAACGTTAAGCGTGCGGACCCTACGGGTTCGAGAACTATGTAGACATGACCGAGGCACCTCTCTTGTCAATAACCAATAGCGGGACCTGGATGCCCATATTGGCTCCTACATATTCTACGAAGATCTTTATCGATCAGACCGCATAACAACATACGTTGTTCCCTTTGTCATCGGTATGTTACTTGCCCGAGATTCGATCGTCGGTATCTCAATACCTAGTTCAATCTCGTTACCGGCAAGTCTCTTTTCTCGTTCCGTAATACATCATCCCGCAACTAACTCATTAGTTGCAATGCTTGCAAGGCTTAGGTGATGTGCGTTACCGAGAGGGCCCAGAGATACCTCTCCGACAATCGGAGTGACAAATCGTAATCTCGAAATACGCCAACCCAACAAGTACCTTCGGAGACACCTGTAGAGCACCTTTATAATCACCCAGTTATGTTGTGACGTTTGGTAGCACACAAAGTGTTCCTCCGGTAAAGGGGAGTTGCATAATCTCATAGTCATAGGAACATGTATAAGTCATGAATAAAGCAATAGCAACATACTAAACGATCAGGTGCTAAGCTAACGGAATGGGTCATGTCAATCACATCATTCTCCTAATGATGTGATCCCATTAATCAAATGACAACTCATGTCTATGGCTAGGAAACTTAACCATCTTTGATCAATGAGCTAGTCAAGTAGAGGCATACTAGTGACACTCTGTTTGTCTATGTATTCACACATGTATTATGTTTCCGGTTAATACAATTCTAGCATGAATAATAAACATTTATCATGATATAAGGAAATAAATAATAACTTTATTATTGCCTCTAGGGCATATTTCCTTCAGTCTCGCACTTGCACTAGAGTCAAAAATCTAGATTACACAATAATGATTCTAACACCCATGGAGCCTTGGTGTTGATCATGTTTTGCCCGTGGAAGAGGCTTAGTCAACGGGTCTGCAACATTCAGATCCGTATGTATCTTGCAAATTTCTATGTCTCCCACCTGGACTAGATCCCGGATGGAATTGAAGCGTCTCTTGATGTGCTTGGTTCTCTTGTGAAATCTGGATTCCTTCGCTAAGGCAATTGCTCCAGTATTGTCACAAAAGATTTTCATTGGACCCGATGCACTAGGTATGACACCTAGATCGGATATGAACTCCTTCATCCAGACTCCTTCATTTGTTGCTTCCGAAGCAGCTATGTACTCCGCTTTACATGTAGATCCCGCCACGATGCTTTGTTTAGAACTGCACCAACTGACAGCTCCACCATTTAATGTAAACACGTATCCGGTTTGCGATTTAGAATCGTCCGGATCAGTGTCAAAGCTTGCATCAACGTAACCGTTTACGATGAGCTCTTTGTCACCTCCATATACGAGAAACATATCCTTAGTCCTTTTAAGGTACTTCAGGATGTTCTTGACCGCTGTCCAGTGATCCACTCCTGGATTACTTTGGTACCTCCCTGCTAAACTTATAGCAAGGCACACATCAGGTCTAGTACACAGCATTGCATACATGATAGAGCCTATGGCTGAAGCATAGGGAACATCTTTCATTTTCTCTCTATCTTCTGCAGTGGTCAGGCATTGAGTCTTACTCAACTTCACACCTTGTAACACAGGCAAGAACCCTTTCTTTGCTTGATCCATTTTGAACTTCTTCAAAACTTTGTCAAGGTATGTGCTTTGTGAAAGTCCAATTAAGCGTCTTGATCTATCTCTATAGATCTTAATGCCCAATATGTAAGCAGCTTCACCGAGGTCTTCCATTGAAAAACTTTTATTCAAGTATCCCTTTATGCTATCCAGAAATTCTATATCATTTCTGATTAGTAATATTTCATCCACATATAATATCAGAAATGCTACAGAGCTCCCACTCACTTTCTTGTAAATACAGGCTTCTCCAAAAGTCTGTACAAAACCAAATGCTTTGATCACACTATCAAAGCGTTTATTCCAACTCCGAGAGGCTCGCACCAGTCCATAAATGGATCGCTGGAGCTTGCACACTTTGTTAGCTCCCTTTGGATCGACAAAACCTTCTGGTTGCATCATATTCAACTCTTCTTCCAGAAATCCATTCAAGAATGCAGTTTTGACATCCATCTGCCAAATTTCATAATCATAAAATGCGGCAATCGCTAACATGATTCGGACAGACTTAAGCATCGCTACGGGTGAGAAGGTCTCATCATAGTCAATCCCTTGAACTTGTCGAAAACCTTTCTCAACAAGTCGAGCTTTGTAGACAGTAACATTAGCGTCAGCGTCAGTCTTCTTCTTGAAGATCCATTTATTCTCAATTGCTTGCTGATCATCGGGCAAGTCAACCAAAGTCCACACTTTGTTCTCATACATGGATCCCATCTCAGATTTCATGGCTTCAAGCCATTTTGCTGAATCTGGGCTCACCATCACTTCTTCATAGTTCGTAGGTTCATCATGATCTAGTAGCATGACTTCCAAAACAGGATTACCGTACCACTCTGGTGCGGATCTTACTCTGTTTGATCTACGAGGTTCAGTAGTAACTTGATCTGAAGTTCCATGATCATCATCATTAACTTCCTCACTAATTGGTGTAGGTGTCATAGAAACCGGTTTCTGTGATGTACTACTTTCCAATAAGGGAGCAGGTACAGTTACCTCATCAAGTTCTACTTTCCTCCCACTCACTTCTTTCGAGAGAAACTCCTTCTCTAGAAAGGATCCATTCTTAGCAACGAATGTCTTGCCTTCGGTTCTGTGATAGAAGGTGTACCCAACAGTCTCCTTTGGGTATCCTATGAAGACACATTTCTCCGATTTGGGTTCGAGCTTATCAAGTTGAAGCTTTTCACATAAGCATCGCAGCCCCAAACTTTAAGAAACAACAACTTTGGTTTCTTGCCAAACCACAGTTCATAAGGCGTCGTCTCAACGGATTTTGATGGTGCCCTATTTAACGTGAATGCGGCCGTCTCTAAAGCATAACCCCAAAAGATAGCGGTAAATCTGTAAGAGACATCATAGATCGCACCATATCAAGTAAAGTACGATTACGATGTTCGGACACACCATTACGCTGTGGTGTTCCAGGTGGCGTGAGTTGCAAAACTATTCCGCATTGTTTCAAATGTAGACCAAACTCGTAACTCAAATATTCTCCTCCACGATCAGATCGTGGAAACTTTATTTTCTTGTTACGATAATTTTCAACTTCACTCTGAAATTCTTTGAACTTTTCAAATGTTTCAGACTTATGTTTCATTAAGTAGATATATCCATATCTGCTTAAATCATCTGTGGAGGTGAGAAAATAATGATATCCGCCACGAGCCTCAACATTCATCGGACCACATACATCTGTATGTATGATTTCCAACAAATCTGTTGCTCTCTCCATAGTACCGGAGAACGGCGTTTTAGTCATCTTGCCCATGAGGCACGGTTCGCAAGTACCAAGTGATTCATAATCAAGTGGTTCCAAAAGTCCATCAGTATGGAGTTTCTTCATGCGCTTTACACCGATATGACCTAAACGGCAGTGCCACAAATAAGTTGCACTATCATTATCAACTCTGCATCTTTTGGCTTCAACATTATGAATATGTGTATCACTACTATCGAGATTCATCAAAAATAGACCACTCTTCAAGGGTGCATGACCATAAAAGATATTACTCATATAAATAGAACAACCATTATTCTTTGATTTAAATGAATAACCATCTCGCATCAAACAAGATCCAGATATAATGTTCATGCTCAACACTGGCACCAAATAACAATTATTTAGGTCTAATACTAATCCCGAAGGTAGATGTAGAGGTAGCGTGCCGACCACGATCACATCGACTTTGGAACCATTTCCCACACGCATCGTCACCTCGTCCTTTGCCAGTGTTCGCTTAATCCGTAGTCCCTGTTTCGAGTTGCAAATATTAGCAACAGAACCAGTATCAAATACCCAGGTGCTACTGCGAGCTCTAGTAAGGTATACATCAATAACATGTATATCACATATACCTTTGTTCACCTTGCCATCCTTCTTATCCGCCAAATACTTGGGGCAGTTCCGCTTCCAGTGACCAGTCTGCTTGCAGTAGAAGCACTTAGTTTCAGGCTTAGGTCCAGACTTGGGTTTCTTCTCCTGAGCAGCAACTTGCTTGTTGTTCTTCTTGAAGTTCCCCTTCTTCTTCCCTTTGCCCTTTTTCTTGAAACTAGTGGTCTTGTTGACCATCAACACTTGATGCTCCTTCTTGATTTCTACCTCCGCAGCCTTTAGCATTGCGAAGAGCTCGGGAATTGTCTTATCCATCCCTTGCATATTATAGTTCATCACGAAGCTCTTGTAGCTTGGTGGAAGTGATTGGAGAATTCTGTCAATGACGCTATCATCCGGAAGATTAACTCCCAGTTGAATCAAGTGATTACAATACCCAGACATCTTGAGTATATGCTCACTGACAGAACTATTCTCCTCCATCTTGCAGCTATAGAATTTATTGGAGACTTCATATCTCTCAATCCGAGCATTCTGCTGGAATATTAACTTCAACTCCTGGAACATCTCATATGCCCCATGACGTTCAAAACTTCGTTGAAGTCCCGGTTCTAAGCCGTAAAGCATGGCACATTGAACTATCAAGTAGTCATCAGCTTTGCTCTGCCAGACGTTCTTAACGTCGTCAGTTGCATCAACAGCAGGCCTGGCACCCAGCGGTGCTTCCAGGATGTAACTTTTCTGTGCAGCAATGAGGATAATCCTCAAGTTACGGACCCAGTCCGTGTAATTGCTACCATCATCTTTCAACTTTGCTTTCTCAAGGAATGCATTAAAATTCAATGGAACAACAGCACGGGCCATCTATCTACAATCAACATAAACAAGCAAGATACTATGAGGGACTAAGTTCATGATAAATTTAAGTTCAATTAATCATATTACTTAAGAACTCCCACTTAGATAGACATCCCTCTAATCTTCTAAGTGATCACGTGATCCAAATCAACTAAACCATAACTGATCATCACGTGAAATGGAGTAGTTTTCAATGGTGAACATCACTATGTTGATCATATCTACTATATGATTCACGCTCGACCTTTCGGTCTCAGTGTTCCGAGGCCAAATCTGCATATGCTAGGCTCGTCAAGTTTAACCTGAGTATTCCGCGTGTGCAAAAACTGGCTTGCACCCGTTGTAGATGGACGTAGAGCTTATCACACCCGATCATCACGTGGTGTCTGGGCACGACAAACTTTGGCAACGGTGCATACTCAGGGAGAACACTTTTATCTTGAAATTTAGTGAGAGATCATCTTATAATGCTACCGTCAATCAAAGCAAGATAAGATGCATAAAAGATAAACATCACATGCAATCAATATAAGTGATATGATATGGCCATCATCATCTTGTGCTTGTGATCTCCATCTCCGAAGCACCGTCATGATCACCATCGTCACCGGCGCGACGCCTTGATCTCCATCGTAGCATCGTTGTCGTCTCGCCAATCTTATGCTTCTACGACTATCGCTACCGCTTAGTGATAAAGTAAAGCATTACAGGGCGATTGCATTGAATACAATAAAGCGACAACCATATGGCTCCTGCCAGTTGCCGATAACTTGGTTACAAAACATGATCATCTCATACAATAAAATTTAGCATCATGCCTTGACCATATCACATCATAACATGCCCTGCAAAAACAAGTTAGACGTCCTCTACTTTGTTTGTTGCAAGTTTTACGTGGCTGCTACGGGCTTAAGCAAGAACCAATCTTACATACGCATCAAAACCACAACGATAGTTTGTCAAGTTGGTGTTGTTTTAACCTTCGCAAGGACCGGGCGTAGCCACACTCGATTCAACTAAAGTTGGAGAAACTGACACCCGCCAGCCACCTGTGTGCAAAGCACAGCGGTAGAACCAGTCTCGCGTAAGCGTACGCGTAATGTCGGTCCGGCCCGCTTCATCCAACAATACTGCCGAACCAAAGTATGACATGCTGGTAAGCAGTATGACTTATATCGCCCACAACTCACTTGTGTTCTACTCGTGCATATAACATCAAACCATAAAACCTAGGCTCTGATACCACTGTTGGGGAACGTAGTAATTTCAAAAAAATTCCTACGCACACGCAAGATCATGGTGATGCATAGCAACGAGAGGGGAGAGTGTTGTCTACGTACCCTCGTAGACCGAAGCGGAAGCGTTATATCAACGCGGTTGATGTAGTCGAATGTCTTCACGATCCGACCGATCCAGGCATCGAAAGCACGGCACCTCCGAGTTCTGCACACGTACGTCTCGGTGACGTCCTCGCCTTCTTGATCCAGCAAGAGGGGCGAAGTAGTAGATGAGTTCCGGCAGCACGACGGTGTGGTGACGGTGTTGGTGAAGAACAATCTTCGCAGGGCTTCGCCTAAGCACTACGAGAACTATGACAGAGGATAAACTAGAGGAGACGGGGTTGCCGGCACACGGCTTGGTGTTTCTTGATGTGTCTTGGGTGCTAGCCCTACCCCTCTATTTATATGTTGAGCCTTGGGGTCGAAACTTGGAGTAAAAGCCTCCACAAAGTCGGTTTCACCCGAAAGGCAAGAGTCCTTCTCGGACTCCAGGGCCAGACGCCAGGGTTCCTGGCGTCTGGACCCAGACGCCAGGGACCCTGGCGTCTGGCCCCTGGACTCCACAAAACTTCCTTGTGCGCTTTCAAAAAACCTCGTGGGCTTTCCCCTTTGGCCCAGATAAAGTGTTCTCGTGCCCAAACATTTTGGGAAACATCCGGAACCCCTTCCGGTGAATTTCGGAACCCTTCCGGAGATCAAACACTACTATCCACATATCAATCTTTACTTCCGGACCATTCCGGAGTTCCTCGTCATATCTGTGATCTCATCCAAAACTCCGAACAACATTCGGTCACCAACATACATAACTCATAGTACTATATCGTCAACGAACGTTAAGCGTGCGGACCCTACGGGTTCGAGAACTATGTAGACATGACCGAGGCACCTCTCTTGTCAATAACCAATAGCGGGACCTGGATGCCCATATTGGCTCCTACATATTCTACGAAGATCTTTATCGATCAGACCGCATAACAACATACGTTGTTCCCTTTGTCATCGGTATGTTACTTGCCCGAGATTCGATCGTCGGTATCTCAATACCTAGTTCAATCTCGTTACCGGCAAGTCTCTTTTCTCGTTCCGTAATACATCATCCCGCAACTAACTCATTAGTTGCAATGCTTGCAAGGCTTAGGTGATGTGCATTACCGAGAGGGCCCAGAGATACCTCTCCGACAATCGGAGTGACAAATCGTAATCTCGAAATACGCCAACCCAACAAGTACCTTCGGAGACACCTGTAGAGCACCTTTATAATCACCCAGTTACGTTGTGACGTTTGGTAGCACACAAAGTGTTCCTCCGGTAAACGGGAGTTGCATAATCTCATAGTCATAGGAACATGTATAAGTCATGAATAAAGCAATAGCAACATACTAAACGATCAGGTGCTAAGCTAACGGAATGGGTCATGTCAATCACATCATTCTCCTAATGATGTGATCCCATTAATCAAATGACAACTCATGTCTATGGCTAGGAAACTTAACCATCTTTGATCAATGAGCTAGTCAAGTAGAGGCATACTAGTGACACTCTGTTTGTCTATGTATTCACACATGTATTATGTTTCCGGTTAATACAATTCTAGCATGAATAATAAACATTTATCATGATATAAGGAAATAAATAATAACTTTATTATTGCCTCTAGGGCATATTTCCTTCAGTCTC